>NC_090240.1:3534128-4134128 GCF_024489055.1 Chanodichthys erythropterus
GTATGCTGGTTTTTGGTCTTTCCCTTCAATTAGAGCATAATTAGGACCTAGACTGCCAGGTGAGGGGAGATCCTAACCAATTAGTGAGCTTCTCCATCAGTCTGGTACAAGGGAAAAGAGAAAACCTGCATACACTTGGCCTTCCTAGGACCGGTTTGACACCCCTGGTCTAATATATTGCATGGCTGGGGGTTTCTTCGAGAGGTTTTGAGAACCATTGGTTTTGATGTTTTCAAGACCAGTTTTTGGTTGCTCTGTATAGTTTTAACCCAAGGCTACAGTAAAGTGTACAAATTCACTTATTAGTGAATGAAATCAGTAGAGAATGAGTAGGTAGAAATTGTAGTTTTTAGTTTAGTGTCTTGTCTTGCCATAATATTGGCACACATTTAAACATGTATGATCAGTACTGTGGATCACCCGCATGTGGTGCAGCACTTTAAGTCGCTGCCTGGCAGCACAACCTCATCAATATGGCCAGTGTTTTTGAATCCTGGTCAGCTCATTACAATTACGCCAGGTGGGTCTGCTTGGGGTGGCATTAATTGGTACAACACTGCCCAGGCTAGACAAGACAGACACAATCAGGCTGTCAGTCTTGTGGGATTTCTTATGTGCAAGTCTGCCACCTGTAAATTCCATAATGGTTGTATACTGTTGAATATGTAGAACCTCGGATAACCCCTAGATTTTAAAGCAGAACTTGGTAACAATTTTAAGTTAATAAATTTGTCTAGAAATCATTTGGATAGTTCAACAACCTGTTCTGGGCTGGGTTTCCCGAAACCTTCTTAACGCTACGTCGTTCTTAAGTTACACCTTAAGCTGTACCTTATCGTTAATACGTGTTTCCCGAAACGTTCTTAGTTAAGTATACCTTCTGTAAGTCATACGTTCGGAAGGTTGGTCTGGACCACTCTTAGCTTTACCTTATCACTGTTGCAGGTCTATATGAATATAATTCTGAAGTTTTAATACACCCAGACAGTGTTCAATTAGGCTAATTCAAGTGTTTTCATGCAAAGAATAAAATTGTCATT
Organism: Chanodichthys erythropterus; assembly: GCF_024489055.1. Taxonomy (NCBI): domain Eukaryota; kingdom Metazoa; phylum Chordata; class Actinopteri; order Cypriniformes; family Xenocyprididae; genus Chanodichthys; species Chanodichthys erythropterus. The sequence continues at coordinate 3,535,169 of NC_090240.1, forward strand.
ACACTGATTGTTGTTAGAATTTTAATTATATTATTATATATATTATATTATTAATTTAATAAAAGAGCGCTTTTAAAGGCCAGTGAAAGCATAGGCTACTGTCAGTTAAGTCCTATTCGGACGCTAATATTGTTTCTCATGGTCATTTTAGTGCCGTCCGAATCCATAATATCAGTGTTTTTTCTCACCCAACCCGCGTAAAAATCCCTGGCCAAATTAGTACCTACTGTTTTTTGACAAACAGGTCGTGTGGTAATTTAATTGCCGTCTGAATCCACATCTCTGAGTTTACAAGAAGAGATTCAAAATTCACTGTTTAAATCCTTTTTGATCACTGCCGAGCACCGTACGTAAGATGTACACTTTTATTACTGAAATGCTGGAAAGTATTTACAAGAACAATATTTCATCGCAGCTCCACCTCAGCGAACAAAAATGGGAAAGAGAAGAAAGCACGTAAAAATTTGAAATGGTTATTATGGCAGCAATATATGATACAATTTTAAAATATGTAGGCTAGGCTATTATAGGCTATTATAGTTTGGATTATTTTTTATAATATCCCATGAGTCCTAATAAATGCATTTATTATAATTTTCAACTATTTATGAAGTGCTTTTTTATAAAGAACACCGCTTTCTCACATAAACAGCCCCTGCACAAGAGAATAATTGATTCTCGAGCCATCGATATCAACCAATTCAGCACCATCGCCACGGACAGCACCGGGTAACGTCGCACGTAAGAAGGTATATCTTAAGCAGCTTCCTAAGGTATAGTTCGGGGAACACGCCTAGAAATGGTATACCTTCAGTTAAGTTATACCTTAAGAGTCTTCGTAGCGCGCTAAGAGACAACGTTATCGGGAAACTCAGCCCAGATCTACCGCTTCTGCTTTAAAACTTTGGAATCACCAGGAAATGTGTGTGTTTCTTTGACAAAATTATACCTTCATTCACCAAGGTGACATTAAATTAATAAAAATATTTATTGTTTACCAGTGCCTATGTTGCAAATGTCTATCACTGTTGGAAATGACAGATTTATAATTAATTATTTAAATACAACAAAAAAGACACTTGTGTCCTAATAAGTGTTTTAGCTCATCCGTAAATAATTAGGTTTTAACTAACATTTCTGATCAATTTAACAACCCCTTGGTGAAGGAAGGAATAGATTTTTATCAAAACACTTGAACATTCCTGGGTCATTACACATTTCTGAATGGTGGTGTAGAGACATCTGGGTTGAACAAGCATTGTGAATCAGAGGAAGCGATTCGACCATCTTGCACCCAAGTGAGGTTCCTGATGAGACAAAGCTTAGAGAGGAATTGTACATGAGAATTGTGTGGGAATACAAACAGAGGGAACAATGATCATTATTAAAGACAAAACTATGCAACGATATGAATCTAACCATATCTTTTATAGGTGAAACATTATACCTGTTAACTTGGACAGCTATTAGAACAAGACTTACATTACATAATATACATTTTCTTATTATTGCAGTCCTATCTATAGTAAAAAAAATGTCTATGTCAATTATATTACTGAAATATGGACACTCAGTCATGTGTATATAAAGCTGTGCATGCTGAATGGTAGTGCAGTATTTTCTCTTTCGTTACATAAACAGTAGCCCCTACTGTACTTAGGTTAAATAGGATAGTGAATAAGACAGATTAAAACAGTTGCTGCATTTTCTCATATGATTTCTTACTCTCTTTTGAAACAGTGGGACCAAATGGAAGAACAGTTGGGAGCCTTTGTCCTGCCTTTGAGATGTTGGAGTTAGCACCAGAGAAGCAGGGCTATCCAAAGAAGCAGGGTCATACAGTGTACTGTACAGTCAGTTGAGTTATTATGGCTTGTGGGTTTCTTAGCCTACTGGTGTGTTCGTTGATGCTCAGGTACTATTTTAAAGAATAGTTTTTTTGTTTTCGGATGTTCTATTTTTTAAATGTATATTTATTTTGCTTAAGGAACCCATTTTAAATAAAGTGCATTTTTGTATCACCCTGTCTAAGGTAAAACTATAGGTAGAACCAACTGTAATCAATTTGTCATTGTAATTTTAATCAGTGCAAATAAAAAAGAATATCATTCATTTGTTCATTTTCCATTTTTTAATGAGCGTAATATGGTTCATTTTACTGGACATTTACTCTGTATAGACATTAATAAATATATCTTTGTGCATAAGTGTTGAGGTCATAATATAAGTATCAAAAGAACAAAGGCCTGTATACTGTATTATGCTCTATTGGACAATGTTTGACTTAAGTCAAATCTAAATGTCTAACAAAAGGTCAGATTTGGAAGCATTATTATGTGTACTTTTTAATTTATTTGTAGAATCAAATCACCTGGGTTTTTCAATGATGTAATTGGTCAAACACATTACATAATGTTTCTCTACTTCTTTAAATTGCAGTCTAGATTTTGAGTAATATAATACAGTTTTTAAATGGGTTTACTTTAGTCATGTATTTATTTCGGACAATCTGTATCTGCACAACATTCTAGTAGTGACAAAAGTGCGCAGTGGTTGCAGACACAGCACGGGGCGCTGTTTGTCGGAGGGCTGTCTGGACTATTGTAATCAACAAACGAAGAAGAGTAAGTGCGCACACAATAATAACTCATTGACACACACGTTAGTTGGATCCAATGACAGTAAAGGTTGGATCAGGGATGCATGTGTGCTCCGCAAATTCACGTCCTAAATACTGTATTTTAGCTGATCAAAAATGTATGAAAAATGTCATAAATTGTATCATTAAATATACAGGTTTGACTGTAGTCATGTCGTCCCATGATGAATAATAGGCCTAATCATATTTTTAGGCTAAACCAATACATTATATATTTGGATGCACGTATATACTAAAGTTGCAGAACGTAATGAAACGTTGCATATAGGTCCCATTAATAGATCTAAAAGAATAGCCTATTCAAAATCTCACATCTAACATGAAATGAAACATATTCTTTATTATCACTTTACAAACAGGGAATTAACAGTTTTTCTCCATATTGTCTAATACAGTTTTGGGTTTACATCCAAGCTGTTGAATGAAAATGCAAGTAGGTAGCCTAAAATTCAATGCTATTTGCTACACCTACGTCAAGGGGGAAATGCACGTGTTTCCACAACTGCATTACTACGCGTTGCCATGACATCAATTCTTGTCGGAGTTTTGAAAATATTTTAAAGAGAGAGACTGACTGATGAGTACAGAGTAACAAGATGGGCGTGGCTTTTAAAAGTGCCTTTGTGTGTGTCTGTGGTGCTTTAAAGCTGCCAAATTTGAGGGACCTAAAGAAGAAAAGAGGAAAAAAACAGAATTGAACATTTCACATCAGTATTCTCTTAATCTGTGTTGCCAGAATGGGCTAGATTGAATGTGATATTCGTTTTATACAGTGAAAAAACAAGTTAATATTGTTAACTACAATTTCTAACAAAATTTGACAAACAGTTAATAAATGCAAGTATAGGGAATTTATATATATATATGTATATGTATATGTGTATATATGTATGTATATATATATATATATATATATATATATATATATATATATATATATATATATATATGTATGTATATATATATATGTATGTATATATATATATGTATATGTATATATATATATATGTATATATATATATGTATATATATATATATGTATATATATATATATATGTATATATATATATATATATTTATATATATATATATATTTATATATATATATATATATTTATATATATATATACATATTTATATATATATACATACATATATACATATATATATACATATAACAGTTAATAAATGCAAGTATAGGGAATTTATTTATATATAAATAATATATATATATATATATATATATATATATATATATATATATATATATATATATATATATAAATTCCCCATTTATTTTAATATAAAAAAATTCCCAAACAAAGCCACAGCAGAACTTTAAATAAATAAATAAATAAATAAATAAATTTATAATGTTGGATAATAGTTGTGAGCTAATGTAACGTTAGCCTAATAGGCTACTTAAACTTGAATTCAATAACGTAAGCTGCACATTTGGTGCAGAAAGCTATATTTTTATAATTACTTCTAACATTTATCGTCATAAGAAATGGCCACCTTACAAATCTAAAGTTTCTAAACACAACTTATTGTCCTGACTCAACAGTTTTTAATCAAACCTCCGATACGTTATCCTATGACAAGAAAACGCTAAAACTGCTTACTTGCAAGCGTCTAAGAGCATGTTAAACTCACCTTTTAATGTCGTTTTGCCTGCAGTTGAGGGTTGCTTTGGTCAAACTCACCTCTGAATGCCGTTTTACCTGCAGTTGAGTGTTGCTAAACTAACCGCTGAATGATCACGTGCGTTGTTAAACTCACCGCTGAAAACGCTAAACCTTTGCGGGGACTTTGATATCAGATTGCGAGCGGTTTTAAACATCAAAAACCAGTTGGAGGGCCAGATAAAAATTATCTGGGTGCCGCCATTTGACTCCCCCTGGCATAAATAATATTTTGTAGCCCGATCAGAAAAAAGGGAGTAAATAATTAAAACAAAATGAACAGCATTAGCTGCTACGTGTGAAAAGAAACCTGCTTTGGATGTATTATGTTCAGGACAAACGTAATAGCACTGCAATAAATTGGCTTTATTAGGTTAAGGACCAACGTAATAGCACTGCTTATATTAGGTTAAGGACCAACGTAATAGCACTGCTTATATGTTGGCATGTAACGTAATTGCGATTTGCAAAATAGTTTCCTCAGAACGTATTTCATGTGATACAGGGTTGATTTTTATATACGCTCACACATAAATATGCCATAATTTAAAGCTCAATAACATTTGAAGGGAATAATTTACAGTCATAAACCCAACTGTAAAGTGTTCATCTACATGTCAGCTATGATGCACACCTTTTATATTTTTCATATTTATTAAAATAAACTGTCAAATCATGTGTAAAAATGGCTATTTTTATATACGCTCACACATAAATATGCCATAATTTAAAGCTCAATAACATTTGAAGGGAATAATTTACAGTCATAAAACCAACTGTAAAGTGTTCATCTACATGTCAGCTATGATGCACGCCTTTTATATGTTTCATATTTATTAAAATAAACTGTCAAATCATGTGTAAAAATGGCTATTTTTCACTACTGTAAATACGCTCATACATAAATATGCCATAATTTAAAGCTCAATAACATTTGAAGGGAATAATTTACAGTCATAAACCCAACTGTAAAGTGTTCATCTACATGTCAGCTATGATGCACACCTTTTATATTTTTCATATTTATTAAAATTAATTGTCAAATCATGTGTAAAAATGGCTATTTTTATATACGCTCATACATTAATACTGTAATTTAAAGCTCAATAACATTTGAAGGGAATAATTTACAGTCATAAAACCAACTGTAAAGTGTTCATCTACATGTCAGCTATGATGCACATCTTTTATATTTTTCATATTTATTAAAATAAACTGTCAAATCATGTGTAAATTGGCTATTTTTCACTACTGTAAATACGCTCATACATAAATATGCCATAATTTAAAGCTCAATAACATTTGAAGGGAATAATTTACAGTCATAAAACCAACTGTAAAGTGTTCATCTACATATCAGCTATGATGCACACCTTTTATATGTTTCATATTTATTAAAATAAACTGTCAAATCATGTGTAAAAGAAACATTTAAAGAAACTTTTTTTTCTGCACAAAATCACTTGGGTAAAGTTGGTTTTATATTCGCACATTCGGACATCCGTATTCAATAGCCTTGTCAGTCACACTACATTGGACATTCAGTGGACATTCACAAGTAAATATGCCATTAAAACAATACTTAAAACTAAAGCCTATTTTGATCGATTGTGAAAAATGTTGTAAGTTGACAATCGTTGGTTGTCAATATCATGTCGCTGCAAATTCGCAAACATTAATTTATTGCACATTTATTGGAAAGTCTGAATTTATCAGAAGTCCGAATGTGCAAATATAAAACCAACTTTACTTAAGTGCTACCTACGACCTCATTGTGTTCCTACCCGAATAAACTCAAGTTTCACATTAAATGTGAGTACTACTTTTAATATAATATCTAGTTTAAAAATTTAAAGAAATGTATGTTTGTGCAATTTAAAAAAAAAAAAAAAAAATACAAGCAGTAAGAAAAATAATATATTACCTCATCGTCATCTTCTGCTGTGGGCAAATCAGTCTTAAAAGAGGAGCACATAAGACATTGCTTAATGTCTAATACAAGAAATCACTTTCTAACAGTTTCTTAATTGTTAATATGTAAATATTTAAATAAATTAATTAAAAATAAATCGAACTATTTAGACAAATCTTACTGCATTTTTACATTTTCAAAAACCTCATTCTGTATGATTTATAAGCTTGTTACCTCATAGGGACCTCAATTTAGGTCCCCACGGTGACAGGAGTCCCCATGAGTCAGTGTGCATTCAGGTTGAAAGACTAAAAATGTACAAACACTATTTAAGTTATTATTCATATGCACGTAATATACATACTGCATGCAGATAATTACCCTGAGGGTTTTTGGTCCTCCGCGTTTATGCGGGGCATGCTTCAGAAACTCTGCCACCTCTCCCTCTATCTCTGGCATCTTGGCTGAGTTAAATGTTTGAAGGCATGCTCCTGAAAATAACATGGACGAATATATGCATGAAAAGAATTTAAACTAGGAAATATAGTAAAATGGTTATCCGTATAGGCCTACTTTTCAAAATCAAAAATAGTTTCTGTACTGTATGTAAAATCTGTCAGGGCAGGCAAGACAAATACTTTATTATTTGCATTATACATTAATGCAGAAGATCTGCATGTGTGCATGTTTTGTTATTTTTGTTGTCATATTAAATAAATGCATTGTGTGAATGTTTGTTTATATGTCTCCTTTATCTTAGCACACCTTATTCAGGTTATCAGCTCAAAAGTAAAGACCCCAAGACCTGATTTGTGTCAGACAAAGGAGACATATAAGCTGTGTGGGGCAATTTCTCCTGTAGATGGCGCTTGGCATTGGCGATATGAAGTGTGCAGACTTGAGAGTTCAAAAGAAGAAGAGCAATGCCAAAGGGTGCCTGGATCATTTTGCATGTGAGCACATTGTCAAAAAATGTCCACAATTTCAGTTATGTTTGCATGGAAACATAGTCGCTGTCTGCTGGAATTTGCTCTAAAACAGTGTAATTTATTTGATACTACAAGCGTACATTTTCGTTTGTTTTGAAACGTAAAAAAAGTGAGAAACATGATTTATTGCTGGTTGCAAAATCGCAGGCTTTAAGCATCACGTGTGTTGACAGCAACCTTGTTATTTAGTGTAGCGGCGAGTGCAAATTGGAAGAGTTACAGAAGAAAGGAAGATTGGATTAAATCTAGGGATGTTATTTTTGGTGTGACCCATTAAAAATATTTTTTTTCCAAGTCTGTTTTTCATGTGCAGATAGCAGGATAAACAACAAAACAGGAGGATTGACACTTCATCACATCACACACCTGCAGCGCTTGAATAAAGAAAATTAGAATAAAACCACATGAATATAAAAGGAATAAATAAGTATACGCAAGTCATCTAATTAGCAAATTAACAAATTTACATATATAATTAACAGATTAACAAATTGAAACAAAAATATGGGACTTTTTGTGACGTGATTATTTCACAGAAAGTCAACCATCATCACAAGTTTCGTTCTTACCAATAGAATTCAACAGAACTTGTGACCATAGTTGGCTAACAATGCTTTTGAATCGATGTTCGAGAATCGATTCACTATATGCAGGGTCTGCTTCACTATGTTTTGCGATGATTTTAAGTTGAAACCCCTAGTTCATGTTAGAGATCTTTGTCCTGTTTCTGACACTTGAAGACACATCTGAGCAGCAACTAATAATTGCTGCTCGTAGCTGTAATTTTTATGTGTGGTTGAGCAGCCTTTAAGGACACTACATAAAGTTATTATTATAATGAAGAAAAACAAAAATATATAATGGAAAAAAAACATATTGCATTTCAGTCTCATTACTACCTCTGGTATGCATTATTTTTTAATAATTTAGTGGCCTGTTGTGAGTTATTTCCTTACTTGTGATCAGTCGCATCTTGGAAAGGTCCTGAAACACATTTTTCCCCTTTCTTCCTTTCAGGCTGTATTTGGACCATAACATAGTTGTCCCGATTGCCCGCATTATTCTCCTAACTGACTGGCAAACTGTGCCAGAACACAGTCTCACACTGAATGCCATCTATACACATGAAAACATTTTTACAAAATATTTGCTGAAGGTAAGTATAATTTTATGGATACATTGTTATATATTTATATTTAGATTCTTAAATAGAAGGACAATCACCATGGATTTCTTAAATTGACTTTCTTGAGTCAGTTTTACACAGAATGCAGACAGCTGCTCTTCTGTCTGCATCTGTTCAATGTTGGCCTGTTCTTCAAATCCTTGCTGCTGTTGCATTATAATTTCTCGTAACTGATGCAGCTCTCTTAAGACTTCATCAAGTTTTCTGTTTAGTTTGAGGTAGTCTGAAAAAAATAGTAATGTTTGCTCTGCCAGGTACGATATAACAGGTAAACAAAACAGCTCAATAACATAAAAGTAATACTTTGCTCTTTATCATCAGTCCCTTGACATCCATTTTTACAGGACAACGCTGATGCTGTAAGTGAAAAAAATACATTTCAGAAATGAAAGTTGAACTTTATTGTATCATAACTATTACCACAAAAGTAAAATTTACATGTAAAATGTTAATGACATGAAATGAGCCATTGGATATTATCTTACTTTGCAGACTAAGCTATTAAAGGTACAATATGTAAAATTTTTGCAGTAAAATATCAAAAAACCACTAGGCTAGTGTTATATATTTTGTCCAGCTGATTGCAAACAGTATCTCTAATGTTTTCAACTACGTATATCATGAGAAAATTCCAAGCGGCAACCTCCCCCTTTCTCTCGTGAAGCCAATACGGAAGTAACTTAAACTGCGATTCATCGACTGGCCGCTAGGGACAGGCTCCAAAAGAGAGCAGAATCTCATAGAGTCCCATGTTAAATTGGCCAAGTTTATAGCAGAAAAAAACATGTTTACAAGTTGGTTCAAATTGTGGTTTTGGTCTATACTGCTATTTTTGCCCTTCATGACAACTCTGAGGGGGGTGAATTTTTTTATAACTTATCCGTTTAAATTATATTAAGCCTTAAAGTTCTGCATAATTAAGGGCGTGGCCACTTGAGTGACAGGTAGATTGCGCTGCTGTCTGAGAGCCGTCATGTTACATCAGCTGCCGCTGAATTTGGCATCTCAGCCGTTTTTGTGCTTTTTTTCCTCGATTATTTTATACAATTATAAAATATGGCTTGCTGCATAATATTCGAGATGTGTGTCGTAGATGTGCATGCATGGGGGAGAGACACAGAACACACGTTGTTGGATCGTGGCATTGGCTGAAAGTTTTGATTGCGAGATTTAAGTTACTACAATGACAATACCAGGATGATTTACAACTCTGACAGCACTGCTTGGATATTATAACTAAAACTGCTGCACTATTTTGAAAAAAGTATACTTTGGACACAGGCTCATTTGTTTGTTAGATACGATCGCTGCTCAGATTGCATCCTTTCTTGAAGAGCGATGACAGAGAGCAGATCATTCAGAAGAAATGTGAAATGTTTTTTTTTTTTTTTTTTTTTTGCAATGGACATTTATATTTTACCCAAGTGCCACAGATTGGATTCATCTCGCGATCTCTATTATAAAGGTATGAAGTCCCATTTGATGTTCCATGTTGTTATTTGCACACCCAACACAAATTACTGGTGTTGGGTGGTCATCAAACTACGGCTTTGTTTTGAATAGGCTTCTAGCGACCTCTAGCGGAAAAAAAAATATCACAAATTGTACCTTTAAGTCATTTTTATGCTAGAGCATGGTACTTCATTTCTGTTCTTTTGAAATGACACTTGTTTTGATTACAGAGCAAGGTGCATAGCCTATATTCATTGCCATTTTTCATTAGTAGGGACCAAACACTGAAGGTCCAATTAGAGCTTAACTTATGTTGAACCCAAAATCATTTGTTTAAAAGTTTGTTTATATATACAGGTGCATCTCAATAAATTGGAATGTCATGGAAAAGTTCATTTATTTCAGTAATTCAACTCAAATTGTGGAATTTGTGTATTAAATTCAATGCACACAGACTGAAGTACAGACTGTGGTTCTTTTAACTGTGATGAACTTTTCCACAACATTCTAATTTATTGACATGTGTATATATATATAATAGTTTGCAAACTATTACCACTTACTTGATGGGCAAGGTGTTGCAGCATTTCTGCCTGGTAATAAATAGCAATAAACATTTTGTATTGGTTGCTTTTTATTTTTATTGGTTAGTATGATGTAAAAAGCTTCAAAAAAATTGTTCTTGCAGGTTACTTACTGTCTTGTGGCTTGTACTGCTGCCTATTCTCCTCGAAGACTGGAGCTTGTGGTCTGTTAACATTGGAAACGAGGACGCAGTGTGACCAATTCTGTGAGTGAAGACCAAATATATAGATAAGGTTATATAATGTCAGTGTCGAAATCTTGATTCTGAGTAGTTGACAGACATTTTCTGTAACTGAATGAGGTAGTTCCATGTTTATTCAGTTTGCTGTGTTTATTCAAAATTGTTTAAAGAGTCACTGCAAGGTCTATTTCACATTTTAGAAACTATTTTTATAATTATTATAATAGTATTCCTTATATTTAATATATTAAAGGGATAGTTCACCTGAAAAAGAAAAAAAATTATCCCATGATTTACTTACCCTCCAGCCATCCTAGGTTTATATGTAAATCTTTTTTCAGACAAACACAATCATAAATATATTTAAAAATATCCTTAGTCCTCCAAGGTTTATAATGGTTGTGAATGGTAACACACATTCTGAAGACAGAAAAAATGCATCCATCCATAAAAAAAATTTATCCATACGGCTCCAGGGGGTTAATAATTAAATTGTAGCTGATCACATGCCTGATTTATTATGTATGTATATATGTATGTGTGTGTTTCCATTCCATTTTGGGTGAACTATCCCTTTAACAATAACAATGTATTAACATTTACCATCATCAGTGTCGCTTTCAAAACGACTTGGTCGCTTGTGCGCTCTTTTTTTTATCATTTGGGTGTCCCCAGCTGTTTCAACATTTGAAAGCTCCTCGGCACGTTTCAGGTACTTCAAGGCTTTTTGGTAATTTGCTAAAAAAAAAATAAATAAATAAAGAAGTTATGATTAAATGACCAAGTACATGGAAGCTAGTACTGTTGGTGGACTATTAATTTGCAGAGAGAGTAAATGTAAAGTAAGTAAATAAGTGTGCTGTATAGGAATAGATGTAAAAGAACAGATAAATAATAGGCTAGAAATGTGCGCATTATGCATGACCTGTTGAAATACATAAGTGAAATATTAAATATAGTTTCAGGCATGTTATTTTTAAATAATCTGGTCACAATACTGACATAGTAAATAAATCCATGTGTAAGTAAATTAGTCTATAAAACTCATAATGTTACCATTCAGAGAAATCTCTAAACCCTCATAGCTTGCATGTTCATGCAATGTTAATGTTAGTTAATTTACAATCAGGAAGGCACAATCTGATTTAAAAATTAATGGATTAATGGGTACAATTATGTTTTTTTTTCCCTTTTAGGTAAAACTGGTTCACTTTCATGAAAAGCAAATAGGATACTCGTCAGCTTGGTCCATGGAAGAAAAAATAATCATATTAAGAAACATGAAAGCCCTTGGATTTTAACACAAATATCTTCATTTGTGTTACGAAGATGAATGGGTGTGGAATGATAGAAGTTTTTGGGTGAATTAACCCTTTAAAGGGTTAGTTCACCTAAAAATTAAAATTCTGTCATTTATTACTTACCCTCATGCCGTTCCACACCCATAAGACTTTCGTTAATCTTCGGAACACAAATTAAGATATTTTAGTTGAAATCCGATGGCTCCGTGAGGCCTGCATAGGGAGCAATGACATTTCCTCTATCAAGATCCATAAAGGTACTAAAAACATATTTGAATCAGTTCATGTGAGTACAGTGGTTCAATATTAATATTATAAAGCGACGAGAATATTTTTGTTGTGGCAAAAAAAAAACAAAATAACAACTTATAAAGTGATGACCGGTTTTAAAACACTGCTTCAGGAAGCATTGGAGCACAATGAATCTGTGTATCGAATCTGGTGTTCGGAGCGCCAAAGTCAGGTGATTTCAGCCGTTGGCAGTTTGACACGCGATCTGAATCATTATTCGATACACTGATTCATTTATGCTCCGAAGCTTCCTGAAGCAGTGTTTTGAAATTGGCCATCACTAAATAATTGATTTTTTTTTTTTTTTTTTTTTTTTTTTTTGGCACACCATAAATATTCTCGTCGCTTTATAATATTGATATTGAACCACTGTACTCACATGAACTGATTTAAATATGTTTTTAGTACCTTTATGGATCTTGAGAAGGGAAATGTCATTGCTCCCTATGTAGGCCTCACGGAGTCATTGGATTTCAACTAAAATATCTTTGTGTTCCGAAGATTAACGAAGGTCTTACGGGTGTGGAACGGCATGAGAGTAAGTAATAAATGACAGAATTTTCATTTTTGGGTGAACTAACCCTTTAAAGCATTTTAAAATCTATCTAATTATTTGACCCCAAGTGTACTGTCAGAATTTAAAATCAGAAGTAAGGTTTTAACAGAATAAGAATTTAACAGGTGTTCATTTTAATTTCAATTTTGCAGTTTACTCTTACATGTAAACGATTTCTAAAATTCTTATCTTGAAAAGTTTCCAAGTCTTGGCATTTGGCAGTTCTCCATTCTTTGCCTTCTTGGATGGCTCAGATGGAGGCCAATAGCAGCTCAATCCCTGTTTGTACATTTAGACAAATACCCAATTACAAACCAGTCAAAAAGTGAAAAAGCTTTCACAGTGTTATACACAGTCCGTATAGCCTTATTGCTTTATCACAAAACCTAAGCAGTAGCGATACTTACATTTCCATCTGCCACGATCCATGTTCGGCAAACAATTGCCACTGTCTTCTCTTTTTCAAACTCAACCACAACGTATGTAATCATCTAAAAAAATGTAATTTGGTTATTAAAAGAGTGATTCTGTAGCAAAAGTCACAGGTATATATATATATATATATATATATATATATATATATATATATATATATATATATATATATATATATATATATATATTTTTTTTGTTTTTTTTTAATTGTACACTTACAGATATTTTACAAAGTTGATTTCTGGAATCCTGATAATTTTTATTTTTGGCTGATATTAGGTGTAGGATTAGTGTCACAGGTATGTTTTTGAATAAGTATGTTTTCTGAAATGTTAAAAAAAACTAAATTAATTGTGCATTTAAATATTGTGAGCATTTCTACAGAATGGTGATTATCATCTATAGACAACTGACTCTGGACTTTAGTGTGATTTCTAAATGCAAATGTACTTACTATTTACAAAAAGTGAAGAACAAATGTAAATCATGAATAGGCTCGTTCAATAGTGCATGAGAAGGGAGTGTATTGTCATGATTTTGGTGTGGTATTTACTTACAATTTACAAAAAGTGAACAAATGTAGCTGAACGACTTGAACTGAAGTGGTCCAAGCCACAGAGCTGAAAATGAAACAAATTGTAGTCTAAGTATGATAAAAAGAACATATTTGCATGTTAGAATGTAAATCATGAATAGGCTCATTCAATAGTGCATGAGAAGGGAGTGTATTGTCATGATTTTGGTGTGGTATTTACTTAATATTTACAAAAAGTGAACAAATGTAGCTGAATGGCTTGAACTGAAGTGGTCCAAGCCACAGAGCTGAAAATGAAACAAATTGTAGTCTGAGTATAATAAAAAAATAACATATTTGCATGTTAGAATGTAAATCATTAATAGGCTCGTTCAATAGTGCATGAGAAGGGAGTGTATTGTCATGATTTTGGTGTGGTATTTACTTACAATTTACAAATAGTGAACAAATGTAGCTGAACGACTTGAACTGAAGTGCTCCAAGCCACAAAACTGAAAATGAAGAAAATTGTAGTCTGAGTATAATAAAAAGAACATATTTGCATGTTAGAATGTAAATCATGAATATGCTCATTCAATAGTGCATAAGAAGGGAGTGGATTGTCATGATTTTGGTGTGGTATTTACTTACAATTTACAAAAAGTGAACAAATGTAGCTGAACGACTTGAACTGAAGTGGTCCAAGCCACAGAGCTGAAAATGAAACAAATTGTAGTCTGAGTATAATAAAAAGAACATATTTGCATGTTAGAATGTAAATCATGAATATGCTCATTCAATAGTGCATGAGAAGGGAGTGTATTGTCATGATTTTGGTGTGGTATTTACTTAATATTTACAAAAAGTGAAGAAAAAAATGTAGCTGAATGACTGGAACTGAAGTAGTCCAAGCCACAGAGCTGAAAATTAAGAAAAATGTAGTCTGAGTATAATAATAAAAAAGCAATTCTCATAAAAACAAATACAATGAGTAAACATTTTAGTGAGATCATTCTTTTAAAAATATGTATTAAAATGTATGCAAGTGACCTGTATATACTGTAAATACATTCAGTTCCCCAGTTACTGAGAACAGACATAATTATTTTTATGGGTTTACATTTGAATATATACATTTAGAGACTATCAAAGACTTGTTTGAGCCAAAGCTACATTTGTGAAGTGTCAGTTTTTTGCAATATACAGTATTACTTGTGGGAGCATGATAAAAAAAAAATGCTGTAAATTTGACATAAAATAAGATGTGCATATGACAGTAAGATATAGTTTTTTGTTTAGATAAATTACTTTTATTGTATATTGTTGTTAATTGAAAAAAATGTTGGCTTCACTCGGTTCCAGAACAGAAGGTGGCGGTAATGCACCATTAAGCTGGATGCCAACCGCCGTTAAAGAAGTCTTTTTTTATTAATAACAAATGAATGTACATACAGAATAGGTATTAAACGAACAATGTTAATAATTGACAATTCTCAAGGCAGACATAGTTGCAAATACAATACTTAACAGTGAAGTATTACATAAAATTTACGATCGTAAAGGAGAATGAAGAACAAAAAATAAGTAAATAAATAAATAAATAAATAAATAAACAAACAAACAAACAAAAAATAAATAAATAAAATCTACATTTATGAATGAAGTATTTAGCCACTTCAAAAAGGTTGTTAATCAAGTAATGTTGTGAACAATCTTTCTTAAGCACACCAAGCTTAATTTGTTTGTATTCAAGGGGATTTACACATGTAATTATACATGATATTTTTCTACACAATTGGGCCCAAAACAACTTTGAATAATTACAATAAAAAAAAAAAAAATGTGTTCAGTGGTTTCAATATCAACTTCACAAAATTGACATGAGTTTTCTCCTATATCAAATTTTGATTTAAGGAATTTTTTAGATGGGTATATGTCATTTATTATTTTAAAATGAAGTTCTTTCATTTTAGGGAGAATTGGAAAGGTAAGATAACTCATTCTCATTTCCTTCACCTCTTTAGGGCTAAAATCTTTGAAAACGTAATATCGTTTAATTCTATTTGGATGAAGTTTATCAATAAAAACACTTCTCATGTGTTTGTTGTTGCATTTATGATTTCTAATGCACAATTTACCCAGATGAGGAGATGGGAGAGAGAATGTCACAGAGTAATGTGAAAGAATCCCTTTTACCAATAATACCATGTTTTTTGGTATGGCATTTACAACATTATAAAACTCTTTAGGGTGACATACAAACCCAAGTTTTAAACAAAAATCATTGTAACTGAGCACATTACCATAGTTATCCATCATGTCCAATATGGAAAAAAATGTTATATTGAAACCAGTTTTCATAAAATAAAGATTTGTTATGATGCAAAATAAAGCGATTGTTCCAAATACAAGTTTTGTGTGGACTAAAGTTATGAGAGAATGCTAATTTCCAACACAGGAGAACTTGTTGATGGAAAGCAGACAATTTAAGCAGTAATTTGGACAATTCAAAGTCACAACCAATTAAAAATTCCAAGCCACCTACTTTCCGAAAAATTGAAGAAGAGATAGTGAACCATAAGCAGTTTGTATTACAAAGAAATGATCTTAGCCATTGAGTTTTTAAAATATTATTCATTATTTCTAAGTCAATAACATTTAATCCCCCTTCTTCGTAACTGCGAACTAAATCATTTTTGTTAATATAGTGATGCTTATTTTTCCAAATAAAGTTAAATAGTGCAATATTACATTCTTTTAGTAAATGAGGTGGGATAGCTAAGGAGGAGGCTGGATAAACAAACCTGGAGAGTAATTCCATTTTAGTTAATAAAACTCTTCCAAAAATTGAAATATCTCTTTGTATCTAATTATTGAGAATAGTTTTTGCTTTTGAAAGATTTTTTATAAAATTTTCTTGGACACTTTGATTACCATCTCTAGTAATAGTTATCCCCAGGTATTTTACCGATTTTTTTATTGGTATGTTACATAAAGTGTCAAGTTCGCTACCATGAATTGCAAGTAATTCACATTTGTTTAAATTTAAATACAGGCCTGATGCTTTGGAGAAGAGATTAACTAGTTGAATGGCTTTAACAATTTGAAATTGGTCCTTTAAAAAGATCACTGTATCATCAGCTAATTGACTAATACCAATTTGTCTTCCAAATACACTAAGTCTATCAAAGTTGCTGTTTTTATCTATCAGGATAGCGAGCATTTCTACTGTTAAGATAAATAGAAAAGGGGAAATGGGACATCCTTGTCTTATTCCTCGTGAAATGTTGAATCTTTGGGATGTTCCAAATGAAAGGGATATAGAATCGGGGCCTGGAGATTTCCCTGAAGATAATTGATCTATTGCTTTATCCAATTCCTCTATTTTAATGTCAGCCTCATATAAATCTTTAAATTCCTGGTCTAACTGTGGTATGCTAGTGTGAATATTATCAAAAAAAAATATTACAATCTGATACAGAAAAGGATGAGCTAAATAAAGAACTATAGAATTGAAAAATCTCTGAGGAAATTATTTTAGGGCAGGTATTTATAACTCCATTCACATAAAGAGAATTTATGGCATTTTTCTCCTGTTGCCTTTTTTCAAGCCTGCAAAAGTAATTATTACTTTTTTCCCCTTTCTCTATCCATCTTGCTCTCTCACATATGCTCCTTTAGCTTTTTGAATATATATATCATCAATTTTAGATTGCAAGGATAGGATTTGTAATTTAGTTTCATTGTCCATATCACTTTTATTACATAAATAGTTTAATTCTCTTGTTATTTCCAACTCCAGCTGAGTTCTGACCTTATTTGATTTTTTACTGAATTGTATAGAAAATTCCCGAATCTTGTGTTTTAAATATTCCCATTTACTTGTAAATGAGATTAGGTCCTCATTCGATGTTACCTCGTTAATTAAGGATTTAATATGCGAGGAGAATTTTTTGTGTTTTAATAAATCAGCATTGAATTTCCAATAACCCTTATTATACGATTCTCTTTTGCCTGAATAGAGTGATATAGAGATGCAACAGTGATCAGTTAAAGGTGCTGCGGATATTGAAATGTCCTTGATAAAGTCGGTTAAGTTAGAGGAAGTCAACCAATAATCAATTCTTGACTTGGAAGTCCCATTAGTTTTTAACCAGGAAAATTGTTTAAGATTTGGATTCACAGCTCTCCAAGCATCCACCACATTATTATTCAAGCAGAAATTAAGAAGGTTAAGATTAGGGTGAGAGGTATTAAATTTGGGTGGAAAGCGATCTAACGCTTCATCCATGACCATGTTGAAATCTCCTCCTATAATAATATTGTCAGTTGGGTAAACCAGTTTTAACTCAAATAAAGAATTAGAAATTGCAGTGAGTAATTTGTTGTTTAGAGGAACACTGTTGTAACCATACACATTGAATAAAATGAACAAAACACCATTAATGTTGATAACAACTGAAGCCCAATGGCCATTTGGATCAGTTTCTACCTTAACAATTTTGCCAGGCAGGTTGTTGAACAGTATTACCACTCCTGCAGAATGTGTAGAAGCATGGCTGAAGATGATTCTATCCCCCCATTGACTCGTCCAGAACTTCACGTCATCAAGGCTGGAATGCGTTTCTTGCAAAAATATACAATGTGAATTTTTATTTTTGCAAAAAAAAAAAAAGCTTTTCTTTTGATTGAGTTATGGAGACCCCTTGCGTTTAAAGAAATGCAGGAAAAAGACATTTCACTGAGAACATTTAACTGAAAGAAGCAAATAAGTAAATAAAAATGAAATAAAATGATAACCAGTCAAATGGAAAATATGTAACCGTGCTCTAATGAACACAAAATAATGTCTTTCTCAAACAGAGCACTGTAACGATATCTCGCTCAACAGCAAAAGACTTGGGTAAAGTTGGTTTTATATTCGCACATTCGGACTTCTGATAAATTCAGACTTTCCAATAAATGTGCAATAAATTAATGTTTGCGAATTTTAAGCAGTGACATGATATTGACAACCAGGGCCGCGGGAAGTAATTTTGAACAGGGGGTGCAGTGAATTTTTTTTTTTTTTTTTTTTTTGACAAAAAACCTATGAGCCTATAGGCCTATTTAAAATACATTTTAAAAATAAATACATTGATATTTACTACTTTATTGTCATATACACTTCAGTGCACAGCCAGCCAGAGTCTGAAACACACAGACATCAGCTCTCAGATATGCGCAATGCGCTATTAATCTGAAGCAGAAGCAGAATCAGAAATAATAGTTTAATAATCGAAAGAAAACGAAGTAATTACTTTCATTACAATTTCAGATAGCCTATACATACATGCAACTTATTTAGATACAACAAATAATATTACAACAAAATATAATATTAATCAAACTTCACAATAACACTAAAACAATGCAATCGATTTGGTCAGCTGGCTTGAGTCACTGCACGTTTGTCACACGCAAATCTATTAACTCCAATCTTTTTACGCACACCACAAGGAAATAATCTCCGACTATTTAAGCAAATTGTTTATTGAACAGTTCTCCACATCCATTACGCAAAGAACACATGCACAGTATAAAGCTTTCTGTCTCCATCTCCAACCTTTTTACAACAACCACAAGGAAATAATCTCCGACTATTTAAACGTTATTTAACAGTTCTCCACAACCATTACGCAAAGAACACACGAACAAAATAATACTCTCCATCTCCATCCCCACCACCTTACAAAAATACTATAGTGTACTACTTACAATTGCTTGGCTAGTCAAAGCTGATCCCACACTTGTTGCCAAAGCAATAAATGTTACAAGCGCGGCAGCACCATGCTCTTACCTGAGCTACATGCAGGCGGGGTGCCCTGGTTACAGGTGTCCAAATGTCCAAAATCCGTTTCTGTGACATATTTTCTCCTCATTTCTGTCATTAAACTATGTAATTTACTAGTCAGCTGCTGCCAAAGATGGATGTATTCTGCATGGAACGAGCGGGAAACCTCTTTACCAGGCGACCAAACCTGCCTGCCTGACGTTGACAACGTAACTTCCGAACCTGTGTTGATTAGGCCTCAAAATATGAAATTAAAATCCAAAATATACGTAATAGCCTACGTGTGTCAAAATCATTTTCTAAAATATTCATAAGGAATTTATAAATTGTGCAAAATATTTCAATAGGCCTACATTTTTTTTTTTAAATCTCCCTCTCGTCACTAGGGGGTGCTGCAGCACCCCCACTTCCCGCGGCCATGTTGACAACCAACGATTGTCAACTTACAACATTTTTCACAGTCGATCAAAATAGGCAAGTATTGTTTTAATGGCATATTTACTTGTGAATGTCCACTGAATGTCCAATGTAGTGTGACTAACAAGGCTATTGAATACGGATGTCCGAATGTGCGAATATAAAACCAACTTTACCCAAGTCAGCAAAACCATAACAAAACATCCCACTTAACACCTCTTGCCAACACACAATGAAGATGAGTGCGTTCGAGGTTTTTGAGATTCAATCGTTCTTGACAATCCGGGTGCCCTCTATGTAACCGTAAGGGCCACGATAGTAGGCCTTCCCTGTAGCTCTCGCCTCACTGATCCTCGGCCATAGTGCAGCGCGAGCTTCGCGATCTTCCTTGGATAAATCTTCAGCAAACTTTATTCCCCTGAGTTTACAGACATCCGAACCTTTGGTAGAACACCAGAACTCGTCTCTGTATTTCAGCATGCAGAATTGAATGATCACCTGCCTGGATTTATCCTTCGTTTTGGGGCCAACGCGGTGGACTGTATCCACGATGTCTTCAAGTTTGTGCTGCAGGTGAGGAGCAATTTCGGCTAACAAGAGAACGACTTCTCTTCGGATATCTTCACCTGCGGTTTCTTTCATTCCGATTACTCTAAGGTTCCATCGTCTTTTGTAGCGTTCGAGCTCCGATGTGCGGCTTATCAAATTTGCTTGCATTGTGACAACAGAGGTGAGTTGTTTTTCAAACACATTTATTTTAGTTTCACAGTCTTTTATTTCCGCCGCGTTGAATTCCACAGCTTTAGTCAGGTTAACGATCATTAGACTGTTCTCAGTGATCTTATGCTCAATGCTGCTCAGTTTCCCGTCTTGTAGATCGAATCTAGTAACTATGGTTTCTAGAAGAGCGGCGTTAGAAATCTCGGGGTTTTCGTCACCTTTCTATTTCTTTGCCTGGATTTTAGTTGGGGTGTTCTGCAAGGAGGAAGATTCTTTGCGTTTTTCTTTATGATCGACGTGGTCGACTTCCATGACGTATTCATGTTCGGCAAGAGCACCCGAAATTTTTACAAGCATCCCTTTTTGTCCTGGAATGACTATTTTCGGGTGTTTAGAATTTCTTTTTGTTGACATAGTCCAATACTCGCTGATATACAACAATTAGCTAGTGATGGCAGATTTCGAAACACTGCTTCATGAAGCTCCGAAGCTTCATGAATCTTTTTGTTTCGAATCAGTGATTCGGAGCGTGTATCAAACTGCCAAAGTCACGTGATTTTAGTAAACGAGGCTTCAGGGCTTCATCACGTCATCACTGTTTCGAAACAGTTCGAAATTTCAATGGTTCACCAACAGAGGGCGATGATAAAGTGAGCCCATGAATCATGCAGATTCACTGAGAACTATTGAACAAGTGTCTAGGGCTTTACCCTATGGTTTTACCTGATCTCCGATCAGTTTTATACAGTAGTACAGGTTTTAATTATACATTAGAATAATTAAAATGAATAATGGTAGTTTTTAATCTCTTATTGGCCTGTTTAGCTTGAGCCATGGAACAGAGAAACAAGCCTTTAAAATTGATAAAAGAACACAAATTATACAGACACTATATTTAATCTTATTAGATGATTAGTTAATTCCATTTAATTGATTTACTTTAAATAAAACTTTTGCAATACATTTGTTAAAGTGTATTTTTAATGCATGTTTGGCCTGAGTTTTGTTGCATTTGCACTGCTCTGACCACTAGGGGTCACCGTGGAGACGGGTGTCAGATTGTTTCGAAGCCTCGAATCATTACGGCACATTTGATTCAGCTGCTTCAGTGTTTCATGAAGCCTCGATCTGCCCATCACTACAATTAGGATGATTAAAAGCTGAATGTTAATATCAAAGTCAAGATTTGCTGGAGAGCAGAGAAATCTACATGTGCTTAGCCCGCCATCTTGTTCCCCATCCACCAACCGCCGTTAAAGAAGGGTGTGTCTCAATCAGTTCCCTAGATCCCAAGCTCGTGAATCAGTATATCGTGTACACGAATTCGGGCACTGGTAAGGACAGTAAAAGATACTGGTTCACTACACATTGGGACACTCATGACTCTATTTCCGGCGACGTAACAACGTCCTCATTGTACAACATCACTACTGGTATTTATGAACAACAACAGAGCTGATATTTTCTGACATTACTTGTAATGTTATTTAAAGTACTTTATTATGATTAATTATTTGCTTGTTACATATACGTGCAACATTTCAGCCGTGAATAAATTATAAATGTTAGCTAGATTATGTTCATTACTTGTCTAGCGATGTATGTTTATGCTGAAATATAATAAAATAACGGTTTGTATTTTTTAAAAACATCTATCGTACCTAACCCACCCTAACCAAA
This sequence comes from Chanodichthys erythropterus, assembly GCF_024489055.1. Taxonomy (NCBI): domain Eukaryota; kingdom Metazoa; phylum Chordata; class Actinopteri; order Cypriniformes; family Xenocyprididae; genus Chanodichthys; species Chanodichthys erythropterus. The sequence goes on from NC_090240.1 coordinate 3,557,565, forward strand.
TCACAAATCACATCACACTCCAGCAAGGACGACAGTGCTGGGGGTCCTTACTCGAAAAAGATTATTTCTTAAAAGTTATTATTTCTCTACTACTGGCTCATTTAGGCTATCAAACGGGTGCTTTCTCTTCGTCTTCTGCAAATTAAGCTACACTCTAAAAAAATGCTGGGTTGTTTTTTCAACCCAACCGCTGGGTTGAGACTGCTGGGTAAGGACGCTGGGTTAATTCAACCCAATTTTGGGTTGAAGATTCCTTTTATTCTTAACCCAGCAGTGCTGGGTTGGGAATGCGGACGTGAAGGAGAGCATGCACGTCACGTTAACAGCACTGAGGACTCCGGTGCGAGAAGCCGCCATTTTCTCCGCGTCTTCGGATGGAATCGAGTGAAAGACGGTTTATGGTAAGTAAAGATAAATAATTAAAGATATTTTCCCTTATTTCTGTCCAAAAGTATTTCGAGATGCATTTGAAGGCGAAAAAAATCAGAAAAGAACTTAGATGGAAATTTTCGCGGTTTTTGCCTCATTCGCCTCATGTCTCAACGGCCTCTTTTATTCAATCAAAGAGACGTTTTTAAATATAGTGGGCTTCTTGTGTCAAATTTACAAGTTTCCTGAAGTTTGTTAATGGAAGGTTATCAACAGATTCACGTTTTGATTCATTATTTAACTTTAATATTCGTGGTTAACCCGAATGTAATGACCTAGTTTTCCTTAAGGAAATGAAACTACGATATGTGATAAAGGTTGGTTTATTTTGATGACATTGAAGCGATAATTGTTCAAATGAATGTTTTGCATGTAATATTTCTGACTTGTTGCGCTTCATGTGTTCATTTGGACCGCATCAGGAGTAACCGACAGGCGACTGCTGCGCCATCTTCTCGGCTAACGTACAGAAGAAGAGACGGAAAGACGATTTATGGTAACGTAAGTAATTTAAAATTCCACGTCATTATCAGTTGTTTTTTTGATAAAACCATGTTTGATTTCGTAGATCAAGCCAGAGACCTAGGAGTGCTCCATTCTTTTGAGTTTATGTGAGTTTATTGTTAGAAAATGAATGTTTTGTTGTCTACTGCCTGTTTAACGTTAATTAAAATGTTTATGCAACAACAGTATGATTTCTTGACATTTTTTTAAAATAATTGATGTCCGTGTTGTTCATTGCAGAACTCAAACCAACTGGAGAGGAGCCCTTCTCCTTGGTCTTCCTTTCTTAAAGGAATAGTGCACACAAAAATAAAAATTGTCACCATTTACCCAACCTCATGTCTTTCCAAACCCATAAGACCTTTGTCCATCTATGAAACACAAATGAAGATACTTTTAATATTTTCATCTTTTTTATTTATTTTTATCCATTTAGTCTAGATAATCAGTATTTTTAAGCTTCAAAAATGCAAAGTTATTGTAGTAGTCCATACCAATATTTATATGTGAATACAATTCTAAATTATATCTGTTCATATCATGTAAAGCAATCATGTCTGTTCAGAAAATTCAAAAATGTTGGACTCCCAGACTTGCAATGGATGGACAAACAATTGAGAGAATATTAAAAATATCTTCATTTGTTGTGCTGGAGTAGTTTACTGGAGTAGTTTCCTCTCCCTCCAGTTGGCGATGTATTTGTTAAGAGTGTTATGTTTAACCTTTACTAGCATGAGAGTGAGAAATGCAGCACATGTTGAAGTATGCTGACAGCAGAATCCACTTCTGATGTGATCTACATTCATCCTTCTTTGTTGTCTTACAGAAAGCATTGCTTGTGAGTATTTTATGTTTAATATGAGTCTTGAAGACAATATTCATGAACATTTATGTTAAACAAGATTAAATTTGATAGTTTTAGTTTTGATGAATGTTAGCCAGACTTTGCATAGATACATGTGAACATACATTAGAATACAGTCTACATGCTGTTTATTCATTTTCTTTTGTAGTTTCACTCTGTCGGTAATTGAAGGATACGTCAATAAAAGGACATAACACCTGTCAATTGTCGAGGAGTTTATCTATCTGCATAGCTGTGTCTGAGTCTAACAGTGAGGGCAGAACAGTGAAAAAGCATCTATCTACGCAACAACAAGTGGATGTTACATCAGCTTCAGCTTATTCAACAATGTCTGAAGAGGGGAGAAAAAGCGCAACGTCAGTCTGCTCCAAGAAGTCCGTCTGCTCCAAGAAATCACATCACTCCAAGAGCTCTAAAGGTTCAGTTAAATCATCTGCAAGTATAGCCGCTCTCAATGCTCGAGCTAAAGCTGAAGCAGCTCGTAACAAGAGCAGAATTTGGAAAAATGGAAATTGAAATGAAAGTTAAGAAAGCGGAGCTTAAGGTAGAAGAGGTGCGCCTGGATGCCACACTACAAGCACTACAACAGCAGTGTGATGCAGAAGCCGCACAAGCTGAGGCATACGTCTTCGAGAAAGCGGCCACTGATCTAGAAGAAGAATCTGCATTGGGGTCCGCGAAGGTAGATTCCACAGAACGTACTCGCGACTATGTAAAACGCCAAATAATCCTAAAGGCAGATTCAAGTCCACTTAGCAATATAGAGCACAATGATACTCTGGCAACAACTGTCCCATACGAGCCACCAAAACAAGAACCAGGCCAGTGTACGGACACAGAGTACGTCCATCTACCCCCAAGTGAAGACAAATGTAAAGATGCTTCCCAACTTTCCCAAAGCATTCCTGTGCGGAAACTTTCATTTGGAGCATTACCAACACATCAAAGTACGGGATACACTCCACAAGTTGGCAATATGACTGATATAGCCAGGTTCCTAGCACGACGTGATTTGCTCACCGGCGGCCTCAGAAAGTTCAGTGACAAGCCAGGCGACTATTGGGGATGGAAATCTTCATTTAACAATGCTATTGATTTGAACCTGTCTGCTAGCGAAGAGTTTGACTTGTTGATCAAATGGCTAGGAACAGAGTCCGTTCAATATGCAAAACGTCTGAGAGCAGTGTATATTAACAGACCCTCTGAAGGATTGGGCAAAGTATGGGAAAGACTGGACGAGTGCTACGGATCCCCTGAAGCCCTGGAAAAGGCGCTACTCGACAGACTTGAGCGTTTTCCGAGAATCTCGAACAAAGACCCATACCTCTTGAGAGAACTTCAGGATCTTCTCCTAGAGATAGAGGCTGCAAAGGATGAGGGCTATATTCCAGGCCTACTGTACCTCGACACTGCAAGGGGCATTCATCCTGTTGTGGAGAAGTTACCCTTCGGTTTACAAGAAAGGTGGATGACGTATGGGTCTAAATACAAGGAGGAGCATTCTGTATCGTTTCCACCATTCTCAGCATTTGTCGCCTTCATTAGCAGGGAATCAAAAATGCGCAACGACCCAAGCTTTAAGCATTCAGTGCAACCCGGTCTTGTACCCACTAAGATGAGGTTTCAAGACAAGCAGAGTAAAAGGGAAGCAATCTCAGTCATCCGGACCGAAGTGGTCAGCGCCGAGTCAAATCCAACTGCAGGAACAAACATTCACGACCCAAATAAAGAATGCCCAATCCACAAGAAACCTCACGCACTTAAAAAATGCAGACCTTTCAGAGAAATGCCTTTGGAGGAGCGTAAGGCCTATTTGAAGAGGAATCTGATATGTTTCCGATGTTGCGCATCCACTAATCATCAGGCAAAAATATGTAAAGCCGAGACCCTTTGTGCAGAATGTAACTCCAACTCACACATTACTGCTCTTCACCCTGGTCCTGCGCCTTGGGCAAACACCACAGAGAATGCTTCCAACAACGGCGGGGAGTGCAATATAATTTTACTTACGGCCACGTCTACATGTACGCAAGTCTGTGGGAGTGAAGTTGAAAGTCACTCATGTAGCAAGATCAGTCCTGTATTCATTTATCCACAGGGCTCCCCTGAGAAGAAACTCAACCTACGCTATTTTGGATGACCAAAGCAACAGGTCACTTGCCAGATCTTCAATCTTCGATACGTTTGGCATTACCAAAGGCTGCTTCCCGTACAAGCTGAGAACCTGTGCAGGCCTTGAGGAAGCTACGGGGAGGAGAGCATACAACTTCATCGTCGAATCTGTGGATAGCAAGTCACGCCTAAAGCTCCAAACACTTATCGAATGTAACATGCTGCCGGACAATCGCAATGAGATTCCTAGACCTGAAGCTGCTCGTAATCATTCTCACCTCCAAGACATTGCCTCCGACATTCCAGATGTTGATCCTGATGCCAAGATCCTGCTTCTCATTGGTAGGGATGTTATTCAAGCACACAAAGTTCTTGACCAACGCAATGGACCTCCAAATGCACCCTTTGCTCAGAAGCTAGCTCTGGGATGGGTGATTATTGGAAACATTTGCTTTGGTGGAGCTCACAAACCCGTACAGGCAAGCGTTTTCAAGACGAACATTTTGGACAATGGCCGCCCGAGTCACTTCCTTCCATGCAAGAACTTCATCCAAGTAAAGGAACGCATCATCCCACAAAGCCACAACAAGGTCAGTCTCCCAAACCATACCAAGTACACGTCCATCGGAGAAACCGTGTTCCAACAAACAAGTTTGGATGAGAGACCGGGCTACTCTCAAGAAGAAGTGGCCTTCCTGCAGATAATGAATAAGGAAGTCTATCAGGACAATACAAATAGTTGGGTTGCTCCACTGCCCTTTCGTTCACCTAGGCCACGCCTTTCCAATAACAAGCAGCAAGTCATCCAGCGCCTAGCTTCAGTTCGTCATATGCTGAACAAACGTCCTCATATGAAAAGTCACTTCCAGGAATTCATGCAAACCCTTTTTGATAACGGTCATGCAGAAATAGCGCCACCCCTTACTGGAAAAGAAGAGTGTTGGTACCTTCCCTTTTTCGGAGTGTATCACCCCCGCAAGCCAGACCAAATAAGGGTTGTCTTCGACTCTAGCGCACGATTCGAAGGAGTGTCCCTCAATGACGTCCTTCTTACCGGTCCGAATCTCAACAACAGCCTGCTGGGAGTGCTCATGCGGCTCCGTGAAGAGAAGGTAGCTGTAACAGCTGATATTAAGCAAATGTTCCATTGCTTTGAGGTCAGGGAGGACCATCGGAACTTTTTGCGTTTTCTCTGGCACCAGAACAACGACATGGAACAACCAATTGTGGAGTACCGAATGACAGTACACGTCTTCGGCAACAGCCCATCGCCTGCAGTGGCAACCTATGAACTTAGGAGGGCATCAGAAGATCAAGAGAAAAGAGACAATACTAATAAACATTTTGTGGGACGTCATTTTTATGTTGATGACGGGCTTGTCTCCCTGCCATCAAGTGCCGAGGCTATCTCTGTCATTCAAAAGGCTCAAGAAACATTTGCCTCATCTAACTTGAGGTTGCATAAGATCGCCTCTAATGACATCACAGTAATGAAAGCATTCTCCAAGGATGATCTTGCAAAGGGTCTGAAAGATCTCGACCTGGGAGCAGACAGTCTACCAATGCAAAGGAGTCTCGGAATAAGCTGGGACATTGCAGCAGATGAGTTCACCTTCCAAGTGTCTGCCGCTGAGAAGCCCTACACTCGTAGAGGGGTACTTTCCATAATTAACAGTTTGTATGACCCTCTAGGTTTCGCAGCTCCAGTCAGCATCAAAGGCAGGGCCCTTTTGAGAGAGCTTTCAATGGATGCAGGTGAATGGGACGACCCACTTCCAGAACGAATGCAAGAAGAATGGAGTACATGGAAGGAATCCTTGAAGCATCTTGAACAAGTGCGAATACCAAGAATGTACACATCCATATCCTTCTGTGGTGCAGCTAAAAGGGAGCTCTGTATATTCTGCGACGCGTCCACCAAAGCTATTTCTGCCGTAGCTTACGTAAAGGTCACAGATACAGAAGGCAAGAGTGAACTTGGATTTGTGTTTGGCAAAGCTAAACTTGCCCCACAACAAGAGATAACTATCCCGAGGCTGGAACTATGTGCAGCTGTTCTTGCCATCGAGATTGCAGACTTGATTTCAGAGGAGATCGATGTTCCATTCCATTATACAAGGTTCTTCACAGACAGCAAGGTAGTACTTGGATACATACAAAATGAATCCAGAAGATTCTATGTCTACGTGTGTAACCAAGTTCAAAGGATTAGAAAATCATCCAGCCCAGAACAATGGAATTACGTGCAGACAGATTTAAACCCAGCCGATATAGCTTCCAGGTCCATTCCAGCAAACACTTTGATGTCCAGCATGTGGCTCAAAGGACCAGATTTCCTGCTACGAGCGCACACAAAACAAACCAAGTGCTGTTTTGAGTTACTCAGTCCAGACTCTGACCCTGAGGTTCCCCCTACGGTGACGGCCTTTGCTACTCATCTCACAGACTCTTTCCTAGATCCAAGTCGCTTTGAGTCCTTCTCAACTTGGACATCACTGCTTAGAGCAATAGCAAGACTCGTTCATATCACCAGATGCTACAAGGGAAATGCTTATGGAAGCAAGTGTCAAGGTTGGCATATTTGCAAAAGTATCACCCCAGAGGACTATGGGAGAGCAAAAAACGTTATTCTGAGCTGTCTTCAACACAAGACTTATCCTGAAGTTTTTGCATGCATCGAAGCCCAGAAAGAGATACCAAAGCAAAATCCTCTCAGAAACCTATCGCCATATAAAGATGACGCTAACTGCCTTAGGGTTGGAGGTTGTCTTTCACAAGCCGACATGCAAAATGATGAAGCACATCCTTTCATCATCACAGGAAAGCACCACGTGAGTACACTACTGGTACAGCATTATCACCAACAAGTACAGCATCAGGGACGCCATTTCACAGAGGGCGCTGTAAGAACGGCCGGATTATGGATTGTTGGCGGAAAACATTGCGTCAGCTCCATTATCCAACACTGCGTCAAATGTCGCAAACTAAGATGGAACACAGAAACCCAAAAGATGTCTGACCTACCAATTGATCGTGTAACTGTCTGCCCACCATTTACTTACGTTGGTGTCGATGTATTTGGACCCTGGACTATCAGTTCTCGTCGAACACGTGGAGGTCTTGCCAATAGTAAGCGCTGGGCCGTCATTTTTACCTGCCTGGGTACCAGGGCCATCCATATCGAGGTAATCGAGTCAATGGAGTCATCCAGTTTCATCAACGCCTTACGACGGTTCATTTCCATTCGTGGACCAGTAAAACAACTCAGGTCTGATTGCGGATCCAACTTCCTGGGTGCATGCAAGGAGCTTGGTATAACCTCAAACCAGTGTGATAACCCGGAGATACAAGATTTCTTGGGCAAGAATGAATGCACATGGGTCTTTAACCCACCTCATGCTCCTCACATGGGAGGAAGTTGGGAGCGCATGATTGGGATTGTGAAGCGTATTCTCGACTCAATGTTGACTACCAACTCAGTTAACTTGTTGACCCATGAAGTTCTCGTTACCCTTCTTGCAGAAGTAACAGCCATTGTAAACTCTCGACCTCTCATTCCTGTCTCATCTGATCCCGACTGTCCCTTCATTCTTACACCTGCTACACTTCTAACCCAGAAGACTGGTTCTTCACCTATCCCCCCTGGAAGCTTTGGTGAGTCAGACTTGTACGGACGCCAGTGGAGACGGGTGCAGCATCTCTCTAATGTCTTTTGGCACCGCTGGAGAACTCAATACTTGCCAACATTGCAAGATCGAAGAAAATGGCAGATGAAAAGGCCAAATCTACAAGTAGGAGATCTTGTACTTCTAAAAGACAACCAAGCCAAAAGATGTCAATGGCCCATGGGAGTTGTGGTCAATACCTTCCCCAGTCGAGATGAAAATTTAGGTTACAAAAAACAACCCAGCATGCTGGGTTAAATATTTAACCCAACTTGCTGGGTCAAAACAACCCAGCGCTAGGTACGTCCCTTTTTGACCCAGCGCTGGGTTGCCAAAAGAACCCAAATTGGGTTGTTTTTAACCCAGCAATTTTTAGAGTGTAGGTAGTTCGGTAGAGAGACGTTTGAATAAATTAGCGTATGCTATACACCGGTTTTTAAACTTTTTTTTAGCGCAATCCTTTTTATTTATGTGACCCATAGTCATATACAACCATGTAGCTAAACAAGCCAAAAAGAATTCATTTAAAACGAAACTGAAGGTAAACCTGCGTTGCTCTCATGGTGTTATACATCTCTCTTTCACTGAAGTGGAGCAGTGCTCTTGCTGAATGGCACAGATTGCACTACGGACTATTGTTCCTTTTTATATGTTTTTTTTTTTAAACTGTATTTTATTTTTTATAATGAACAAGCTGCGATGTCACGTTTCCAGTGCTTTGTTGTGTGTGTGAGGCTCGGGCGCGATCAAACAGCTGTCTTTGCAAGGGACTTGCCTCATCGTCATGGCAACGGTTCGTGGCCAGGTCAGATTACGTCAGGCCCTGCGTTCCATTCGGAGGGGCTCATCCCTATGCCTTAATCCCTTCAAAGTGTTTACCCTCCAGAGTGAGAGCTTCGAAGGGATGAAGGGTGTTGGTCAAAAATACTCCTTTTTTGGAACGCACTTCTGCGTCATCTTAACGAGACAATCAAGGAGGATAGATTGCGCAAGCTGCGCCCTTTGTTTAACGTTAATTTATTTATTTATTTTTGGTTTATCGCACCATAATGTATAATGTGTCTATGTATTTGAAACATTTGAATGGACTGATAAAGGGAGTTGTAAAGTATTTTTGTTTAAATACAATGTCGTTTTGACCATAATAATGTACTAAATTTAACTCGTATAAATATTACAGTAGTATAAAATACTATACATACATTTATAGGTAAAATCGAACTCCGAGCCTCCTGTACCCATTCTGTGATGACAAACAACTTCACTGTGCAAAGGATCATGGGGGTCCGAAGTGTCCATCAGTTGTACCCTTCAAAATCCTTCATTCCGAAGGGCCCTTTAAAGTGGCCAGTTTTGAACACTTCGGTTTGAAACGACCCTTCAATATGGCGGCCATGATTGTTTTCACTCCGAAGTGCCCTTCGGAGGGCAATATATCCCATTTGGAATGCACCGAGAGTTTGTTGCCATTTGTTGGATGCTCAGACGACCAAACAAACGCCGATTTAAACATGTTCAGTCTGGTAAAAACAGACTTCAGCCAACGCCAACACCTATCCAACAAACTCCAACAGACGAGTTTGTTGGCGTTTGTCGGTGCGGTGTGAACTGAAAGAGCTGAAAACTTTGGCGGGTGTTAATGTCAACCCCTGATTGTTACTAAGCCTGCCCTGGGTACACCAAAACTACCCACATTTTTCTTGTCCGCTGCCCTCACAGATTCCTGCAGTTAAGCTTGGATGTACATTTACATTCCAATAAAGGTTATTGATGACATTTTGAGGAGACGGAGTGCACAATAGACCCCTGTGACACGGCCTAAGCTTTTGTCCTTAATGGCATTTTTTTTCCTTACATTACTTTTACTTTTATACTTTAAGTAGTTTTGAAACCAGTACTTTTACACTTTTACTTGAGTAAAAAGCTTGAGTTGATACTTCAACTTCTACAGAAGTATTTTTAAACCCTAGTATCTATACTTCTACTTGAGTATTGAATGTGAATACTTTTGACACCAGTGTGCAAATGTACAAAATAAAAACACGTATAATTGATCATTATTGACTAAACAGTAGGCTATGGCAAATCAGAAATGCAGGATGACAGATGATCACTTGCATAAATCAGACGGAAATCGACGCTGAAAAAAAGAGAGAGGAGAATCATTTTCATAGTATAAATTCTCCAAGGTAAAAAGTACATATAAATATGTACAGCATCCGAAATTCACTGATGAGAACCGCAGTAAAGATAGTTTGCGGTTTGATATTCAGATTTCTTTTGGCTATAATTACGCAGTGCGCTGTCATAGACATGCAAATAATACCAAATATCGTTCTCCATGATTTGTGAATTAAGGTGACGCTGTCCTTTGGGCCGAAATCAGGTTTTTTTTCGTAGCGACTCTTAATTTTATAATGGCTATAGCTCCAAATGTTGGACACTTAGAGGAATGAAACTGGTGTCATCTTCACCAGCTTGATCTGTGAATTTTTTCACAGCAAAGCTCTTGTCCGTAAACCCCTTGGTAAGACCGCCAGTAAGGAATGTGAAATAAAGGCGTTCTTCATGTTTAACGTCTATTACCAATGAACAGGCAGACTGCTGGAATAAAATAACATTGTTTTAGGTCGAGCTCGATTTGTGAAAACTTTCACAATAGCATTTTATCTCGTGGTCGTGTTTCTCTTTGCTCTGCCCCCCATTTTTTGTATAATATGATATATATATATTATATAAATGACCTTGTACAGATAATGTACATCACTATTCTCATTTTTGAAACTTTCACAGTTCAGTACGGGTCAGCTGACCCATCCCAGGGTCACTAACATCGCTATTCTGATCTGTGAAAACTTTCACAGTTCAGTACGGGTCAGCTGACCCATCCCAGGGTCTCTAGCATCACTATTCTGATCTGTGAAAACTTTCACAGTTCAGTGCGGGTCAGCTGACCCTTCCCTGGGTCATGTACATCACTATTCTGACCTGTGAAAACTTTCACAGTTCAGTATGGGTCAGCTGACCCATCCCAGGGTCACTAGCATCACTTTTCTGATCTGTGAAAACTTTCACAGTTCAGTACGGGTCAGCTGACCCTTCCCTGGGTCACTAGCATTACTTTTCTGACCTGTGAAAACTTTCACAGTTCAGTACGGGTCAGCTGACCCATCCCAGGGTCACTAGCATCACTTTTCTGATCTGTGAAAACTTTCCCTGGGTCATGTACATCACTATTCTGACCTGTGAAAACTTTCACAGTTCAGTACGGGTCAGCTGACCCATCCCAGGGTCACTAGCATCACTTTTCTGATCTGTGAAAACTTTCACAGTTCAGTACGGGTCAGCTGACCCTTCCCTGGGTCACTAGCATTACTTTTCTGATCTGTGAAAACTTTCACAGTTCAGTGCGGGTCAGCTGACCCTTCCCTGGGTCATGTACATCACTATTCTGACCTGTGAAAACGTTCACAGTTCAGTACGGGTCAGCTGACCCTTCCCTTGGTCACTAGCATTACTTTTCTGATCTGTGAAAACTTTCACAGTTCGGTACGGGTCAGCTGACCCTTCCCTGGGTCACTAGCATCACTATTCTGATCTGTGAAAACTTTCACAGTTCAGTGCGGGTCAGCTGACCCTTCCCTGGGTCATGTACATCACTATTCTGACCTGTGAAAACTTTCACAGTTCAATACGGGTCAGCTGACCCATCCCAGGGTCACTAGCATCAATTTTCTGATCTGTGAAAACTTTCACAGTTCAGTACGGGTCAGCTGACCCTTCCCTGGGTCATGTACATCACTATTCTGACCTGTGAAAACTTTCACAGTTCAGTACGGGTCAGCTGACCCATCCCTGGGTCACTAGAATCACTTTTCTGATCTGTGAAAACTTTCACAGTTCAGTACGGGTCAGCTGACCCATCCCTGGGTCACTAGAATCACTTTTCTGATCTGTGAAAACTTTCACAGTTCAGTACGGGTCAGCTGACCCATCCCTGGGTCACTAGAATCACTTTTCTGATCTGTGAAAACTTTCACAGTTCAGTACGGGTCAGCTGACCCATCCCTGGGTCACTAGAATCACTTTTCTGATCTGTGAAAACTTTCACAGTTCAGTATGGGTCAGCTGACCCATCCCAGGGTCACTAGCATCACTATTCTGATCTGTGAAAACTTTCACAGTTCAGTGCGGGTCAGCTGACCCTTCCCTGGGTCACTAACATCACTTTTCTGATCTGTGAAAACTTTTACAGTTCAGTACGGGTCAGCTGACCCTTCCCTGGGTCACTAACATCGCTTTTCTGATCTGTGAAATCTTTCACAGTTGAGTTTGGGTCAGCTGACCCTTCCCTGGGTCACTAACATCACTTTTCTGATCTGTGAAAACTTTTACAGTTCAGTACGGGTCAGCTGACCCTTCCCTGGGTCACTAACATCGCTTTTCTGATCTGTGAAAACTTTCACAGTTGAGTTTGGGTCAGCTGACCCTTCCCTGGGTCACTAACGTCACTTGTCTGATCTGTGAAAACTTTTACAGTTGAGTTTGGGTCAGCTGACCCTTCCCTGGGTCACTAACATCACTTTTCTGATCTGTGAAAACTTTTACAGTTGAGTTTGGGTCAGCTGACCCTTCCCTGGGTCACTAACGTCACTTGTCTGATCTGTGAAAACTTTTACAGTTGAGTTTGGGTCAGCTGACCCTTCCCTGGGTCACTAACATCACTTTTCTGATCTGTGAAAACTTTCACAGTTGAGTTTGGGTCAGCTGACCCTTCCCTGGGTCACTAACGTCACTTGTCTGATCTGTGAAAACTTTTACAGTTGAGTTTGGGTCAGCTGACCCTTCCCTGGGTCACTAACGTCACTTGTCTGATCTGTGAAAACTTTTACAGTTGAGTTTGGGTCAGCTGACCCTTCCCTGGGTCACTAACATCACTTTTCTGATCTGTGAAAACTTTTACAGTTCAGTACGGGTCAGCTGACCCTTCCCTGGGTCACTAACATCGCTTTTCTGATCTGTGAAAACTTTCACAGTTGAGTTTGGGTCAGCTGACCCTTCCCTGGGTCACTAACATCGCTTTTCTGATCTGTGAAATCTTTCACAGTTGAGTTTGGGTCAGCTGACCCTTCCCTGGGTCACTAACATCACTTTTCTGATCTGTGAAAACTTTTACAGTTCAGTACGGGTCAGCTGACCCTTCCCTGGGTCACTAACATCGCTTTTCTGATCTGTGAAAACTTTCACAGTTGAGTTTGGGTCAGCTGACCCTTCCCTGGGTCACTAACGTCACTTGTCTGATCTGTGAAAACTTTTACAGTTGAGTTTGGGTCAGCTGACCCTTCCCTGGGTCACTAACATCACTTTTCTGATCTGTGAAAACTTTTACAGTTCAGTACGGGTCAGCTGACCCTTCCCTGGGTCACTAACATCGCTTTTCTGATCTGTGAAAACTTTCACAGTTGAGTTTGGGTCAGCTGACCCTTCCCTGGGTCACTAACATCGCTTTTCTGATCTGTGAAATCTTTCACAGTTGAGTTTGGGTCAGCTGACCCTTCCCTGGGTCACTAACATCACTTTTCTGATCTGTGAAAACTTTTACAGTTCAGTACGGGTCAGCTGACCCTTCCCTGGGTCACTAACATCGCTTTTCTGATCTGTGAAAACTTTCACAGTTCAGTACGGGTCAGCTGACCCTTCCCTGGGTCACTAACATCACAAGTATCACTGTCTTGATATATATTCTGTCTGGAAACTTAATCTGAAATACTCACCTGTTCACCGCTCTGGTTGTCTCAATAAACATTGTAAACTTACCTGTGTCTCCGACCTCCTGTGTATCGTAACAGTGTGTGTGTATGTGTGTGTATACGGCCACCTTAAATGTGCACAAGAAAAATATAAAATAATCATAGTAATAACAATAATAATAATTTAATCTACAGCTATATATATAATATATACACACACAAATGTATAAATCATATTATATGCATTTAAAGGCATTATAAGAAGCTTAAAATTCAATGTATTTACAACATTAAATTGTATTACAGATTAGAAAAATATTTACAAAACATAATGACATAAACTGGCAGAACTTTGACACTTCACAGCAAGGATAGTGACTCTTTATGGCCATGATAAATCAGAAAAATGTGCAAAGATCAAAATGAAGAAGAAGAAGAAGATTAATTGCCAGTGGGTTGCAATAATTGTGCTCAACATTTTGTCCCATGCGCAAATGCACTGATGTACACTGATGCACACACAAATCATAAGTTATGACTGAAAATATTTGCATAAATTAATTTGCTCATATTAGCTATTTAAAAATAAAAAAATAAATATTAACATCTATATAAAAAAATCTTCAATAATAATATCATTTTTATTTTATTTTTAAATATAATGACATTAAAACGACGCTGGCAGTATTTCAGCACTTCAAAGAAGGACAGCGACTCCTAATCAAAGCACAAAATGCCAAAATGTCACAGTGCTTAAAGTTTACTAAAGTGCTAAATTAGTTTTGCACATAAAAAAAAAAACGTATAATGCTTCCCCTCTTTTTTTAATTACATTTCTTTTCTTGCGGTAATTCAGAGGACATAGTGATCCATCACACATGGAATAGAGTGATTGCATGGATATTACATTGGCATATTGCTTTAGCTTTTCTGGCTTTATTTATATTTTTACCACAAGCTATCAAAACTATACTTGCTGAATACCGAATTTTGCTAAATCCTTGCACGTTTGATTCAGAAATGTCACGCTAGATTAATCACTGAAATAGGCCAGCATGGTAAAAGCACGCAAAAAAATAGGTCTAAGGCATGGTGCTCCTGACCTTTGGCGTGAATGTGGAGGGGTTGAAAGTCTAGTTGAAAAGTTTTTACATTCTGAGGTTAGTCTAGAGAAAAGGATACCATGGAATTCCATCATATGGAGTGAGGTAGCCCAGAATGTTTTTGGAAGTGACACACTTAAATACCGAAAGTGGCTCTCAGTGGTATGGCACAGTAACCGGAAAAATGTGCGGTCAAGTGTTTTTACACATTTCCGAAAAAAAAAGTAAGCACCACCTGGAAAAGAATGAGGAAGACATTACAGAAGCAGAATCAGATCATGATTCCCTGTTCAATGACATGGCTGAGGAAATCAATGAACCTGACTGCTGCTTTGAAGAAATTCTTCCACATGAAGACTTTGAAGAGCATGAAGGTGACACCAGTGTACCAGACAATACAGGACAAAACAAACAAAGCCAGTGGAGACCAACAACAACAGGTAAAAAGAGATTCAAAATTCACATAACCAGTAAAGACTGGAGAATAATTGAGCCTAAATAAGTACTACAAAAACTCAATACACCTTGGACTCACATAATTTACAAACAGTTCAAGAAAATAAAACCATCATGTCCAATTGCATTTAAATATCAGAGAGTTAGATGTCTTCACAGTCGGAAACATGGACCTTATATAAAATTAAAGGCAGAGTGTACATTCTCTGATTGCAAGGCCAAATATGTATTTACATGTAATGAGCCACCACAACACAACAAAAAAGTTACCATCTGTGTCACCCAATTTGGGCATGTCAGACATGCAAAAGAAGAACTAAAATTTCGTAGGGCAAGTTACACGCGCAGAGGCAAAATAGCTAAGGCACTAAAAAATGGAATTTCAAATTTCTACTACAGAAAACTGAGTTCCATTCCAACGGCAGAGCTCATTGCTGGGAACATTTCAAAATGCCTCACAAAAAATGTTCTAAAAACCATATCCTCTGAATTTAAAAGGAGTCTCCGGTTCCATGACAATGTTGTCATGGAACTGATGATAGCTCAGAAAATACTCAGAGAGTGTGACACAGGATTTTTCAACTTTCCTGGGTACATGCAGCATTTGCAAGTTGATCCTTTTTCAGTGCAGATGTACACAGAACAGGGAATGGAAATCCTTGTGACACACCTGCAGGACAACCACAACACATCCCTCTATCTGGATGCAACTGGAGGAATAGTGAGCAAAATACCAAATCAAGTTAAGAGAGTGCTTTATTATGCTCTGGTTCTCCCAGGAGATGGTACAAACAAACCACCACTTCCAGTTACAGAGCTGCTGACAAATGAACACAATGTGCCAAATATTTCAAGCTGGCTGCTGAAATTTGTGCACAGTGTCAGCAAATTGACCTCTGTTCGAGTACGTCGCATCGAGACAGATTTTAGTTGGGCACTGATCCAAAGTGTTCTCATATCATTCAACAAAGAAAATGTTGATACGTTCTTAGAAAGGGCACACAAAATATGTCATTTCCAACTTCAACGGAAGGATGTAATGAGGTTCACAGTTGTGCATATCTGTGCTGCACACATGGTGAAAACCTTTTCAAATGCAGCCAGAAAACAAACAAAAGACAAAGGATTGCACAACTTTGCTGTGTTCTGTTTTGCACTTTTGCAAAATAGCATAACTCTTCAGCAGGCTAAGGCAATCTTTTTGCAGATGTGCTTGGTCTTTTTGGCTGAAAAAAATACACCAACTGTGGAAACTGCTGTTGTCAAACTCAACAATTACATAAAGCAAATGGCTTTAGATGTTGAGGATGACATTTTCCTTAAGGCAAGCATCCCTGCAGAAGATGATATTCAAATGTCCAAAAATACAATCATTGGACGCTCCAAGTTTACCTCTGAGTTTCTCAAAGTCAGGGAGGAGTCCATGGAACTATTGAAGAAAGAAGAGATGTCTAGCAGCTTGGAAGACAACATGTACAGATGTGAAGGGATTATCAATCTCCTGACAGGGCACTACTTGGGTCTTTTCCCACTATGGAAAAGTATGCCACAGAGTCCAAAAAAACACCTGAACCAACAGTACAAGACACGAGAACCAGGGATACAAATAGCCATGTCGAATGTTGGTTCGGCATCGTGAAAAATTCCATTTTACAAAGAAGAAGAAAAATGAGGCCAGCAGATTTTATTTGCACACTTCATTCATCTTTACGAGGGCGCTACCGTGAACACATAATTGGACATGGTCTGTCTGTTGGATCCAAACGTTCAAAAGCAAAAAGAAAAAGGGAAGCAACAGACCTAACTGAAGAGCAGTGGGCAAAAAGGGTAACTGCTCCCAAAAAGTCCAAGTACTACAGTGTCCCTGTAATCATGCCTGTCCCCAAAAAAATAAAAAACAAAAAGGCAGTCAAAAGGAGAAATAATACCAAAAATGGTAAAATTGACACAGATGTCAAAGCCACTACAACAGCCATTCAAGCAATGGTATGTGATGTATCGAAGTAAGATGTACAACAATTGCATAACACAAAGCAGCTAAAGACATGGTCAGAAACAGCTCTAATCAAAGATCCCCAGGAAAAGGTACAGTAATCCTTTTTATGTATTTAAAAGTTTTATTTATTTAAAAAAATAATAATAATAAAAAATACACACACACACACACACACACACACATATATATATATATATATATATATATATATATAAGCACACACATAAAAATAAAACTGTCTTCTAGATGCATGCTCTATGGGAGACAGACGTTGAAGAAGCTGTCATTGCTGCACTGCCTTTGAGTCGAGACAAAAACCCTATGGTTTTGAGAGTTACAGACTTTAAAACACTGTGCCCTCATCAATGGCTATGCGGAGAGGTAAGATGTTTTAAATAAAATACTTGAAATAAACATCAATCATAACTCCTTTGTTATTATTTTTTTTTTTAAATGCCTATTCATATTACAGTGACTACACTAATAAAATTGTAAACACATTGTTATATGTATCTATGTGCATGATTTTTTTTTTGGTACTACTTTGACAAGTGTAAAAATTCTGTGTAAATCCAATTTTAAAAATCAGTACAAAACTGGCACTCAACAACACTATTCATTCTTTAAAAACCTCATTTTATTCTTTCCTTAGATGTTCATATTTTTATTGGAATAATTTCAAGTTGTAATATGACAACATTTTGTTTGATCAATAACATTAATGTATGAACGTCTTCGGTAGTCATTTTAACAATATCTTAATTAAGCAGCAGACAATGCAACATACATATTTTCAAAAGGCATACTGTAATGTAAAAATCCTGTATTTGATAAATGATTCATTTAGATATATTATTAAATATTTACCCATTTACATCTGTAAATTACCCTTTTAGCTTCAATTTTATTAGGTTGGCTTGATGAAGGCAACTTAATGATATGCTTGTAAAGCTTTATTATTAATTGTATTAATAATTAATTTTTGTTGCACCCACTATACAGACCATTGAATACTACCTCTGGATGGTGAAAACTCAACATGACACTGCAAAAAAAGTACTGATCATAAATCATTACACAGCTGGTGTAATAATGAATGCAAA
Organism: Chanodichthys erythropterus; assembly: GCF_024489055.1. NCBI lineage: Eukaryota > Metazoa > Chordata > Actinopteri > Cypriniformes > Xenocyprididae > Chanodichthys > Chanodichthys erythropterus. Next base: position 3,575,548 of record NC_090240.1, read on the forward strand.
AGATGAGGTCATAAACAGACATTTAATGCCAAAGGTAACAAATTTGTACTTATATCTCTCTTTAATTAGCAACACATTTGCATGCCAATGCATAAATGTAGCACAAGATTGTGTTAACACTTGTCATATTAGATACTAAGCAATGCCTGCTTAGATGGTGTTTGTTACTCTGGTTTTATTTATTTCTTTATCTCCTATATTTTAGCACACAATACCTTGACTAATTTATTAATTTATTGTAATTAAATAATTTGTTTTGTTTAAATTTCATTTAATACTTTTTACACAGGTGAAATTTGATGATTTTGATGCAGCAGTTGGGGCACTTAATGTACATTGTACCCACTGGACCTTGGTGGTAAGTGTTGTAGTTGGTACAATAATTTCATCCTGATGATAGGCTTCCCTTTTTCACTATTAAACTTCAATCCTTTTTAGAATGAAGAAACTGTTTGGACATTATTTATTTTTAACAATTTGTGTAAATGTTTTTTTTTTTTTTTTTTTTTTTAAGTGAAATGTGTATTGCATGTAGAATTTATAGTCATTACTATGAATATATGTAATTGTGAGTTAAACAGGAAATAGAAAATGTTGGCATACTACAGGTAAATAAATAGAAAAAAATTTATGATGACAAAAAGTGACATTTCCAGCCATACTGCTCTTCATCAGACAAGGCCAAACACAAGTAGTCCATTGCATAGTGTAAATCAGAGTAATACACAAAATTATAGACCATACGACTATAGTAACATTACATGACATAACCTGAACTAAAAAATAAATAAATATAGTACAACAGTGATATAAACAATGGTATGTAAAACAAACAAACACACAAACAAAAAAAAAGCTAAATTAAAATTAAATAAAACCACAAGATAAATGAAAGACCATCATTAATAAAAGTTATTATAATAGGTATTATAAATTATTAAAGAAAAGTGGGTTGACTTAAATTCTTTCAAAGTCCTTCAAAGCTTTCCATATATTTCTCTACACCTTGTATTAATCTGAGTATATCTGGCTACATCTGGCTTATTATAAGGGTTAAATAAAATGTGTGTCATAACACATAACAGGGTGACAGTTTTTACAGTATAAAATATGGTAATGTTGGTTTTATATATTTTTCATTTTCAGTTTCTAAATGCTGCTTCAAAAGAAGTGTCAGTTGTAGACCCTTTAGGTTCAAATGAGGAAGAACAGACTAAGACAGCAGGAGAAAGATTTAGGTACTTTTAAATTCTCTTGTTTGTTGCATTTAATCAAGCTATACATACAGATGCTGAGGCTGTTTGCAAATGTTTTTTTAGGAGGTTCTTCCAAATGCGCCACAACATTCTGAGCAGAAAAGACTGGAGCAACATCAGATGGAGGCCAAAGAAAATTAGACACACAAACCAGCAGGATGGAAATAGTTGTGGGGTTTTTGTTATGAAGGTATAGAAATATATATTTAACATAAATGGACAAAATCATTCAGACATTAAGGATAAATGTTCTATATGATATAACAACCTTTTCTGTTATAACTTTTAGTTTGGCGAGGTAATACTATCAGAATTCCCTGATGTCCCCAACTATATTTCCATCGATGGAAGCCTGGAGGCAGTAACTGAAATTAGGCAACAGATGGCAGCTACTATTTTAGCATCTTCCGGTATTAACAGTTGTTCATTTATTGTGATAAATGCAAAATAATTTCTTCTTTAGTTGTGATTGCTGCTATAAAGTGAACTTTAAAAGTTATCCTTTATTGTGTGGCAGAGCCTATTCAAAGTGTTTGCCAGCTGTGTGGCTGCAAAGAGACAGTTGAGAATGAACTCTGGGTGAGTATTAATTAATTTCCAGTCTCTCTGTCATATTTTTATAACCATTACAGCAGAATTCTTTTGTGTGAAATGATACATACAATAATAATTTTTTATTATTACAATTTCATTACAAATCAGATCCAGTGTGATAGCTGCTTGCTCTGGACACATACAAAGTGTACTGACCTGACACAGAAAGAGGTGGACTCAGTAACCAAGGATAACAGTCCATGGTTATGCACATTTTGCATTATGTAAATATACACAACATCACACTGCAATTGAAAGCAATAGTCTATCTTGGCTGTTTAAGAAAGGTTCTTTAAAAATGTCAAAAATAAGACGATGTTGTCATGCATTACTGTGGATAAAAAATAATTTTGAAAACTGAAACTAAGACTGTAAGACGAATAAGGACAAATAGCTGTTAAAAAATAAGACTGAATATAAGTTGTGTTAAAGACTTTCAATGACCTTCAAACTCTATTTTCAACATCTTGTATCAATCTGAAAGTTTGACAAACTTTACTGTGAAAAAAGGTACAAAAAGTAAAAAAAAAACATGATTTATGAAAAAGGACAAATATGATTAAAGCTGAAAACTGTAAATGTGAAAGTCAATATTATTTGTTAATTAAAAAGTGCGTTTCCCGAATTTTTTTTTAAGAATTACTACACTTCATATGTACATAATTTAAAACATAAGTACTGTTTTCCAGTTAAGTTACATGTATCAGGAAATGGCTTTCTCAGCCCTGTAACACTACCTTTTCAATAAAGCTGTTAATTAAAATGTTTCTGACTGGTTAATCAAAAAAGTCACAGATCAGAATAGTGATGTTAGTGACCCAGGGAAGGGTCAGCTGACCCGTACTGAACTGTGAAAGTTTTCACAGATCAGAAAAGTAATGCTAGTGACCCAGGGAAGGGTCAGCTGACCCGTACTGAACTGTGAAAGTTTTCACAGATCAGAAAAGTGATTCTAGTGACCCTGGGATGGGTCAGCTGACCCGTACTGAACTGTGAAAGTTTTCACAGATCAGAAAAGTGATGCTAGTGACCCTGGGATGGGTCAGCTGACCCGTACTGAACTGTGAAAGTTTTCACAGGTCAGAATAGTGATGTACATGACCCAGGGAAGGGTCAGCTGACCCGTACTGAACTGTGAAAGTTTTCACAGATCAGAAAAGTGATGCTAGTGACCCTGGGATGGGTCAGCTGACCCGTACTGAACTGTGAAAGTTTTCACAGGTCAGAATAGTGATGTACATGACCCAGGGAAGGGTCAGCTGACCCGCACTGAACTGTGAAAGTTTTCACAGATCAGAATAGTGATGCTAGTGACCCAGGGAAGGGTCAGCTGACCCGTACTGAACTGTGAAAGTTTTCACAGATCAGAAAAGTAATGCTAGTGACCCAGGGAAGGGTCAGCTGACCCATACTGAACTGTGAAAGTTTTCACAGATCAGAATAGCGATGTTAGTGACCCTGGGATGGGTCAGCTGACCCGTACTGAACTGTGGAAGTTTTCACAGATCAGAAAAGTGATTCTAGTGACCCAGGGATGGGTCAGCTGACCCGTACTGAACTGTGAAAGTTTTCACAGATCAGAAAAGTGATTCTAGTGACCCAGGGATGGGTCAGCTGACCCGTACTGAACTGTGAAAGTTTTCACAGATCAGAAAAGTTATGTACATGACTCAGGGAAGGGTCAGCTGACCCGCACTGAACTGTGAAAGTTTTCACAGATCAGAATAGTGATGCTAGTGACCCTGGGATGGGTCAGCTGACCCGTACTGAACTGTGAAAGTTTTCACAGGTCAGAATAGTGATGTACATGACCCAGGGAAGGGTCAGCTGACCCGTACTGAACTGTGAAAGTTTTCACAGATCAGAAAAGTGATTCTAGTGACCCAGGGATGGGTCAGCTGACCCGTACTGAACTGTGAAAGTTTTCACAGATCAGAAAAGTGATTCTAGTGACCCAGGGATGGGTCAGCTGACCCGTACTGAACTGTGAAAGTTTTCACAGATCAGAAAAGTTATGTACATGACTCAGGGATGGGTCAGCTGACCCGTACTGAACTGTGAAAGTTTTCACAGATCAGAAAAGTGATTCTAGTGACCCAGGGATGGGTCAGCTGACCCGTACTGAACTGTGAAAGTTTTCACAGATCAGAAAAGTGATTCTAGTGACCCAGGGATGGGTCAGCTGACCCGTACTGAACTGTGAAAGTTTTCACAGATCAGAAAAGTTATGTACATGACTCAGGGAAGGGTCAGCTGACCCGCACTGAACTGTGAAAGTTTTCACAGATCAGAATAGTGATGCTAGTGACCCTGGGATGGGTCAGCTGACCCGCACTGAACTGTGAAAGTTTTCACAGATCAGAATAGTGATGCTAGTGACCCTGGGATGGGTCAGCTGACCCGTACTGAACTGTGAAAGTTTTCACAGGTCAGAATAGTGATGTACATGACCCAGGGAAGGGTCAGCTGACCCGTACTGAACTGTGAAAGTTTTCACAGATCAGAAAAGTGATTCTAGTGACCCAGGGATGGGTCAGCTGACCCGTACTGAACTGTGAAAGTTTTCACAGATCAGAAAAGTTATGTACATGACTCAGGGAAGGGTCAGCTGACCCGCACTGAACTGTGAAAGTTTTCACAGATCAGAATAGTGATGCTAGTGACCCTGGGATGGGTCAGCTGACCCGTACTGAACTGTGAAAGCTTTCACAGGTCAGAATAGTGATGTACATGACCCAGGGAAGGGTCAGCTGACCCGTACTGAACTGTGAAAGTTTTCACAGATCGAAAAGGGATGCTAGTGACCCTGGGATGGGTCAGCTGACCCGTACTGAACTGTGAAAGTTTTCACAGATCAGAATAGTGATGCTAGTGACCCAGGGAAGGGTCAGCTGACTCGTACTGAACTGTGAAAGTTTTCACAGATCAGAAAAGTAATGCTAGTGACCCAGGGAAGGGTCAGCTGACCCATACTGAACTGTGAAAGTTTTCACAGATCAGAATAGCGATGTTAGTGACCCTGGGATGGGTCAGCTGACCCGTACTGAACTGTGAAAGTTTTCACAGATCAGAATAGCGATGTTAGTGACCCTGGGATGGGTCAGCTGACCCGTACTGAACTGTGAAAGTTTTCACAGGTCAGAAAAGTAATGCTAGTGACCCAGGGAAGGGTCAGCTGACCCGTACTGAACTGTGAAAGTTTTCACAGATCAGAAAAGTGATGCTAGTGACCCTGGGATGGGTCAGCTGACCCATACTGAACTGTGAAAGTTTTCACAGGTCAGAATAGTGATGTACATGACCCAGGGAAGGGTCAGCTGACCCGCACTGAACTGTGAAAGTTTTCACAGATCAGAATAGTGATGCTAGAGACCCTGGGATGGGTCAGCTGACCCGTACTGAACTGTGAAAGTTTTCACAGATCAGAATAGCGATGTTAGTGACCCTGGGATGGGTCAGCTGACCCGTACTGAACTGTGAAAGTTTAAAAAATGAGAATAGTGATGTACATTATCTGTACAAGGTCATTTATATAATATATATATATCATATTATACAAAAAATGGGGGGCAGAGCAAAGAGAAACACGACCACGAGATAAAATGCTCTTGTTAAAGTTTTCACAAATCGAGCTCGACCTAAAACAATGTTATTTTATTCCAGCAGTCTGCCTGTTCATTGGTAATAGACGTTAAACATGAAGAACGCCTTTATTTCACATTCCTTACTGGCGGTCTTACCAAGGGGTTTACGGACAAGAGCTTTGCTGTGAAAAAATTCACAGATCAAGCTGGTGAAGATGACACCAGTTTCATTCCTCTAAGTGTCCAACATTTGGAGCTATAGCCATTATAAAATTAAGAGTCGCTACGAAAAAAACCCCTGATTTCGGCCCAAAGGACAGCGTCACCTTAATTCACAAATCATGGAGAACGATATTCGGTATTATTTGCATGTCTATGACAGCGCACTGCGTATTTATAGCCAAAAGAAATCTGAATATCAAACCGCAAACTATCTTTACTGCGGTTCGATGAGATGAGAATGCACATAACAATGAATTTGAGACCTTACAACCTCCCAAACAACCAAGACGCCATTAAGTCACACCGTAAGATACATATTTATTATTCATATGTATTATTGTTAAATGACTGATGTCGAGTCTCTTCTGTCTTTCTCTCCAAGTGCACGCTCCAGCGTTTGACTGAATTAACACCGCCGGCGGCGAGAGCGTCAAAGTGACGCTAGTCATTCATTTTCAATGAGAGTCAGCGGCGAGAGCGGCGCGTCTTGGACGGTGAACGTCGAGGAGAGTTGAAATCAGGTTAACTTTATGGTAATGAGCTATGACGCGGTTCGGTGGCAACCAATTGGAATGTAAAGGTCCTCGCTTGAGAGGCTTCCGGTTGGTTGCCGCAACTTGTCATTTGCTTTGACCCTTCCACCGGCGGCGGTTTGAACCAGAGCCATAGAGAGAGAGAGTTGCGACAACTCCATAGACTCCAATGGAACGGTTTTTTACAGCAATGGTGGCTCGTGGAGCCTCTCAATAGTTCCCGGAAGTAGCAGCCGCGCCATAGAGTTACAGCAGAACATACCGTTTGTTATGCACTTTTAAAAGGTAAACCGTTTAAATTATAAGATTTTATGTTATCAGTACATCTGAATCAAATTATCTTGTGTATTAAAGCATGCTAGCTGATATTGCTCACTAAATAAATAGTTTCAGGGGATGTTATAGATTAGATAATAGATTAAAACAGCTTTATTCATCGTCGTGTAATTAGAGAAAAAAGCTTCTCAACGGAGTTAAATATAACTTTGGGGTTTGTGGTGGGCGAAAGTGGTAAAATGAGAATATCCTTATTCCTTATTAATTGTACAACCCAGGTGAATAAATACTATAGTAAACAGTATAGTGTTTTTGAACCATACTATAGTAAATTGTAGTATACTGTATATATTATAGTATTTACAACATGTTGTTAATGAATGCTACAGCATACTGCAATATAGTGAACTGATAAACTGTAATAAATACTGTAGAATACTTTAGTTTTTTATAGCAACTATAGAATTACCACAACAAATTAATTCAAGTACTTTACTATATGGTTCAAAACACTATGGTATTACTATAAATTACTATACTATAGTATTTTTTCACCTGGGAATAAAGACAAAAAAATCCTTATTTTAGAATTTATATTTGAGAATGTATACATTGTGATTCTGTTGACTGTCTATTATGTGTCAGCTCAGCTGATTTTTGGATTGATGGGGAGAGGGAAGTTTATAAGTGAGATTAAAAAAACAATGCTTAAAAGCAGCAGCGGCAAAAAAAATAAAATAAAAAATAATAATAATTTTATATATATATATATATATATATATATATATATATATATATATATATATATATATATATATATATATATATGGGAAATCATACTAAATACCAAAACTGTAGATTATATACTAGTACTACTGTATTTAATTTCTCCCATTTTGTTTCCTTTTATTTTGCTTTCAATACAAGCACAAAGGGGATTCAGATCCTGAAGACTCCATGCCATGATGCTGTCACTGCCAGTCTCTGCTCCTTGGATTTTGCAAGCTTTTCCTTGCTCCTTATTTTTAATAAACCTTTAATAAACATAAAAGTTCCGTGTTGTTTTTTGTTAAAAAAGGGCAGATACACCTGTATATGAACACAATCTTTAGTTCTATTTAGATTGCTCCTGCTGACTTGAACATAACTTTCTCCTTTCCGTGTAACCAGTGGTGTAGTCTAGTTTTTGTAGTGAGTATACTGTGATCCTACTAGGCCTAACTTAATTTTTTTTTTTTTTATGTATTTTTTGAAATATAAACATTTAAATGGTGGCTGCCAACTTGATGGATTTATTCAAACAGTCATTATATAGGCTATTGAAGAACATTAAAAATTATAATTAATATGTAATATGGTGCATACATTTAGCTAAATGCTCCTCTCAAGAGTTCATTTTTGGTCACGAGTTTATGGTCACTGAATATTGAAATTTGTTCTGAGGTAACGTTAGCCTAAATGTGACGTTACGTGACATTGTTTACAAGCTGTTATTAACGTCTTTCCGCTGTTGAAAAACTGATTATGCGAATACACAAGACATGATATGGATTTCATTAAGTTGTTCTGTATCTTTTAACATACCTTTAGAAGTTCATTCATGTTTATTCCACGCTGAAACTGGTATGAAAACGGACCAGAGGGTCTGTTCATGTGCACTTTACGCTACCGCTTCTCTTGAACTGATGAGGCGCTACACATCAAAGAGCGCCAAAACGGTATTTGTTTTTTTAATTATTATTATTATTTCGTTGTAAAATGGGCAGAATTTGAAATATAAAACTTTGTTTCATGTCAAAAGCAACAAACCACAAATCTTATTGTGATTTATTGGATGGTTACGTATCCTTGTGCTTTTTTAAGTGGGTATACGGAAATCCTTGACCTTTCCTAGTGGGTATACGGCGTATACCTGCGTATCACTACACCACAGCGTGTAGCCATGCATTCATACTGCTTTCTCTGAACAACTGGATCATCCTCATGCAGCACTGCAAACCATAGCGGAGACTACAAGAACATGTAGGAAAGGACAGACGAAATGCTTGACATGCAGTTTATTAATAAATTTATAAATCCATTGTACTAAATCAGTGCAAAAGTCACACGTGTGTATAATCATGTTTTGTTTTAGAATTGAACATATTTTGTATGAATGTATATAGTAATAAGTAAGTGAATGGGGTGCATAAGAATTGTTAACATTAAGATTAATTAAATTTCACTTAATTAAATTTTACATTTCACTTATTTGCAATGGGTTTTTAAGGCAATCACCTGTCACCTGCGGGTCTCCTGTCCCTGTGAAACCATAGTGAACATGACATGATTGCCCTTAACTAACATACAAGTTTAAAAACATAAAAATACTTCAAAACAACTGCAACGCGATCTTTAAACAAGATAATGTTAGCCAGAATTATGTTAACAAGGCAGGCAACGCTGGTTGACAACACTAATCCTCAAATATTAGCAGGTTTTTATCTTTTAAAAACAACATTGCTGTAACTACATACACATACTACATTCAAATGTCGGTGTATTACATAAATATTGTAAACCGATGCATTTATTGACTACAAATGACCAAAAATCACGGTTCTGTCTCTCTAACCCTATCATTTTGAATTGCCACCGACGCACTTCCTGGAACTATCTGAAGGCTACACGAATCACGTGACGATCAAGCGTTTTGACTTCCGTTGTCGCAACTCTGTCTCTCTATGGCTCTGGTTTGAACGAACAGTACAGCGTTGTTGGCAGGGCGGCCGAGGCGAGTGTTGACGCTCACACCGGCGGCGGTGTGAACGCACAGAGGGACAGCTCGCGCGCTTACAGCCAGATTGGCTGTGAGCGCGCGAGCTGTCCCTCTCTCAAACGCTGTAAGACAGCGCACTAATTTCCAAATAAAGTGAAGATATTGTATAATTTATTTATTTAAAGTAGCCTAATCTTATCATGACCGACAAAACCCTAAAACGAAGCTTCTCTAAAGTCTTATTGATTGACGAATGACGTCACACAGTCCTAACTGCATTTAACGGCAACCGCGTCTAACAGTGTAGGCTAGTGAGTAACGTTAGTTATAGGTAACTTTAGCACAAAAAGACGGAAAACCAGTTTGTGTGAGCTAAACTTGGAACATTTAATATAAAGACAATATGTCAGTTGTAGGATAATTAATTTTAAGAGCAGTCGTTATTACCCTTAGGAAAAACTAACTGTTCCCCTCGGACTGTTTCTATGATATTGTTTATTATTAACATTTTATGTCATTTTGTTTTATTGTGGGCTCATGTTTTAAAATGAATAATAAAAAAACGGTTTAAAGACCGTAAAAAAGACCTTTACCTCTGAAAATCCGGCAGGATGGAGAATGTCCATTCAAGTGAGTCGGCGCTATGCGCGCGGTGGTCTCAGAAAGGTTTCGCGGGCATGGCACGCGAGCAGGAATTTTTGACAGAAGTTGCTAATTTTATAAATTTTTATTTTTCAAAGTTTTATTTTACATTTAAATAACGCTACATTGCCTTATAACTACGTTATACTACTAAATGTCACAAAAAAAGCTCAATAATTAACTGGTTTATATAATCAACGTATTGTGTATTAATTATATATAATTAGCATTTATTATCTTATTATTGTTGTGGTTATTTTTATAATAACGTAATTTATATTTATTATAATTATATAATACAATATTGCTATTTTAAACTCCATTTAAACACCATAGTATATACAGTTTTCATGACATTAAAAATTGGAAAAAGTGTAAAGGGACCCAAAGAGTCTCATATCCTGTTTAATTCGTCCCTGTTTTATAAAGATGATACTTTAAATAAACATCTCTCATGAAATTTTTATTTATTTTTTACATTTCATAATTATATATATATATATTATATATATATATATATATATATATATATATATATATATATATATATATATAAAAATATATATATAAAATGTATAATATATTAGTTGACAAATTTGCAGTAAAAATGTTTTTTTTTTGTAAAACATTTTTTAAGACAAAATACTTATATTTGTCTAGTGTGAAGTCTGATGTTTGAGAAAACACTAACTTTACATTTTTACTGAACTGTAAACGTTAATGTGTCCTATGGGGGTGACATGGCAAAAATTAAGGGGAAAAAAATGAATAATACACAAATGGCATGAGAGATTTTACCTCCCCTACTGTAATACTCATCTGTTTGTGTGTCACATAGGACATCGTCACATTAAAGGACAAAAATGGTAGTTATTAAATTAACAAAAGTGAGGGGTATTACATGAAAGCATTTTTATTTAACCTTGAATGTGTCAAAGAGAAATTTAATTTATTTAAAAAAAAAAAATCAAAAGGAAATGACTCCAAATATATTTGAAACTTTAACTCCCAAAAATCTTTTTTGATGTAATTAATTTAAGAAGAAATGACATCAACAGTGTTTTTAAAAATCACATTTTTTATATGGCTGCTCCTTTTAACGCATCATTTCAATATATATATATATATATATATATATATATATATATATATATATATTTGTTTGTTTTTTTACTTTGTGTCGTTCTCTAGGATCTTTTCCCTTCTACGCAAGTCCCTGTTAATTTTTTCCCTATACTTCCGTGTCCTCTTCCTCCCACTCACTTCTCTCCCTCAATTCTTTCTCTCAAAAACATAGTGTCACATTTTATGCTTATTTTCATGACACTTTATAACGGTACAAATTTTCTGCAAAACATTACCAAAAAATTTTTATTCAGTGTAATTATTCCATTTAAGAAGACTGAAAATGATCAAAAAAGAAATAAAAAAGAGTTGAACAATCTTATTTAATTATTTAAAATGTTTTTTAAAGAGACCTTGTCCTCCGGTGTGACAGAAAAGGCATCACACCAATGGACATTATCTGTCATACCATTGGATGTTTCAGCCTTTTGAGTCAGTTAATGATAGTGCTATTAGTAGCTAATCTGTCATTAGCAGTTAGCAAGACACATTTGCATAATTTTCCATGATTATCTAGTTTAACATAACTTAGGGGTGTCACTTCAAAGGACAACAAAACACTTTTACAGTGGTTCCAAAAACTTAAATATTTGAACAATTCTGAGACAAGAACTAACCATGTGCACGTCATGGGCTTCACATGGGGCTTCAGTAACATGACATTGCCTGATTTAATATCAGGATATGGTGTCACACCGAAGGACATCATTTTCTGTAACAAAATGTATTAAGATTGTACGCTTTTGTAAATATATGGAAATATATTTTAATATATAGAAATATATGGAGGAAAAAAAGGATTGCCATTTACTAAAATAGACACTTGTAAATTTATGCCTGAGGTATTTATTAACATTTTTATGCTTTTTAATTTATAAGCGTTGAATCATCATATTGAATCATGCTTGAGACAGTCGCACCATTGGACAATTTTGATATTTGGCTTAAAAATTAAAAACATCTAATAACCAAGCAGTATTTTCACAGTTCAGTTCACAGTTCACCAATGTACAATGTCAAACACTCAAAAAAAAAAAAAAAAAAAAAGCAGATGCCACATAAAAACTCAAAAGTAAAATGCTATACAATAGAATCCACACATAAATATAAAGTGCCAAATTTAAAGTGCTTTGTTTAAAATGATTACAGCTTGGGGAAAGAAACTGTTTAAATGGCGATCAGTAGAACATTTTACCGAGCGATACCTTCTCCCTGAGGGAAGCATCTCAAAGAAGGCCCCTGCAGGATGGCCTGAGGCATCATTAACGAGTTTTAAAGCTCGATTCAAAAGTCTAGCTTTATATATAACCTCCAAGAATGGCAAAGTACAGCCAATGGTCCTGCTGGCTGAGCGAACCACTTTGTTCAAAGCCTTCTTCTCTTTCAGGGTGAGATTACCATACCACAAAGTAATACAACTAGTTAAAACACTCTCAATTACACAATAATAAAAATTCAAAAGAATCTTAGTATTTTGAGTAAACTCTCGAAGCCTGCGTAAAAAGAAGAGGCGCTGTCTCGCTTTCTTAGCAATGCTAGTCGTATTAGAGCTCCAGTTCAAATCATGAGAAAAAGTCACACCCAAAAATTTACATTTCTCAACAATCAACATCTTTTAACAACAGGTCCAAGTAAAACAAAGAAATGTTTAACCATTTTAACTTTAAATTGTCAATACTAATTATATGGTCCCACTTTATATTAAGGGGCCTTAACTACTATGTACTTACATTTAAATTAATCATTTGATACAATGCACTTATTGTGTACATGCATGTTTTTACATTGTACTTATATTTTAAAAACACCTGCATGTAATTACATCTGTAATTAATTTCTGTAATTACATTTATAATTACACTGTTGACCCATCCCTTACACCTTATCCCTACCCTTAAACCTACCCATACAACCAAAGCTTTCCCTATCCTTACCCGTATCCCACCTCAATAGCAGCAAAAGTGTTTTCCAATTCAATCTGAACCCAATAAGTACATTGTACTTACATCAAAAAATAAGTACATAGTAGTTAAGGCCACTTACAGTTTTTTCCAATTGCTAACACACTAAAATGACATGCACAGCACAATTATTTAAACTGACACACAGAGAGCAAAACTTCTTCTCAAGTCTCCAAAAGTCTAAACACCTTTTCTGTTTTACACACATTTTGCATTTCAAAATAGCACTTTTTAAATTCACTAAATACAGTTCTCTGCATAAGACACAACAATCTGACATAAAGTCACATGTTTGCCATTTCAAAACACTGCCATTCAAAATGACACTACATGAGCTAATTGGCCAATTACATGTGCCACCTGGCCAAACACCTCAGTGGTTAATTGTTAACACTTCAATCAGGATGTAAGCACTATGAAAAGACCACAGGTGAGAACCTTTTTTTTTTACAACAACAATGGAAGACATTGCAGAGAGAGGAAGAGGAAGAGGGAGGTTGAGAATAAGAGGGGGAGGAAGAGTGAGAGGTAGGGGTAGAGCAGGTAGAGGAGTTCATGGCCAAAGAAGACAAACACTTTCAAATGAAATCAGAGCAACCTTAGTAGATCATGTCATCAACCATGGGTTGACAATGCGTGAGGCTGGACAGAGAGTGCAGCCAAACTTGAGCCGTTTTACTGTCGCCTCTGTCATCCGGACCTTTAGACTGGAGAACAGGTATGTAACCAAAATTTCATGTAGTACACATGTAGTATACCCCATGTCATAGTGTATCAGTTGGGTGACACCTGTTTACTTAGTGTATGACATCAGCCATTCATGAACTGTACAAGTTTCCTGTACAATGTACTCTACTGTGGGGGAAAATATTTAGGCTGCATTGTCCAAGCCCTATATATATTTTTATTTAATTTTTTCTAAAGGACTGAGAGATGACACCATGGTGGAGGAAGGGGCCAAATGTTCACCGGGGTACAGGAAGCTGCCATTGTAAACTTGGTTTTGGAAAATAATGAAATCAGATTAGGAGAAATTCAAAGCCACATCATCCAAGACAACACCTTATTCAACAACATTCAACGAGTTAGTCTGTCCACATTGGCTCGCATTCTCAAGCGAAACCAAATCAGAATGAAACAACTTTATAAGGTGCCGTTTGAGAGAAACTCTCAAAGAAACAAAGAGTTCAGACGAGCATATGTGGATGTAAGTACTATATTGACTGCAGTACACTACACACAACATTGTTTCCCAGTGTACTGGATAACACCATATTGAGTGATTTTTGTTCTTTGTTTTCAGGGAGTACTGGAAATGGATGCTCATGCAATCCCACATGAGTTCATCTTTATAGATGAGGCTGGGTTCAACCTAGCAAAGACCAGAAGAAGAGGGAGAAACCTCATTGGCCACAGAGCCATTATAGATGTTCCTGGCCAACATGGTGGGAACATCACAATGTGCGCTGCCATCTCCAATATGCATGGTGTCCTCCACCGTCATGCCAAACTTGGACCATACAACACAGCCCATATTCTCACATTTCTGGACAGACTTCACAACATTCTCATACCACCAGAGCGTATGAATGATGCAGACCATCAAAGAAACCGGTACGTTGTAGTATGGGACAACGTGAGCTTTCATCGTGCAGCCCCAGTCCAAAACTGGTTTGCTGACCACCCAACATTTCTCGTGCAATACCTCCCACCATACCCACCATACTCACCATTTCTGAACCCCATAGAAGAATTCTTTTCGGCATGGCGGTGGAAGGTATACGACCGGCAGCCCTTTGTGCGCATGCCTCTTGTGCAGGCCATGGAAGAGGCATGTGATGAGATTGATGTGGATGCAATTCAGGGATGGATAAGGCACTCAAGGCGCTTCTTCCCTCGATGTCTGGCAAGGGAAGATATTGCCTGTGATGTTGACGAGGCGTTGTGGCCAGACCCGGCTGTGCGGCAAGATGCTGCCTAATTTTTCTTGCCTCTTTTTTTTACTGTAATATATTTTTTTTTCAGAAATTTTCTTTTTCAGTTTACTGTTTTTTGTAAGAATATTTTTGTTCAGTCCCATGTAAATATACCTGCTGTGCATATGTTGCACTGACTTGTTTACTGTAGTGAAGGAAAAAAAATAAAAATGTTGCAACAGCATGTGTGTGTATCTGCAAATATTTCTGTGCATGTGAACAATCTGATACATATATTAGTATTATGGCAAAGCATACTAAAGATGGGGGTGCTTTTCATTATGCCCAACAGTGTGTAGGTGGTTAGGCAAAAATCTGGTAATATGAATGAAGTGTGTGCCATTTCATGCAAAAGTTTGATTTTGATAATGCTCTGTGTAGTTTCGGTTGCAGTGCTTCATTTTGCAGGATATATGAGGTATTTTGCAGTTTGGGTGTGTGGTTTTGTGAATTGTGTTAAGTGTTTTGATAAAACCAGACTAGTCAGTATTCCAGGTATTCCTCAAACTTGATCATCACAAATCCTCAGTTTCATTTTTTCTTATTTTTTTAATAAAAATCATTTTTGTATCACTACCCTTCTAATGAAACAACATGGGTCAAAAATGAACCGTATTCATTTCCTATGTAATTTCAATCATGGTTGAGTGTTTCTTTGCTGAATCTTTAAAAGAAATGTATTTTATCATTCATTTATTCCAGGTATTCCTTAAATATCTTGTTTTTGATTGTCAAAAATCATTATTGTCACGATCACAGTCTGTTCCTGTTCACCCCGGACTCCATTTCCCATAATCCTCCCTGTCAAGCACATGCACTCACTCCACCTATCACCTGTTGCCACATACAGTCATGCACACTCCACACTAATCACCACACCCAGCTGATACGCATTACCTGGACTATAAAGGACTCACACACACCACCTCACCGCAAAGTCTTGATTACACCGTGTGTCATTTCCGAGCATTACTATTCCTGTCTGCCTGTCTGTTACTGTTACTGCCTGTTCCTGTTTCTTGACCCGTTGCTGCCTGTCCTGACCCTTGCCTGTTATACTGTTCTGTGAATGATATCCGCCTGTCCTGACCATTGCCTGTTTCCTGATTACGATTCTGCCTGTCCCTTGCTGTTCTCGTCTGCTCCTGATTGACCCTACCTGTACGACATTCTTAATAAAGCTTGCATTTGGATCTTACCATGACTCCCGCTTCGTTACAATTATGTTCATTTTTTCTTTCTTACTTTATAAACAAACACAGTTTTTTGTGTGTCTACATCAATTTTACACACATGGGTCAAAAATGACCCGTATTCATTTCCCATGTTATTTCAATCATGACTGAGTGTTTCTTCGCTGAATCTTTGAAAGAAATGTATTTTGTCATTTTAACACCAATCAGCGCTGTCAATCTTTTTGAACGGTATAGACCTAGGATACAACAAAATAATAATGCACAATGTGAATCATATCGCATTGATTACTGCTTTGACGGATTTACAGTAGCAAACATTTTTATTATTAATATTACAATTGAATTAAAATTATTTTGACATTTATATTTTAATTTCATGACATTTTAATTTCATGACTTCATTTACAACAGAATTATGGACGGTGCATGCCCGTAGATTCTTTTGCGCTTTATTAAACTATAATAAAGTAAGATGCAGTGCGCGCCGCGAGCACAGAACATTTGATTGGAGTTTTACTGACATAGCCTGATAACATCTCATCTGACGGCCGTTCATTGTTCAACTGAAGCTCCCTCGTCCTCACCTGTACCTTTTCCGCGCTCGTTTAACTTGCGCCTGGCGCTAAGGCGACGTTGAAATGCACGTCTGAAAAGTGTCCCGTTTGTTGTGGTCGTAAAAATACAGTTCTAGGCTATATAAACGCAGCGTTTTACGTGTCGATGTTTTAAAAAATATTTTAATTATTAATTCGTGGCCATGATCTATCTTACCCTGCGAAAATATAGGGCGAGACGGCAATGATTTGGGAAAAAGGATCCAGAGGAGGCTACCTCACGAAATTGTCTGTCTCAGCTCCATCAAGGGTTGCGTGCAAATATATACACACACACATACCAACACCAACACACGCCATGGTTGTATTTTAGTACCGCTTTTACGTTTTTAAAACGTTTTATGTCAACGTGCAAATTACGTAATTGTAACACCTAAATAGAACGTTCTACAAAAGTTGCAATTTGGTTTCATTTAGTTGTAGGCTGTGTTAACGTTTTGTAAAGAAAACACAAAGAGTTCAGTTTTTGCACAATGTTTCTTTGTTTTTAAGAATGATGCTCCAAAATCTTAATTGTAAATTTTGTTTGACATATCCCTTTGCCTGGTTGTATTTTGGTACTGCCATTACGTTTTAAAAACGTCTTATTTCAACGTGCAAATTACGTTATTTTAACACCTGAATAAAACGTTTCCCAAAAGATGCAGTTTGGTCTGGTTTCGTTTTCGTAGTAAAAAAAACGTGATATTTATGTTTTTTTTTCTACATGAAAACATTCCAGGTTGGTATTTTCACAACGTTTCTAAAACGTTTTATTTTGGTTACATTTTTTTGTTTTGTTTAAAAACAACGTTTTTAAAACGTTTTTAAAACGTTGTACTACAACATTACCTAATTGCAACCAAAATACAACATTGTGAAAAGTTGTAAAAACGTTTGCTGGGATGCGAGTTCCCCATAGAGTTCAGAAGGCCCTGCCATGCACCAGTTAATCTAATAAAAAATATACCTACCGAACAGCCAATCAGAAAATAGAATTACTGTATCCGGGTAAGATTTAGATATTCTCGCCACAAAAATATTTATGTTCTGATTCCAACTACACATTCTGTGATTCACGGGCTCGCGCACTGATTCAGATGCTCGCTGAAGTAGTTACAGAGGAGGACATCTGTCAGTCACATTGATTCACATCTGGCTACAGACTGATCGTGATCGATGTGGGACCATATCCTATGAGTATAGTAAGTCATCTCATCAAATTGCTGGGGAATATTTGTGTCCAGGCAGCTGGTAGGTTAGTTAACAGTTTGTCCAGAGTACTTTTACGTGAACTTGCCTGGCTAGTAGTGATGGGCATTTTTCCAAAATATTGTATTCGAATATTTGGGCTAGTAAAAAAACGAATATTCATGTATTTAAAGCTGCAGTCCGCAACTTTTTGTGTTAAAATGTACATGTAAAATTATATAATGAGAATATACAACATGAATCCATTTTCCAAACCGTGTTTCTGTCTTATCCTGAATCATTATGGTACACTTATAATAAGTGTTTATTTCAGACCGGACTGGTAGTAGGACTCGCCATAAGGCCAATTCACACCGCCCCGACGACGGCCAACAAACGCCAACAAACCTCTCGCTCCTTCAACAACGTTACTGGTGGCCATCCATGCTTCAGGACATCTCCCGGTACATCAAGGGTTGCTCAGTCTGTGCCATCGCGGATACCCCTAGGAGATTACCTGAAGGAAAGCTTGTGCCTCTGCCCATCCCAGAACGACCCTGGACCCACATTGGAATAGACTTTATGACAGATCTTCCTTCCTCGCAAGGATTCACCTGTATACTCGTTGTGGTGGATAGATTCTCGAAATCCTGTAAGCTCATTCCTCTCAAAGGACTACCTACGGCCTTCGAAACGGCAGAGGCACTCTTTCACAACGTCTTCCGCCACTTCGGCCTACCTGAAGACATCGTTTCTGACCGCGGGCCACAGTTCATCTCCCGGGTCTGGACCGCATTCTTCCGCCTCCTAGGGGTATCCGTCAGCCTCTCGTCAGGATACCACCCTCAGACCAACGGCCAGACTGAGCGGAAAATCCAGGAAATCGGGAGGTTCCTGAGGGTCTATTGTCACCGTAACCAGGACTGTTGGAGCCAGTATCTGCCCTGGGCCGAATACGCCCAGAATTCCCTCCAGCAGTCCACCACAGGGCTCACCCCGTTCCAGTGTGTGTTAGGATACCAACCTCCCTTGTTTCCATGGTCGGGTGAGCCCTCGGAGATCCCAGCGGTAGATCACTGGTTCCGACAGAGCGAGAGGGTCTGGGACTCAGCTCACGTGCACCTCCAGCAGGCAGTCCGGAGGCACAAGGAGCAAGCTGACGCCCGCCGACGACCCACTCCTCAATATCAACCAGGACAGCAAGTCTGGCTCTCCACTCGGGACATCCGCCTCCGACTGCCTTGCCGTAAGCTGAGTCCCCGGTATTTCGAACCGTTCACCATCGAAAGGCAGCTGAATGAAGTGACCTACCGTCTCCAACTCCCAGCACAGTACCACATCTCACCATCCTTCCATGTGTCACTTCTCAAACCCTTCACTGACCCTTTGTCTCCTCCTTCCACAGAGCCTGGTGATGATGCCGTACCTCCTCCTCCTGCCATCGATGAAGACACCAACATCTACCGGGTGAGAGCTATCCTTGACTCGCGGCGACGTGGGTCCCAACTGGAATACCTAGTGGACTGGGAGAACTACGGCCCAGAGGAGCGATGCTGGGTCAACCGCCAGGATATCCTTGACCCCAGTCTACTCAGCGATTTCCACCAGGAACATCCCAACCGTCCCGCTCCTCGAAGCCGTGGTAGACCCCGTCGCTGCCGTCGTTCCCAGCCGTCAGGAGCCACCCGTGAAGGGGGTACTGTCACGGCTACACAACCTGCACCTTCAGACACGGACACTTACGCCATGCCCACTCGTTCACAATCACCGGAATACTGAACACCTGTGCATCATCACCAGAGCCACATATAAGCACACCAGTCCCATTCACTCATTGTCTGGTCTTGCACCGATCCCTACACGTCACTCGACCTCGTCTTTCCTGGACATTGTACCTACCTGTTGTCTTCATCTCCAGTCCTGAGTCCCCCGTCATCATCTGTGTCTTCATCGTCATCTGCCAAGGAAAGTTATCATTGTTATACCTATTGTCTGTTCTACGTGTCAAGATTCTCTACCTGTGTCATCACCTGTGTCTGAAACCTCTGTCAATAAACACTGTTGCACTTACCTCATCTGTATCCTCGTCTGTGTCTGACACATCTAGGGCCTTTTTTCTTTTTCGCTTCTTATCGCCAGACAGCAGTTGCATTTTCGTGGTGAGGTGGGGCGTGGCGCGCGTGCATGCGGGCATGAATGGCGTTTTGCGGAGTGAGGGCATCTGAACTCGACAAAGCCGACCTGATATAGTATTTTTTTTTATTTGTTTTATACAGTAAATATATTTGTTTGACAGGGAAGCTGTGAGCAAACAGGAATATATATATTCATTTATAAAAAAAATAAAAAAAAGCACCCCAGAAAAAAGGGCACTTTCTCTCCAGGAAGAAAAAGGGCAGGGGCTCAAGCCCCTTTTTTTTCTGTGTGCACATGCCTGCCTGTATCAGAAGAGATCGAGTCGACTAGATCATCCATTGTGAAAACATCATCAACACGATGGCCAGTGCCACAGTTTCCTCAAAATTATAATCACGATTATTATTCATGTTTATTCTATCAAAAGAGTAATGAAACTATGGCTATTTTGCAAGTTCTTTACCAACCTACACTTCACCCAAAAGGCCTGTAGGTGGCACAAAGACTTAAATTTAACCAATTATGATAACTTCGTTAGATGGTAAATCAATACAAAACATGGTTTTGGTGAGCGCTTTGTAATATGTATTCACATTAGATTTTAAAGTAACACAATTTGTTTGCAATAAGACAAACCAGATTCAAATTTCCCGGCAACTTCGTAAAGCAAAGAAAAAAACATTTCTAGCTGATCAACATTATGAAAACTGGCAAAAACTTTAGGAACTTCACAAGATAAAACAGCGAAATTCCTAATATTACTTCCAATATTTCCAAATTATGTTCATTTTCATAGAGCGGGCCAATATCGTGACGATTATTTAAAATCAATCGAGAGAAGCAGATATCGTTATCGTGATAAAATACAATTAATCGTGCAGCCCTAATTTAATTTAATTTGACTTGACATTTGATATTCAACAGTATCCTTGACATTTATTCAACAGTGCTTTTGATCTGCCTGCATTGACACTATTCTTTAAAAGGAAAAATTATATACCAATTATCAGTGTAAAGCTGCTTTGACACAATCTGCATTGTAAAAAGCGCTATATAAATAAGGGTGACTTGACTTGACTCTTTAGGAACAATATATATATATATATATTGTTGATATGAGCCACACCCTGCTTCAATGGGAAATGCAACTTTTCTAGGCTACTTGAACCTCTTCTGCTTATAAAGAATAATAATGACAACACAACTGTGATTTAAGAGAAACATTTATTGAAATAAGTGATTTATGAGTAATAATAATAACAACACAACTGAGATTTGAAGATAAACAGAAGTTAGCTGCTTATGAGGTACAGCTGTTATGCGAGATATATAGATAACTTGTTTATGGGTAAACAGTGAAACAAAATGTTTGATAACTGTTTATATGATAGCTGTTTATTTGATAGCTGTTTATTTGATAACTGTTTATTTGATAGCTGTTCATATAAACAGAAAGATTGATATGTTCATGTAAACAGAAAGATTGATATCTGTTCATGTAAACAGAAAGATTGATATCTGTTCATGTAAACAAAAAGATTGATATCTGTTCATGTAAACAGAAAGATGTGATCACATTAAAAGAATGGTGAAAGAAAAATAGCCCAATAGCATATATATATTAACCACTGAAGAATGAAAGACAACCGGTATTGTAACGCCTTTATTAAAGTATATATTAATTACTTACTAAAGAATGACAGACAACTGGTATTGTAATGCCTTTATTGCATGTACTGATCACTTATTAAAGAATGAAAAACAGCTGCTATTATAATACATTTGTTAGTAACATGTTAGTAGGTTAGAAAGGAACTAATATGTATTAGAAAGAAAAGCAATCTTACCGTTGAAGGATGTCTTGATCAGAAGAGCAGGTGGGCCAGAACACCGCAGCAGAGGAGAAGAGTCCAGAACAAAGAAACAAGGCCTCTATATATAGACATATGAGGGGAATTCCCAAGAAGATGACATCAAGTGGTCAGATAGTCTATAAAAGGCTGGACCATGAAGAGAACAGGGGGGGCTGCTTCACACCTGAGGCTGCACCTCCGACACCAGAACAAGCTGATGATGCCTCCATCGCTGATATCGCCTTGACTGAAGAACTTTTCAATACTTATACTTTATTTAATTACTTGTATAGAATGTTAGTAGAATATATGTAATGTTAGTAATCCTAATGTAATAAATAAATGAACTTATAACTTTATAACTAAACTCAGCCTCATGTGGCATTAATTTAAGTCGTTGAGCCTGAACAGACCACGGAGAAGTCTTCTGTCTGATTGTAAGTATTTTAAAATGCTTATAATTTAGGTCAGATTTGACTTTCTTACCTAACCTGAGAATAATAAAAATAAGGTAAAGGTGCTTAGAGACGCATCACAAAACAGTATGTATATATATATATATATATATATGTTTGACATCCTTTTTAAACCATAGAAATATTGCTGTTCAAATTAAGAGACAAATTAAGCAATATTTTTTTTTAAAAATAATAATAATAAAAACACAAGTGCAAAAGAAACCTAAATAGCTAGCTACTTTATTTAATGCACCGAACATGAAAACGCATTAAAACTTCCCTTAAACAGCGTCTAATTAATACATTCGAAAAACGACAGGGGAAACAACAAAGTCCAATAATAATACAAAAATCACAAATAATGTGGAAATCTTTTAAATATCCTCCGTAGAAAATTCCCTGTGACGAATCTAGCGCTGTCCAACATCTGCTGGAAAGTCAGGTAAAACTATCTGCGTGCACGCGCAATTCGCATGTCCCCAGTTGACATGATCCCCAGTTGATCCGTAACACCTGGGCTGCGTCCGAAAACTGTAAAATGCTGCCTTCTGAGGACACATTTCAAGGTAAGAAGGCATCAAGGCACGTCCGAATCCAATGTTAGCTTAACTTCCTGTTTCCTGAGATACCTTCATCTGATCGATTTTTGAAGGAAGCATGGATGTATCCTTAGCTGCCTTTGATATCCCACAATCCTGTGCTTTCCATTCTGTGACAGTTGAGCTAGAAAAATAAAGATGGCATCCGAAAGTTGCGTTTGCTGCTCATTTTGTGTATAAATGTATGATTTTGACCAACATATTTAAATTTTGATATCATTTCTATCGAGAAATTACTACTGTAGTAATTAAATATTTGTTTAGTTCTCACCAAAGCTCGCGCTATATTGCTGTAGATCATTAAACTGTTACGCTGCCTCAGAAGTCTGTCCGAAATCAGTTTCATGAGGTACCTTCATGTACGAACGCTGCCGTACAAGTCATTCTCTTATAAGACAGCGAGGCAGCAAGACAGCTACCTACGTTTTCTGATGCAGCCCTGGTGTCGCCATCAAGGTCAGTCTGCGATGTCACTTGATTGAACTGGTCAGAATTCCCAAGATTGAGCGATGTATTGCGCTTTCAGCAGCACGAGTGCACGGCATCTGACAGACGTGAATGAGCGAGCTACACACGAGCACACGGTGTTGCCACGGACCAAACACTATTTCAGATTCTCCTTTGTTTTATATTTAAAGAATTTAGTTTTACCGTTTTGATTTCCATTTTTCTCGTGTGCTTATTATCACTTATATTACTCGCTATCACAGAGCTTTAGTTCATCCAGTTTCCGAACTCTCTGAATTCATGTAATTTCCAAATGTATAAAAATGTCATTCATTATGTCATACGCGTTTTGTTGCCGGACAAAAAAATAAAAATGTATATATATATATATATATATATATATATATATATATATATATATATATATATATATATATATCCCCTTCGAGGGTATGTAACCCTCGTTCCCCTTCAGGGAACGAGGGTTACATACGTAACCGAGATGTTCCCTTCAGTCGGTCACGTTCGACGTACGTCAGTAGTGACCGACGAATTGGGATCCCAACTAAAGCGCCACAGTTACGAAACCCCTTCCAGTGCTCAACGCGAGCTCTAGCCGCCCATAGCACCGGAGGAATGGAGAAGGGGGAGAGCTCACGCCGAGAAGTTTACTGCTGTTTTACCTAATACCCACTAAGTAAACTAGACTACACTGGGGAAGCGAACCCGTAAGGGATGCTGCGGAGACCACTACCTACCCAGTGGAGTCCCTGGGACGGCTCTACCTGGTAGGGAGAGACTACGTCTGACAGGTGACAGCAGAGCTGGCTCTGCTAAGGGAAAGACACGGGCTCACCGTAGGGAGTTTAACCGTGGACAATTACACATATAGGACCGCTCACGTAGAGGAGTCACAACATATGGACCCTAGCCAACAGACAACGTCAGAGACGGATGTAGGCCTGGCATCAGACACTCCGCATATATATAAATATATATATAAATGAGGTTGCACGTCGCAGGCAGAATGCAAACTATGTGATGACGTTATCCTAATGACTCATATTGTAGGCAGATCTTGTGTAACCTTCTGGGAAATGTGGTGGATTTCCAAGTGAAACGGAATTGAATATTTACCTAAAAATATCAGGTCTACGGCAGAAAACTCACACAATATGTGCTTGTTAGAAAGTCTGGCTCTCTTCTCAAGTATAAGTGATGAGAGTCAGACATCTGCGCCCTGTGGTTTGGGTCATGGGGATCACAGTTTGAGTTGATTAAGTGGAGTTTGAGACTGGTGTCCTCCTTTCTCTTGCTCTTTCCCCCGACTCTGGAAGCTCACTCTGTGAATTCTTCCCATCCAAATAGAGACATTAATAAAATTAATTAACAAAGAAGATGCATTTTGGCATGCCCTCACAGTATCTTATGAGGGATGATGCTCACAATGTGTGGAACAAACAAAAAACAGTACAGGAGCAATCTGTGAATGAAATGTCCCAACTTGTTCACTGTCGGGATTTTCATTTTAAACTTTGCCCCTGTTTGACTTTCTTCTATAGGGAAGAGGGTACTGGGACATGAGTGGTCAAGACAACACAGTCCCCAGGTTAATGCATTCAGTTGTTTCCTGCAAGCTAGCTCTTTGTTGCTATTTAGTGTAAATAGCATCTGTTGTCAAATCTAAGTGCAAATGCAAATGATGACAATATAAAAATTGATGTTTTTTATTTTCCATTTAGTTTTAACCTCAGTAACGTCTCGGTTACGTATGTAACCCTCGTTCCCTGGAGGAGGGAATGGAAACGTACGTCAGTAGTGACCGACGAATTGGGATATCGCTTAGAGAGCCCTATCAGCTTCGTGTGAACTAAAACAAGCCAATGGAATTGGCGTGCGATATTTGCATAATGCGCACCGCCTCCAACAGGTGTATATAAATAGGAAGCAGATGCAATCGCACTCTGTTTTTCGCTGAGGAGACAACTGGTGTCCGCACTGCAGCGAGGGTACAGAAACTGTGGAGACGGGACGTTCGTCTCCGTTCCCTCCTTCAGGGAACGAGGGTTACATACGTAACCGAGATGTTCCCTTCAGTCAGTCACGTTCGACGTACGTCAGTAGTGACCGACGAATTGGGATCCCAACTAAAGCGCCACAGTTACGAAACCCCTTCCAGTGCTCAACGCGAGCTCTAGCCGCCCATAGCACCGGAGGAATGGAGAAGGGGGAGAGCTCACGCCGAGAAGTTTACTGCTGTTTTACCTAATACCCACTAAGTAAACTTGACTACACTGGGGAAGCGAACCCGTAAGGGATGCTGCGGAGACCACTACCTACCCAGTGGAGTCCCTGGGACGGCTCTACCTGGTAGGGAGAGACTACGTCTGACAGGTGACAGCAGAGCTGGCTCTGCTAAGGGAAAGACACGGGCTCACCGTAGGGAGTTTAACCGTGGACAATTACACATATGGGACCGCTCACGTAGAGGAGTCACAACATATGGACCCTAGCCAACAGACAACGTCAGAGACGGATGTAGGCCTGGCATCAGACACTCCGCAATGTCCGAGCCGAAGGGGGAGGCGGAGGAACTCGACAGGGTTCGCCATGCAGGGAACACGACTGGAGTCAAAGGATGCACATATCCGGCCCAGGGGGCGGGAATGGCATTGCAAGCCGACACTTAGAGCGGGTTCAACGCGTCTACCGGCTAGTGGAAGCGAGTACACGGGAAGATACCGGCCCTACACGTAGGCTATAAAACCTAGCGAACGTGTTAGGTATCGCCCAGCCCGCAGCTCTGCAGATATCTGTCAGCGAGGCGCCATGAGCCAGCGCCCAGGAAGAGGCCACCCCTCTGGTGGAGTGGGCTCTCAACCCGAACGGGCAAGGCACACCCTGGGAACCGTACGCCAGGGTGATGGCATCCACTATCCAGTGGGCCATCCTCTGCTTGGAGACAGCCTTTCCCTTCTGCTGGCCTCCGTAACAGACAAAGAGCTGGTCTGATGTCCTGAAGCGTCGCGTTCTATCAACGTACACACGCAGAGCGCGGACGGGACAGAGTGAAGCTAGGGCTGGGTCTGCCTCCTCCGAAGGCAGCGCTTGCAGGTTCACTACCTGATCTCTGAAGGGAGTGGTAGGAACTTTGGGCACATATCGGGGTCTCAGGATGACGTGAGAATCACCGGGCCCGAATTCCAGGCACGATTTGTCGACCGAAAATGCATGCAGATCCCCTACCCTCTTAAGGGAAGCCAATGCAACCAGAAGGACAGTTTTCAGAGACATTACTTTCAGGTCGACTGATTGCAAAGGCTCAAAGGGATGACCCCGGAGAGCTGAGAGAACCAGGGTATCCCAAGTGGGTACGGAGGAAGGGCGAGGAGGATACAGTCTCCTTGCCCCCCTCAGGAACCTGACGATCAGATCGTGTTTCCCCAGGGACTTACCGCCCACTGCATGGTGATGTGCGGCGATAGCTGCAACATACACCTTGAGGGTGGAGGGAGACAGCCTTCGCTCCAGGCCCTCTTGCGGGAAGGAAAGCACAGATCCGACCGAGCATGATCGGGGGTCCTCTCGGAGAGAGGAGCACCATTCAACGAACAGGTTCCACTTCAACGCAAAGAGGCTCCTAGTGGAAGGAGCTCTAGCAGAAGTGATGGTGTCTACGACCGCTTGCGGGAGATCACTCAGAACCCGTTGTACGTGGCCCCCCCATCCCGTGGCAGAGGCATCTGTGGAGACCACAGCATGCCTGGACACTTGTTCGAGGGGTACTCTGGCCCGCAGGAACGAAGGATCCGACCACCGGATGAGGGTGCGACGGCAGCTCTGTGTCACGGGGACACGCCCATCTCGGGACACGGCTGCGGAGCCAGTGTTGAAGCGGCCTCATATGGAGCAATCCGAGCGGCGTGACCGCATCTTTCAGTGGGGCCGCTGTCCTGCGCTTGAGCGAGCTCAGGCAGTTCAAAACCGACTGGATGCGCGTCTCACCGAGGCACTGACTTAGCAGGGGCGGAGGACGACGCAGGCGGGCGCCCTCGGCGACGAGCAGGCTGAGGCTGAGCCACAGGCGGCTGGGTGGAGGCAGCAGCGGACCGCCGTGGCATGACGTGTTTGATGGCCTCAGCCTGCTTCTGTGCAGCGGAGAACTGTTGGGCAAAGCTCTCCAATGCGCCAACGAAAAGGCCGACCGGAGACACGGGGGAGTCCAGGAACCGATGTTTATCAGTTTCCCTCATGTCCGCCAAGGTCAGCCAGAGGTGGCGTTGCTGGACTACCAGAGTAGACCTAGCATGACCAACAGAGCATGCTGTCACTTTCGTTGCCCGGAGGGCAAGGTCAGTGGCAGCGCGCAGCTCCCCAAGCAACTGTTGGTCAGGCCCTTCCTGGGGCATTTCCGATAGCGCTTTTGCCTGGTAAACCTGCCGTCAACTCGGGATCTGACTCGGGCAACAGATCAGCCGGATCTTCCTCCCCCGAGGACTCTGGCTCACCCTCTGATGCAGAGATCGACATCTGCTCCGCTGCAGGCGCACCAAAGGTAACGGCTGGACAGTCCGTAGAGGGCCCAGCGGAACGATGGGTTGCAGTGCTGATGAGGCGGCAGGGGCCCGCGGAGCGGTGCTCGGCGGGGAAGCCCTAACCGTGATCCTCAAGTCACCCTTCCTATATGCCGCCGAACCGTCATTCCGACAAGAGCTGGAAAAAACAGTCGAACGGGGCATAGGGGAGGGGACCCCCGCTTCCTGAGACTTCAGGAAGGAGAGTCTCGACCTCAGCACTGCGATAGTCATATTCCCGCAATGGGAACATGAACCATCCACAAAAGCTGCTTCAGCGTGCTGAACGCCCAAACACGAGATGCAGCGATTGTGCCCATCAGCAGGGACCAGGGAACGACCGCACCCAGTAACGCACAGACGAAATGACATACTGTCAGGGTTTGTCTGTAAAGCTCTTTTAGAAGGGGAACAGTCAGCTCACTCGTGCTGAAGCACACAGGGAGTGACGTGATGTGCTCAGGTACACCACTCCCTGAACACACCGGAGGAACCGGCCCAAATCACAACACACACACAGGTGGAAGATTTGAGTGTTGCTGTTAAAACAGCAGTTGAGAGCTTTTAGCTCGGCTCCCCGGAAGCTTGCAACCTCGCTGAAGTGCCTTGACTGTCAACACAAAACAGCGCTGTTGATCCTCTTCTGAGGCAGTTTTAGTTTCACTTTGAAAAGTCTTCTTTTGAAGCAGGACACCAGTGTTTGGCTCCAAAGCGAAAGACAGAGTGCGATTGCATCTGCTTCCTATTTATATACACCTGTTGGAGGCGGTGCGCATTATGCAAATATCGCACGCCAATTCCATTGGCTTGTTTTAGTTCACACGAAGCTGATAGGGCCCTCTAAGCGATATCCCAAATCGTCGGTCACTACCGACGTACGTCGACTGAAAAGGAACTAGAAACTTGGTTCTTTGCTGTGTACTTATGCAAAAATAAGAGTATTGAATTATTTTATCTAGTAATGCTGTTTTAAGATGTTTAAGATGTGGTTGGCACCTTAGCCACAATAGGGTTTTTGTATTTTGAGATTTGAGATCTTTGAAAAATTAAAATATATTATGATGTTATCCAGCTGCACTGTCAGATTTATGGTATATATTTATAGTTACAGGAGGTTATCTTGGATTAACTAGTTTCTGGATCACTGCAGAAATGAAGCTCATCCAGATGAACCAACTACATAACAGGATGTTCTGAGTCCAAAAAACTCTTCATGGTTTTCATCCTGAAAGTATGTATGCTCAAATTTTAATCCTCCTTCCCATCCATTCATGTTTGTTCACTGGTAAGGATTTTTTTCTTTATGAATTTCTCTTACATTAATTTGAATTACTTATGTTTTGAATATATCCTAAAGAGGACATCCTCTTTTTACAGAGTTACAATGTTTGGAGGTTTGGCATCATAAGATATTCTCCATAGATTTTAAAAGTAGCTGACATCACAGTAGATATTTTATGGAAAGAGGAACAATAGATATATAGTTTGTTATTATAGTTTGCATTTGTTTGAAATTGTAAATAAACACCAATTTTTTTTTTTTTAAATGAACAAAGACATTTGATTTACTGTTTCAACCCCCTCTCTTTTGCGACAAGGGCCATTTGGAAGGCACAAAGGTGCTGATAGTGATCAAGGCCTATAGGCCAAGATGTATAAAGGCCTATAGGCTTTTAGTATAGTGGGGGAAGTTTTAATGACGGATAAGTAGGGATATTAATTGGATTGGAAAGGTGAGCTAAAGGTTTTTTGGAAGTTTTTGGAAGTCGTGATGGAGGCGAGATGGCATCAGTAATACACTCTAAAAAATGCTGGGTTAAAAACAACCCAAGTTGGGTGGAAAATGGACAAACCCAGCGGTTGGGTTAAATGTTTGCCCAACCTGCTGGGTAGTTTTATTTAAACCAACTATTATTTAAACATTGCTATATGGCTATCTTAAAATGAACCCAAAATAGTTGGGAAATTAAAAACCAGATGCAATTAGAGACAACAATAATAAATATTGTTCATTTCCAACATACTTTGGGTTAATTTTAACACTCTGAGGTCTGACGGTATCGCCGGCGATACCACCGTGGTTTTTTTCTTATCAGTATGAAAGAGACTCAAAATACTCCGTCAATGTTGCACATACAATTAAGAGTTATACACCATTTTAATCTGTGGAATATCTTCTTTCATTTGTGTACACTCAGAGTAAAAACTGAATGTTGTGCTTTTTGTAAAATAAAGAAAACTAACATGATGCGTGATTTCTCCTCTCCCTCTGAACGAACTCCAATCTGATAGTTCTCAGAAAATGAACTGTAACTTAGTGAATACTAATGACAAAAAAATTACACTTATGTCTAAAAAAACGTTAAGATGTCAGGTTTTAAATCATGTAAATCAAATCGAAAACAAACCTTATTTGTTTATGTAATCTGTATGAAAAGAGAGCCATGTCAGAAATCCGTGATTCAGCTCATTATCTGCTAATGCGGCCACGCCCACGGAGCCAGCGCTATTCAGACGCTAATTCAGTCAATACATGCATTCATTATCTCAATCGTGTATTTATTGTCTTGAAAAGTGTTTATCTGGATGTAAAAGTCATGGTTAGCGATCTCTAGAAGACATGCAGTTACTTCCTGTTTACTTGTCTTCTACAGATGAAGTTTAGATGAGTTTTTGTTTCTTTAGCGCCCTCCGGCTGCTGTATGTATTGGAAACTCCATTCATGGAATAGCCTCTTCTTCTTTTAGATGAATTTGTGGACTAAAATGCACAGAGCGCCCTCCGACTTCAAGGATGAATTGAAAACACCAGCGCTCATAGTAATGACAATGAATATTAAGTTAATATAACTCCTCTGTATAGAAAATTGACATAAGCATATGAGAATCCAATATTTCTCCAAATGTGCATGCTTTTAAACTAAAAGCCTATATTCAGACTCTTTGCATCACAGAAATACATTATATTTTAAAGTATAATATAAAACCATTACTTTATATTGTAATAATATTTTTCTGTATGTTTCATATATCATAATGAGCTTGAGACATCACAGAAGGTTTTTTTTCACAGCCTACCTGACTGAAATGCCTCATTAATATGCAAGTCATTTCAGCTCATTACTATCCAATTCTTTTGTCTTCTCAGGTGAGAATGGCCCATTTTCAGTGGTGATTCACGCCTCCTCGCATACTGTGTTTCTTGGCAAAAAGTGTCTTACAAAAACTAAATCAATATATTGTTTTATATGAAGGAGTAGGCAGCATAATTTTTACATAATTTTGAAGCAAAAACTCTAGTCTACAACCTCCAATACCCAGAAGTCTTATGAACACAGATTTATTATACTTTTTTTGGCCTTATTTCAGTGACTTAAGTTTTTTGTTTTTTCAACAACCACGCATAAATGTTATTCCTTCAAAAACACAAACATGTACATACATGTTCCTCACATATTATTGTAGCCTAGTTTGTGCTGAATACAGTGTAATGAAACTTTTTCCATTAATATGTTTATAAACAACTGAAAAAAGCACAAATGTCAGGGCATGTCAAAAGTTCTCCAGGCCCCAAATCAGCCTCAGACTCCAGAGGGTTAATTAAGCAATACAGTAATTTTTAAACAATAGTTGAGTTAAATAAAACTACCCAGCAGGTTGGGCAAACATGTAACCCTACCGCTGGATTAAAACAACCCAATTGCTGGGTTTGTCCATTTTCAACCCAAACTGGGTTGTTTTTAACCCAGCATTTTTTAGAGTGTAGACACTCCAAATAATCTTGTTTTCCGTTTGCATTAAGATTATTTTGTTACCACACTGGCAGATAATTTTACTTAAGTAAAATACACTTAATTTAGATCCCCCCCAGGAAACAAGAGTAAATATCTTATATAATTTTCTTTTATAGAAAATGCATCCTGATATTTGTACTTGAAATAAGACAAAAATACTCAGTAAGAAAAGCATTTTTGCAGCATGAATGAATGAAGTATTTATACATCACTTGCGCTTTAAAAAGGGGGAGGAGACCGAAAGAAACTCTGGGTTTACAGAAGAAAACTTGCTCGCGACCAGGTTAGGTTCACAGAGCAAGTTACTGTGGTAACTGACTTGTAGTATAAGTTACCTCTCTTTCAGAAATGGGCTTGACTTGCTTTCTCGGGTTTGACATACCTCCCATTCTGAAACGGAAAACCCAGAGTTTCCCTCATTTCAGGGTTAACATACTCAGAGTTTTCACTTAACCTCATTTCTGAAATTTCCAGTGAGGCTCAAGCATTACTTTTGGTTCTGGAAAATATTGAGAATGGTCAAGAACGGGACTTTTTAATTGCCTCTGACTCACGATCATGTCTTCAAGCACTTGAATCTCTAAAGGTTGATCATCCCATAATTGTTGAAATCTTAATCAAATTCGATCTTTTAAAGAAGGATAAATTTAATATTATTTTTTGCTGGGTTCCAAGTCACATTGGACTTACTGAAAATGAGAGAGCGGACACGGCTGCCAGGGATGCGCTTGACCTGGAAATATCTGACTGTCAAATACCACCTTCTGATTTTAAACCAGTAATTAATTTATATATATGTAAGTGGCAGAAAGAATGGGATGAAAATATAAATAATAAGCTGTATGAAATAAACCCTACACTCTTAGAAAAAAAGGTTCTTTGGGGTTCTATATAGAACCCTAGGGTTCTTTAACCAACTTTATAGAACCCTTTCTGCCAAAAAGGTTCTATATAAGGAGAAAGAACCAAAGGGTTCTTTGGGCTAAATGTGCTTTATATACATTATTAGTGCTTTATTTAAATTATTACACTATTGAACATTATATTTGTGTTTTTACTTCAATTTTACTTAGGCACACCTTTCATTCTGAAGAAAACAAACTTATATACATTTTCAAGTTTAATAGGTTTATTAGAAAATAATAATTGCCGCATTATCCTGTAAAGAAAAAAAAATCTAATTGTTTCTGGATCTAGGCGCTAGGGGTATAATTCTGCCATCTGCTGGTTAAAGAAAATTCTGTAGGAATGACTTAGATTCTGAAAGTCAATTCTTATAACTCAACCCTCCAAACAGATGCATTAAATGATCTTCGACATAAACAGCAAATAACTTGCATGTGTATGCGCTGATCAGTTCTGAACTGTCTGCACGCGCAGTGTCGGATTTCAGCCGCGCGAGTCGTGCGCGAGTAATTAGAATGCGCGTGAACGCAGCATTTTAAACTTCAACCGTTACGGACGTCCGTTTGAGCTCAGCGCTCGAGAGGACGACGATTAAATTTGTAAGTGAGAAAATAATATCTCTTACGTTATTTTAATGACATTTGCCTAAATCCCTGATATTTTTACACACCTTACATGTTTTGTTTTTTTCAAGAATCAAAAAGAAGAAATGTGGTAACGTTATACGGTGCTGTCCGGGCCTGCGCTATTCTCCGCCAGGAGGTTTGTCATTTCTTACATGAATTCCTAAAATCTCTGTTAAAAAACGGTTGTGGACTGTTCAATAAAGGTGGCGAGAGTTCATGTTATATCCTAATACACTTTTCTTTGTACTGTAGATTGTATTAGAAAACACATAAGAAAACGATGTTTCAGGAGCAGTCAAATCACGTGATCACTGTACACCCAAGACTGTTATAAACATGAATTCAAGAGAAACCCCGAAGAACAAAGAGAGGAGCTGATGAAGATGTTTCTTCTGTGGATATAGCTGTGAGTAAGTTATTTGGAGTTTGCAGTTATAGCACACTTTTTTCTGAATTAATTGAAGGCCTAATTTATGCTAAACACTGTATTTGGTTCTTGAATATGCATTAGGAAAATGAAGAAAAGACCTTCAACTGCAAACCAATGACACAAAAATGTAC
Source organism: Chanodichthys erythropterus (assembly GCF_024489055.1). Classification (NCBI taxonomy): domain Eukaryota; kingdom Metazoa; phylum Chordata; class Actinopteri; order Cypriniformes; family Xenocyprididae; genus Chanodichthys; species Chanodichthys erythropterus. The sequence goes on from NC_090240.1 coordinate 3,609,408, forward strand.
ATTATTTTTACTCACAGTACCAACTTTGGGAAACCTGTAAATCTGCTAAACTGAAGTGGCTTATATTTGTTTTCTATTTTCCATGTTTAATGCAATAATTAATAATAATAAATATATATAAATATATATAATAAATATTTCTGTTTGCACTCTCACTGCAGAAATGGACTCTGGAGTGCAGCATTGCTTCAATAAGATGAAAATAACACACCTGTATGATTCAAGTAAGTTTTAAGATGTAATTGTGAGAGATTCCTTTCTGTTTTCTGTTGTACTGTACTCTCCATAAGTCTAATAAATGTTTTTCTGACCTGCATCTCCATCTTAGGATGTCAAGCCCCCTGAACGCAAAGAGAGTCAGCATCAAAATGGATGTGCCCCTAATTGAAAACACAGAGATGTCAAAAGTATCTGTTGGCTGTCTACTTTTTGTTCAATATGGAGCATCCAAATGCCAGTTTCTTTCATTCAGCACTATTTAGCCCTTCTCAGTACTGAATTTGCTGCCATGGGTCATTTGTTTTTATTGTTTAAATGCTTATCTGAATGTTAAATTATCATTTAACGCTCATGAATTAAAAAAAAAAAAAAATTCTACTAGCTAGTCTTTTAGTTTAGTTTTTTAGTAACTATTGCTCTATGAATTGCATTGTTTTATATTGCTTGTGTCATTGTAAATGCTAATAAAAATGTCTTAAATTATTACATATTAATTTTGTTGTGTTATGCCTATAGGTATTTAAGTTTTTCTAGCGATAAAGTAATATATAATAAATTATATAAATTATATAATTCATAAAATTTAATTAAATTAAAAACTAAATCAAGAAAATGAACCCATAAAAGGTTCTATATAAAACCTTTTTTCCTGGCAATAAAGAACCCTAAAGGGTTCTTTTGATTGAACCCTTAAAAAGGGTTCTGTATAGAACCTTTTAGGGGTTCCAAATACGTAGCGCCTGATAGAACCTTTTAAGGTTCTATATAGAACCTTTTCTTCTAAGAGTGTAGTGTAAAAAGTATAATTTCAAATAAGACATGACCTACTGATGAGATGAGATACTGACCTTTTTTGCCATGTAAATAGCCATGATGCTAACATGGCGTAAAAACTTAAACAAACAAACAAACTGAAATTTCCAGCAGATCCTAAACTTCTTACTTGAAGTACTGAGATTATAAGTTATTATTTCAATAATTTAACAACACATTCACATTTTCACAGTTCTCCGTTGTTGGTTAATGATCATATGATATTCAAGTGTACATAAAATATTTATTTATTTTAATTGTTTTTAATTTTAAATTAATCATTTTGTCATATATTGCTATTTGAGCTGTGACATGATAAGTATTTACTTTGTAGCTGGACTTTAAAATGGACTCAAACCACTCTTTAGTTGTGATAGTGTCTCAATCCACATTACACTAATGTTAGTGTTTTTAGGAACCCAGTAAAATTTAATAATAATGTACAACAACAAAAACAATAATAATTGTTATTAGTTTTAACTTGAATTATAAAAAATGAAACAAATTAATGTGATAATATTATATATTTTTTACTTTACATTAAAAGTTACAATCGTAATATTTATGTCTAAAATTCTTAAAAGTTCAAACCCTCAAGCTTTTAACATGTCAAATTCAAGATTTTATTCACTTTAAATACAGATGAAATGCCGTAAACTTTTTTTACAAAAATGCTGGAAAATTATGTGAATGTAAATGAAACTGCCGCACAAATTTCCCAAATGCTTTACAAATGATGCATAATTAATGGTTACCTCTTAAGAAGCCCTTCCCTTCCACTGACCCCAAAACAATGCATAAATTATTTCAACACATTCAAGTACTGTCAGTTTTTTCATATTAGTCAGACATGCATTTTGAAATGTTACCCTTCTGTGTGTGATTGGCCAATGACACTGCCTGTGAAATTACTTGTCTGCTGTGGAAAATGTAAATTAAATTGAATGAAATGACATTTATAGAATTATTTCTATACATGTTACATAGCAAAAACTTATTGCTGGGAAACAAATATAGAAAAAAAATATAACTTTTTGGCAGCTTAAGCAAAAATCAATTCAAAAACATAAACAAATGAGGAAAACAGCAACTAACATACTGTAATATCACAGTTTTTGTACAGTGTACTTTTCCTAATGTCCTACCAATATCCAAAGTTGGGGATCAAATAAGGACTGCTTAGTTAAAAAATTTGTAAAATACAAATAACAGACTAAACATATACTCCCTTAGCGTGTGCTAACTTGCCAGGCCTGTTCTGTGCTCATGAACCATGCAGTGATGTTATCGTGAAAAAGGGAGTCTGATATCACCCACTGATAACATTAACTTCTCTTCATTGGAAATTAGGTGTGTTTTGAGTCAGATAATTTTTTACTTTATTTACTGTTGTTGAGGTAACGACATCCTTATGTCGTGGCCACATGATGAAAAGTCGTGGCCTCGAGATCATATGGTGAGGGAACAAGATATTTTTTCTCGTGGCCACGAGTTAAATGTGTAAACAACCTGTGTGACCATGGCAACCGGGAACTATTACAAATGGATGAGATTAATAATATTTATTTTTTAATTTAGAAAAAGAACGGAATTAAGAAATTATTATATTAACATAGTGCATTTTATATTGTATTGCGCGCTATGTTACTTAGACAACATTCAAATGAAGTTTATCAATAAATGTTTAAACGTCGTACAATTTAATCCTATCCAAGTCTTTTAAATCCATTCACTTATCGTTTATTTTTTATTTAATATTTTTATATTATTATTAGTTACATTTGTACATTTATTTGCTTTATTTTCCCCTTCATTTCCCATATTTCTTTATGTAATTAATATTCTGTACTTTGTTACTGAAAGTTTGTATTCTGTAGGTTAAATACTGTAAATGCCTGATCATGCCAATAAAGTTATGACTTTATGATTGTATTTCTGTAACCTATTTCTGACGACAGTAGCTTAAATGAGCGTGTTTTCACTTGTAACCCCTTGTGCCTGTGACAGCATTTGAATCAAGTTTAAAAGTTTGAAAAAGAGTTTAAGTTTAAAAAATGTGTTACTATTTTAGAATATTTTGTTAATTATTTGTATATAGGCTAACCTATGAAAGCACTGGAATTTTACAGGGAGTTAATTTACGTGAATATTATAATATATGTATATATAATATGTATAATATATATATATATATATATATATATATATATATATATATATATATATATATAATATTCCACCCTTATTTTTCATTCTTAATTAAAAATAAATATTATTATGGTCTCATCCATTTGTGATAGTTCCAGGTTGCTATGGTCACGCAGGTTGTTTACACATTTAACTCGTGGCCATGAGAAATAGATGTCGTTTCCTCAACATAATGAAGTCGTGGCCTCGAGAAAAATATCTCCACAACTTTACGTTGCATGGCCACGACATAAGGATGTCGTTGCCTCGACAAAATGATCTCGTGGCCACGAGTTATCACGTTCCCACGAATTAATATCTTGTGGCCACGGCATATTATCAAAGACTATACAATAACACAAAGACGTGTCACTCGTATTGTTTTGAATGGGAGAAAGTGTAACACGCAATATGGCGGAATAAGTCCCGCCTTCTAAATAAGAGCCAATCGCCGACTGGTAAAGTCATCGCGTCACTGCAGCAGCCTTTAGAAGCACCGGTTTCTATAGAAACAGTCAGACGCGCGCCTCTGAAACATGGCAGAAGAGACGCTTTTAGGGCTGCGCATGCACATTAGCTTGATCCAGCCTAAAAAATTATTATTTTTTTGTCATGATTCGAGCATTTGGATAAAACATTTATAAGACAGCTGTTGTCAGATTTCATTGGTGATTTCAAATATGAAATGTAATCGTAAGGTTGGCGAACAGTTTTGGAGAATTTGATGTTTCCCCATTCAAAGAGATAGGGCATGATGCCCAGGATGCCCGAGAGGCGTTTCAAAGATGGCCGCCGAGTGAAATGACTTATCTTAAAGGGACTTTGATATTATTACGTTCCCACAAGTTTATATGTTGTGGCCACAACAAAACTAAATGAACCGAACATGTCCCCTCCCTGTCACCATAATAAACATATAAATGATAAAAATTTTTTTTTTTTTTTTTTTTTTTTTTTTTAGAATCAAGAGTGAACTTTTAACCAGAAGTGAGCAAAAATAGTTAATAGTTTGTTAAATAGTTTGTTAAAATAGTATTTTTGGTTGACACCAGAGTGTTGATGTGCAGAACACATGCTGACTAGCTTTAATGACTCAATCCACATTACATTAATGCTGGTGTTTTTAGGAACCCAATAAAATGTAATAATAATGGACAACAACAACAATAATAATTACTTTTATTTTATTTTAACTTGAATTATAAAAAAAAAAATTAAGAGATACATTACTATTGTAAATTACATTTATTACGTTTATGTATAGTTTTTATGTTTATGTGCTTAATTTATATTCTAATATTTTTATTAGTATATTACAGCAGAATTTAATTAGATAAATGCCTGTATTATTCAGTTTTGTTAAAATAATATTTTCGCTTGACGTCAGAGTGTTGATGTGCAGAACACATGCTGACTAGCTTTAATGACTGTTGTGGGTTTTATTAAATTTTCTGGTGCTTTTTTTAATATGATTATGATGCTTATCTTAAAAAGACATAATTAAAGTCTTTTGAACTTGTCATTATTTATGGTAAGTAAACGTCTCAGTTACGTATGTAACCTTAGTTCCCTGAGTAGGGGACAAGGCGCTGTGTCGAAACGCTGTGGCAATAGGCTTGTTCGACTTGATGCAGCGCCGCAAAGACCGATCGGCGGCTGACTTGAAGCAGTGCATGCCGGTAAGAAATTTTGTCCGACTTGAGACAGCGCTGACATCATGTGACTGTGACGTGTGGCTTTAAAGTACCGCGAGAGCGATTCTTGATCAGCCGCCTGAGTTAGCCAGCGCAGTTTCTCTTTTTTTTTTTTTTTTTATATTCAAAGAACAATAACATACAGCATGTCATGAAACAATATCAAAAGGAAGAAGAGAAAAAAGAAAAAGAAAAAAGGAAAAGAACAAATTACAACAAATAAAACAGGGAGCCAGGGGGAAGTAAATATAAAAGTTCAAAACAATACAAATCAAATAAACGTATTATAAAGTTCACAAGCTTTCAAAGTTCTTAAAGCTTTCTTGTTTAAAGAGTCTCTGATACTGTCAATATATATAGATATTTCAGTCAATAAGATCATAAAGTTTGGTTTCTTATTGGTAAATTTACACTTATGGATGTGAAATTTTGTTAACAATGTAATTAGATTTATTAGATAAAAGCACTGTTCTTCTTTATCAGAATAGTCAGTAAAGCCAAAGAGTATGTTTTCCCACAAAAGTGAAAGAGATTTTAAACATTTAATCTTTTCGTTAATAAATCTTTGAACCTTACACCATAGTGTAACCGAGTATGTACAGTGCCAAAATAAGTGCAAGGCAGTTTCCTCATGTTTGTTACAAAATATACAATTTACATTTATTCCTTTTTTAAATTTTTGTAAATAATGATTTGCTGGATAAAATCTGTGAATAAGCTTATAAGAAACTTCTATAATCTTATTTCTAAGATAATATTTCTGTGGTAATAACCACACTTTCCTCCAGCAAATCAATTTCCCATTTAATAAAGAAATCCAATGAGACACAACATAAGGGACAGTAACCATTTCTCTTTGGAAAAGAGTACGAATAGCTCTATTATTATTTTTGGAATTTAACGAAAAACAAATGTTACCAACATAAGATTTTGTAACATCAAAAGACATTAATTCAGGGGCAAGATTTTTATCAATACCTCTAAAAAGCATGAGAGTACCCAAGGGAATTGAACCAAAAACAATTGAAAACTCTCTTGGAGTAATTGGTATTTTATAATAAGAAAGGAATTCATCATAAGAAAAGAGCATTCCTTCTTTGTTATATAATTGACTAACTAACTTAATATTATTGTCAAACCAGTTCTTAAAAAAAAGAGATTTGTGTTTGTATAAAATATTTCTGTTATTCCAAATGAAATAATGATGAGGAGAAAAATTATGTTTATAAATTAATGACCAAGACAGGAGCATTTGTTTGTGAAAGGAAGATAACTTTGCCGGGATTTTATCTATATTATAATTGCACATCAAAACAAAATTGAGACCACCAAAACCTGAAAAAACATAATGAGGAATAAAGTTCCAAATAGAAGTGGGATTTTTTAGGTGATGCTTGATCCAATTAATCTTGAAGGTGTGATTCATAGTGGTGAAATCTAAGAAATTAAGGCCACCACTCTCATATGTATTCATAATGACAGTTTTTTTAATATAGTGTGTTCGATTTTTCCAAAGGAAATCAAAGAGCATTTTATCTATATTCATATTAGTATGTTTATCAAGATACAGAGATAGAGAGGCATATGTTAGTCGGGATATTCCTTCAGCCTTTGTAAGAAGAACTCTCCCCTTTAGGGACAGGTCTCTTTGAAGCCAGAAGTTGAGTTTCCTTTTAGTTTTATTAATTATGGGTTTAAAGTTTAGAGAGCATCTTTCCAATTGGTCTTTAACAATAATGATTCCTAAGTATGTTACATTATCTTTTACAGGAATGTTAGAAATATTGGTTAAATCACAATCTTTGACAGGCATTAGTTCACATTTATTAATATTAAGATAGAGACCATGAAGCACTAGAAAAATTATTAACAATATTAATTGCAATTGGAATTTGGTCACTGTTTCTTAGAAAAAGGGTTGTATCATCGGCTAACTGACTTATAATAATTTCTTTGTCCGCAATTGAAATACCTTTAAGATTACTTTTTTTAACATAGATTGACAATAATTGGGTTACAAGCAGGAATAGATAAGGAGATATGGGACAACCCTGTCTAATACCTCTTTTTAATTCAAATCTAGAAGTAGTTCCATGTTTAAGTTTAATTGAGCAATTTGCATTATTATATAGGGTTTCAACTGCTGTACAAAAAAATTCACCAAACCCAAAAGCCTTTAGAGAAGAAAATAAAAAACTATGTTCCACAGTGTCGAAAGCTTTACGAAAATCCAAGAATAAGATAAAACTATCTTCATTAATTAAATATGAATAATCTAATATATCTAATACTAACCTAATGTTATTTGAGATATGTCTATTTTTCATAAATCCTGATTGAGTTTCATCTATAATAGAATCTAGGACATTTTTAATTCTTTTAGCAAATATAGAAGCAATCAATTTATAATCATTATTCAAAAGACTAATTGGCCTCCAATTATCGATAATAGTCAAATCTTTTTTAGGCTTAGGGATAAGGGTAATTAATCCTTGAGTCATAGTAGATGGGAGGTTGGAACTAGACAAACTTTCACAATAAACTAAAAGAAGAAAAGGGGCTAGCTGCTCAGCACATAATTTATAAAACTCAGATGTCAGACCGTCAGTTCCGGGAGATTTATTATTTTTTAAATTATGAATTGAACTAATTATTTCTTCTAGACTAATAGGTTGGTCACACATATCCCTATCTAAATTATTTATTTTTTTAATCTCACCTACTGAATTTAAGAAGTCATTAGAGGCTTTGGGGTCAAATTGTGATGCATATAGGTTACGGTAGAAGGTGGAGCAATACTCTGAAATCTCTTTAGGGTCTTTTGATATGTTATTATTAATTTGTAATTGATGAAAACTATTTAATGTAGCCTGATTTTTTTCTAGTCTAAAGAAATAGGAGGTGTTCTGTTCACCTTCTTCTAACCATCTTTTCCTAGACCTTATAAAGGCTCCTTCAGCCTTTTTTCTGTAGATACTGTCTAATTGGTTTTGTAAATCTGTCATATTTATTTGATCTATATCTGAGAAATTAGAACCTTTGTTTAAGAGTGAGGTAATTTCAGTTATAATTCTATCTTCCTGTTCTTTATGAATTTTAGCAAAGTGACTACCAACATGTCTCAAGTATTTAGAAGCCTCAAATTTAAAAAGTTCCCAATTAATGCAATATTTCTTTTCTGTATTAGCCTTTTTAAAAAAAACCTTAATGAGGCGAGTAATTTCTATTTTTACTGATTCTATTTTCAATAAAGAATTATTAAGTTTCCAATAAGATGATTTTGCTAAACTGTGATAAGAGGATATCTGCATATTGAGAAAGATGGCTTTGTGGTCAGTAAGAGGAGTTGGAAATATGTCAGCAGGAATATTATGTAAATCAACATTTTTTGAAATAAGCCAGAAATCTATTCTTGATTGTCTGGAAAAATTTGTATTACACCAAGTATAAGTTTATTTATCTGGATATTTTTGGCTCCAGATATCTATTAGGTCATATTTCTCCATAAAAGTTTTTAATAGCAAATTATATGGGGCATTTTTTGGTGGCATACGATCTAACATACTATCTGGAGCAATATTAAAATCTCCTCCCAAACAAAGTATACTAGATGGATATTTGTTTAGCCAAAACACCATTTTGTTTTCAACTGTTTCAAATAAGGCTTTGTTTTCACTTAAAGAATTGTAACCATAAATGTTAACCAAAATAATGAAAATATTACTGATGTGGAGAATCAAAAAGATAAAGTGCCCGCAGGGGTCACAATAGTAATGTAAAACATCACCAGAAAACTTATTCTTTAGTGTTAAAACACCTGTGGAGCGTTCAGATCCATGAGAAAACCATGCATCACCTCCCCACTGTGATTTCCAAAACGTACTATCATTTATAGTTGAGTGAGACTCTTGAAAGAAACAGAAATCTGTATTGTATTTCTTCCCAAAAAGAAAAAGAGCTTTACGTTTCACAGAATCTCTCAAACCCCTGGCATTTAGAGAGAGAACAGAGATAGATATAATGAAAAAGTAAGTAAACAAAACTATTACAGTAAGTGCAAAAATAGCACAATAAGTAGTGAGTATAAACCTGAGAACCGTAGCTCAGCTGAACATATTAAAAGAAAATACTACTGTCAAGGTATGACAACTGCCCAGCAAACACAAAACGTTTTTACAACTTTTCACAACGTTGTATTTTGGTTGCAATTAGGTAATGTTGTAGTACAACGTTTTAAAAACGTTTTAAAAACGTTTTTTAAAATAAAAAAATAATGTAACCAAAATAAAACGTTTTAAAAACGTTGTGAAAATACCAAGCTGGTATGTTTTCTTTAAGTAGTCAAAAAAACGTTAATATCACGTTTGTCTACTACGAAAACGAAACTATACCAAATTGCAACTTTTGGGAGACGTTTTATTCAGGTGTTAAAATAACGTAATCTGCACGTTGGAATACGACGTTTAAAAAACGTCATGACAGTACCAAAATACAACCATGTCAAAACAAAGACTATGCTAGGGCCAAAACACATACATTCTGTTTTTTTATTATTATTTGTTGTGCAATAGCCTATAGCCTACTTTTATTTGTACACCACGTTGATCATTTCTGGTATATAAAACATATGTTTTCTTTAGTCAAAAAGAAAAAAAGAAAAGAAAAAGAAAACTTAAGTATTCTAAAGCTATATTATATTATATTATATTATATTAACCCCCCCCCCCATATTCAAATCCATCAGTTACAATCCCCCCCCAATATTTCAACATGAAAATCACAGTAGATCTATACTAAAATATGTATAATTCATTTATTTTGTAACAATAATTTTGTTTATAATCGAATATGTGTTTGTCATAATAAATTAGTAAAAAAAATACCCCCCCCTCCATTGAACCGATTGGTAACGCCCAACCAATGCGCATCGCATTTTCACCAAAACAACGCCAGTGGCGCTCTACTGTTTGAATGAATGAGAGCGGGTAGCACCAAAAAAGAAGAGAACCGCTGCCCAGCCGACTATATTAAACTTCTGTTCAAAGAGGGACGTTAAAAAGAATAAAGCATGTACTGAGAAGGAGGTATGAAAACATTGTAATAGTTAAGTACACTCCACATATATTTTAGCTAGCTAATCCATTGCAATTTAGCCATAACTATCAGTGTAACTGTAACCAATTACTAAAACAGCCATCTATTTTGTTACTTCATTTTTCAATAGCGTCTTATCAGTGACAAAAGTATTCAAATCGGTGTTTGTTTTCTTCCTTAATTAATCTGATTTTTGAATGAATTGGCTGAATGAACGATTTAAGTAGCTCACTCATTAAAACGTCGAATCGCTGCCACCTACTGGCGGTTTCAATATATAACATTATTTATTTTTAGAATCACTCCGTTATGTTAGAATTTGATGAATAGTTATATTCCATAAAGTTATGATAGATAGATAGATAGATAGATAGATAGATAGATAGATAGATAGATAGATAGATAGATAGATAGATGATAGATAGAGAAGAAATAAATTATCCAATAACGCTACACATAAAACAGATTTTTTTTTTTTTAATTAAAAAAAACACAAAAAAACAGGCAGCATACCAACGCTCAACCCCCCCAATGTTGAAACCAAATCTACGCCCTTGACTCCATCAGTAGTCTATTGTTTTAACGCTGTAATGTAAACGATAGCTGCTTAACTTTTGACATGTTTAATTGGCGTGCGCATTTAACATTTCGAGTCCCGTGAGCAATCGGATTGGAGTCACCATGGAAACGGGGCGGCAACCAGGCGGCAACTCAACCAACTGACAAGTGTCAAGCAAGAGCACGACCGTCTGTCACTGTTATTTTCACTGCTTTCAGGTAAGTTTAGTGCCTAAAATTACACAAATAATACATACAACTGTTCTTGACACGTTCATACATGTAATTGACAAGCTTCTGTTGAATATTTTCTTCATAGAAAAGGTTTGTTGTCTTTGGAAAAAGATCGTTAGAATCTCAACCGTTAGGCTAACTTTAAGAGGTAGACTAACTTGACATAAACTCTTATTTATGAAAGTTTGGGCTTTTAATCACATTTTATGTGTAGATTAGAGGTTTTGATAGTTTTGTAAATGATTTTCTGGCAATTTGTCAATGGATGATTAGAAAATATAACTTAAAAGTATGCGGTGTACTGTTAATCGGTGACGTCACTTATATGGAGCGTGAAAATGGGGTGAAACTAACGTTATTTCAAACATGTTTTGATATTTCATGGTAAATAAATATTGATTAAAATTGCACTGTGATTTCAGGAGCGTCAGATATATGAATAATTTATATTTATTGCGTCCAAACATAATTAAGTGACATTGTATGAGGAATACTAAATAAGTAAAGCTACAAATGTAAATGCTGGCATCTTAAGACTTTTTTTTACACACACACACACACACACACACACACACACACACACACACACACACACACACACACACACACACACACACACACAGACAAACACACATAGCCTATATATAAATATATATGTATATATATATATATATACACATATATGTATATATATATATACACATATATATACACACATATATATGTTCTGTATATTATTCTTTCTCATTTCTGCATTTCACCTCTATTCTATTTTTTTTTTTTTTTAATAAACCTGACATTGAATACTACATTTTGTTGGCCCTGTGACAACTTGTTTATGTTCCTAGATTCTTCCATGTTAAAGTTTGATCAAAAGTTTATCAAGTATTCAAAAAATTCATCAAATATTTTTTGAGTCCTCTATGGCCATCTTGTTTAACTCTGCATTGAGGACACTTGGTATAGAGTTAGCAACCTACAGTAAGGTCCAACATAATTCAAAATGAGACAGATGATAATAAAAAAAGTACTGAGCATTGTGAATGTAAGAGCCTCACATTATATTAATAACAATCATTGTTGGTGTGTGAATTGCATTTCAGGGCAGTTTGTGAAGACGAGATGCTGTGACAACCTGGACAGAAGTCAGTTCCAGATCCACCTTCAACACCAGACTTCTCATATGGATTGCTGTATACTAGCATATTATTATTCGCTTCAGAATTGGGTGCATGCAGACAAATGTTTATAACATTCTTTCTTTCTGGTGTTGTGTCGAATTCTGTGACCTACCAAATCATATGACTATAGGCACTGCATTGACCTAATCTGACTAAACCTAACCCTAATCCTACCCTTTTGATAATTAACCATGGTTTTACTATAGTAAAATCTTGTTGTTGTTTTTTTGTTGTTGTTGTTTTTTTGACGTATTGATTACCATTTGTATAATCACACAAATACCATAGTTAAAACTGTTTTTCTAGCAGAACCATGGTTCATTTGTGGTAACCATGGAATTACTACAATGACTATATTTTTTGCTTTTAATCATGGTAAAACCATGATAAATTTCCATAACCTACACCTTATAACCTACTAGGGTCACATAATTTAGTGGGTTACAGAATTCGGCATTATAACTGTTTGGATCAGCAATTAAAGGGTTAGTTCAACCAAAAATGAAAATAATATCATTAATTACTAACCCTTGTGTCAGTCTACACCCGTTAGACCTTCGTTGATCTTCGGAACACAAATTAAGATATTTTTGCTGAAATCTGATGGCTCAGTGAGGCCTCCATTGCCAGCAAGTTAAAGGATTAGTTCACTTTTTGAATGACAATGTCCTGATAATTTACTCACCCCATGTCATCCAAGATGTTCATGTCTTTCTTTCTTTGGTCAAAAAGAAATTAAGGTTTTTGATGAAAACATTCCAGGATTATTCTCCTATGGACTTCAGTGGACTCCAGACGATTGAAGGTCAAAATTACAGTTTCAGTGCAACTTAAAAGGCTTTCAGTGATACCAGACAAGGAATAAGGGTCTTATCAAGCAAAACGATCAGCCGTTTTTTTAAGTGCTTTCATTGCGAGTGCTTTCATGTTCCGTATTCTTCTAATGCTGTATATCCAATGCCTTCCCTATTCTACGTACGGAAAAAAACTGAACTGGTGCCGGGTTCGTTCCGTAAGTTGAATAGGGAAGGCGTAGGACATACAGAGTAAGCTTTGAAGCATACACAACACAGGAGCACTCGCAAGGCGATCATTTGTGTTTATAAATCATATACAGTTTTTTTTTTTTTTTTTTTTTCGAAAATGACTGATCGTTTCACTAGATAAGATTCTTATTCCTTGTCTGGTATCATTTAAAGCCCTTTTAAGCTGCACTGAAACTGTAATTTTGACTTTCAACCATCTGGGATCCATTGAAGACCACTATAAGGAGAATAATCCTGGAATGTTTTCATCAAAAACCTTCATTTCTTTTCGACTGAAGAAAGAAAGACATGAACATCTTGGATGACATGGGGTGACTAAATTATCAGGACATTGTCATTCAGAAAGTGAACTAATCCTTTAATTTACACTTTCAGTGCCCAGAGAGTTACTAAAACGTTTAAAACAGTACAGCGGGCCTACTAATATTAGTATTGGGTCTTAATATTGTAGAACAGCACAAGGGTGAGTAATAATATTGACATAATTTTCATTTTTGGGTTTACTATGTCATTAAGACAGCTCCTAGCTGCCACCTACTGGCATAACAATGTAACCTGCAATGAAAGCGCTGAAAAATCGAGAAATCGCTAACATAGTTTCTCAAAATCAGGTATTTATTGAACAATAAACTTCTTATTTAATATATATTATTTAAGTTCCGATGCCTATATATTTGTAATTTGTGTTGAAAAAAATCCTTAAAATATAAGCATTAGTTTTACTGCAAACAAGTGATTAAAATATAATTATTATAATCGCAATAAAATAATTTGTATCTATTTAAAATGAAATACTTTACAATTTACAAATTAAATGTTTTTTTCTTCTGTAAAAACATCTGTCCTCTGAAATTTCTTGGAATTTGTTAATGACCCCATATTTAAATTCGCCAGTAATGGCATAATTTTCATGTGTTTTATTTATTTACATATTTACCTTTTTTCCATATCATGTTACTTTTTTTACATTTTGTGAATAAATATGAGTGACAAAATTTGTGTGTAGTATAAATTATTAGGCCTACATATATGTTAATGTAGGCTTATACAATGGACAACAACCAGAGGTCTGCTCTACAGGTAAGGTAGTGCAATGTAAAAAAAGTTCTGTTGAATATTCAGATTTACAGAAATGTTGTAAACTGACATAATAGCTTATGATGAATTATAAAGAAATATAAAATACACCACTTAATGTATTTATCTTACCATACATTTATGTTTTATATATTTGTTTTATATGGTTTTAGTCATTTTATCTGGAAAGATAACACTAAAAAAAACATTTTGATGGCAGCATATGAAGTACTAGTTTGGACGTGTCAAGTACGTTTTTAAAACGTTGCAAGGAGACATTCAGACGTGATAAAAACGTTATAAAGACTTTTCTGCAATGTTGTGAAAAAACGTATTTATAACGTAAAAAAAACCCGACATCTGTCGTATTAAATACGTCCGATTAAAACGTTATCACGACCTTTTCACAACGTGAAAAAAACGTTTTTACAACGTTATTGTGTTTGCTGGGTGGTTGCCTTAACGAAAAACACTAAACAAAAACACGAGCCGTAACGTTATAGAGGCATCATCCGTAGATGTGAACGTTAATGGGTAATCGAAAACTTAGTTCGTTGAGTTCAAAACGTTCAACGACGACAACCTGGATAGAAAAGGGAATTGTACATAAAAGAGAATCTAATTCGTGTTTTTTCTTTTCACTTTTCAACAGATGCAGGCAGACGGATTTCAATACCGTCAATGTAGGCGCGCGCGCCCACATAGTAAGCACCCAGCTAACACAGGACACGTCGTCAGTTAGTCGTCATTTGGTCAGCGTGACATTACTTTATGACAACGTTTAGAGGACGTCGTGGTAATGTTCCATTTTTTAGAATCTTGGCTAACGTTCCAGAAACGTCGCGGGCACGTCCTCAAAAGACGTCGCTGGTTAATACGGAGAACGTTGTAGCGACGTGGTCCATAGGTCTCCTGATAACTTTCCAGATATTGCATTAAGCCAACATTATGTTTGTTAATATGGCATTTGGATATTATGAGTAAATTTAATTGATTCAAGCTTTTTAAATGAATCGACATTTAAAAAATCGTTTTATTTATATTTAAGATATACCTACATATTCATAAAATATTTGCCAGCAAAACTACCTAACATTTTAATAAATTGTGATTATTCATATGTTTGTGAACAAGAGGTTTACTGAATGACAACGTTGTGAGGACGTCGTGGTAGTTCCTTTTTTTTTTTTTTTAAGAATCTTGGCTAACGTTCCAGAAACGTCGCGGGCACGTTCTCAAAAGACGTCGCTGGTTAATCCCACGGAGAACGTTGTAGCGACGTGGTCCATTGGTCTCCTGATAACTTTCCAGATATGTAACTTTTTGTGTTCAAAATTTACAAAAGTTATACAATGAATGTACAACATGAATACATTTTCTAAACCGTGTTTTTGTTGGACCCTGAATCATTATGGTACACCTAGATAGTGTTTACATTCGGACTATTTTAGACCAGTCTGGTATGAACCGCTGCGGAGTAGCACAAATACCTGCGTGACTCGTCATCGACATAAACAGAGAGAAGTAGCTCCGGCTACAATGTTCTTCCGCAAGATGCATGCCGTTCTGTGTAAGGCGTCTGATTTACATGTTAAGTCAATGCAAACGCGCGTCTAGAGGTCCTGCGGCGCGAATTGAGCGTTCACGCGGCTGACGCGCGAATTAAGCGTCTGACGCCCAAACGCCCGAGTTGAAAAATCTGAACTTTGGCGTAAATTCGCGGCGCGTTAACCAATCAGGGACTCTGCTTTGGGAGTTACGTGTTTATGACGTGATCAGCGGTGCACTGGAGACCAGAACAAAGATGGAGGACAAGTTAATAGTTGCGGTGTGTGGCCACCCTGAATTGTACGATGTAGCATCATATTTTTATCGAGACAGGAATAAAAAGGACCTTGCCTGAGGAGGATAAGCGAGGAAATCGGACAATCTGGTAAGTTGTAAAACTTTTTGCATGATTTTAGCCGTTGATACTAGACCACCTGCAAGCTAGCAAAACCCGGCCGGCATTACCGCGCTAAATTGACTTCGGTAAAGTTGGTTTTATATTCGCACATTCGGACATCCGTATTCAATAGCCTTGTCAGTCACACTACATTGGACATTCAGTGGACATTCAGTGGACAAGTAAATATGCCATTAAAACAATACTTGCCTATTTTGATCGATTGTGAAAAATGTTGTTGACAATCGTTGGTTGTCAATATCATGTCGCTGCTTAAAATTCGCAAACATTAATTTATTGCACATTTATTGGAAAGTCTGAATTTATCAGAAGTCTGAATGTGCAAATATAAAACCAACTTTACTTAAGTGCTAAATTGCCGCTACTACCCAGATAGCACACGTACGTCGCGGAGACGTCTTTGAAAGATCGTAACGTCTGGTAAACATCGCGTTCGATCGATCGTTTTTAGTGGTTAATGAGCCGTCGTCCTTACCTCTATACGACGTCTATACGATGAATCTTCAATATTTGAAATCCGTCTTCCATCTTCCGTTTTTAGTGGTTAATGAGCCGTCGTCCATACCTCTATACGACGTCAATACGATGAATCTTCAATATTTGAAATTACGTGCAGCCATGCAGCGCCGGAACAGATCAGCAGATGTCTGCATGGACGTGACAAAGCGGTGTCTATTCTTTAATCGCATCGCGCCGCACGCATCCAGTGTAGTCACGGAAATAATTATATCTACATACAATTTGACAAGCATCGAATTCATATTTGTGTTGCATTTTCCCCAACGAGTAGCCTACGTAACTTGTAAAAAATGTACAGTTAAGCCTGAAGATTCTGCATTGATAAATGCAGTTTCACTGATACATTTAGTTTTACATTTTGCACTTACACTTAAAAAGCTTTTTTGCTTTTGGCTCAGAATTATCAAAAAGGCACTCATGATAAGCACTGCATTCATGGATTTAATTTTTAAAATGCTTTAAATGATTTGCAAAGGGTGCTTCTGGTTACAAATCAGAATATATAAATTAAAATACTAATAAAAATACAAGCTCTAACCCATAATGTACAACAGTTTGTTCATCTATCCCTTTGTTTGATCCCTCATAAGAAAAAAAAATAAAAATACATGCAAAAAAAAATTGCCAGCGTAAAGCTCGTTTCAAGCTAACTGTAATTCTGCCTGCTTATTGTGGTTCACATAATTTCGTTATGCAGAAAGCATGAATTTGACCCCTCAAAGCCTACCATGCTCTGTATTAGGGGGTGATCCATGGCTTTGTGTCAGGTGGTTCTTCGACTCTCTGCCATGCACTGAAATAGTGTAACACCGAGCCATTTTCATATTTTGTTCCAAATAATGATGCTTACAAACTCCAATGAGCAAGCCAAAGGTGACCCTTTTTGATGTTTGAGGAATGAGAAAGCAGCCTTTGGAGGAAACACGCTATACAAATATTCATTTGATTCAAAGCGCCTTACAGAATTAATGATACTAACTTCCCAGAGTTGATTATGTCCCAAAGTTGATTGAACACTAAAGCAATATTTCAATAATAAAAAAAAATAGTAATAATAAAAAGACACTTTAATGTAGGAACTCCTGAGAGCATGAAGGTAAAATATTCTCACAAATAAGGGAAACTGTTTCACAAGGGGGTGAACTTTACTCACAACAGCCTCTACATAATACCAGTCTCAAATAACAGGGATGCAAACAGGTAAGGGGGGAAAAAAAAAGGTGAGAACATTGCGTGGGGCTGGGCACAGATTTTTTTTTTATTTGCTTTACATGCTCATTTGTAGTTATTCTTTATTACCCTATATGTCCAAAACTATCATTTTTCATGAAAAAAAAAAATTTAAATTGTTGCAGCATTTTACCAAAATCAACATTTGGTTCAAATCTCATGTTATAAAAGACAAAGTGCTATGCAGGATATTTAAAGACAATATTGGCTGATTAGATGGCAATGCTGTTTGCCACATCTCAGACCTCAAATACATAAAACATTACCCATTGTAGACATAGTAATTTTAAAGTAAAGAGTAAAGAAAACACTGTACAGTACTTACTGAAACAACCAGTTCTTTATTTACCCTAATAAGTTCACAAGTACCATTGTAAGATCATTGGATCTATACAAATCCCATTGGTGACCTATTTTGATCTCAAAAAGGTGAGTTCTCACTGAAAGGTGAGGAGTTTGCATCTATGCAAATAAAGATTATAATGAGCTCTAAAAGAACAATCCATAACATTTGCAATGGACAAGGTGCAGACACTGGTTATGGACTGCACTTAATGAATCTTTGGTGCCAAATGTGGGAATGAAGCTGGGCCAGCGGTAGATCTGTGCATCTAGGCTGAACCATCTCCAAAGCTGTTTGGTGGAGAAAAGAAATAGAAAAAAATGTTAGAGCATTTTATAAGGAAATGTACAAGTTTACTGTGGGTTAAAATACTTATTTCTCACAAACAATATTGGGCAGTGAACACCATGTACAAGGCAGCAACATGCACAACATACAATAATTTTAAATATTTTCTAATTATTATAGTTATATTTATAATTAAATACTAATGCTAAGTACTTTAATGAAAGTTATTACAACAGTAATATTTCTTATAAGGTTTAATATTTTTATTTAGCAATAATGATAATAAATAAAAATAGTTAATATATTAGCACAAAATTTCAGGCCAAATTGTGCAGCCCTACAAACAAGCAAAACAAGCCTGGTAATGTTAACTTTTTTCAATTTGTTTTATAAAAATCTCAATTTTAACCAGGAGAGGGAAAAGAGGAAAGAAAAAAAAAAGAAAAATCGCAATTACATTTTTTCTCCAAATCGTGCAGCCCTAATAAAGCCGGGGACACACCTAATGATTGTAAGGCTGATTATGAACGTAAATTGATATGACTGATTGCGCTCAAACGCGTCCAGTCAGAGCCAGTTGCGTTCAGTCTGCAATTACAGTCGGTGTTCAAATTCCATGTGAAAGTATATAAATCTGCTTCAGGAGCAGGAAACAATCGCTGTGTGTTGAGCACAGTCTTAGAATGTTTTAGCTAGTTGTTAAATGTGTGCCCGGCTTAAAAATGAATTTACATATTGTCGCTGTCAGACAGATACCTATTTAATTTAACACTGTTGTGGCTTTATATAGCTATGGTCAAACACTTGCATGTGCCATAATATTATCATTTTATGAAAATCAAGCTCAAATGGAGTTACAAGGTTTTGACCAGTGAATGAAAGGTATATTATCTGTTACGGATAAGGGTAACATCTGTTCCCGAAACGGAACCTGGTCGCCTTTAGGTGGCGTTCTAGATTCTGTTGTGTCTGTGTTTGTCTTTGTTTTGCAGGGTGGAGTCAAGTAACAGGTGTAACAGGTTGCCTATAATGAGTGGACTGATAAAAGGATCTGTCTTTCTAGAGATCGTTGGATCTGCGCTTGGGTTCCTGCTTCATTTGGACTTGATCTCTCTCCAGCACCAGTTTGTGTTACTGTTATTTTTGTTTGTTAGTTTATTATGTGTTAGTTTATTATGTGTTTCTTCTTTAAATAAATATATTTTTGAGTCAACTTGAGTTGAGCATGGCCTCCCCGTTTTTGTTAGCTACCATGAGCCAGGTAGTATGTAACATGTGGGGGCTCGTCTCGGAGTAACTGAAAGAAATAATCAGTAATTTTGATTGTTCTTGATTGAGTAGATTTCAAAGCTGTGGGGAGAGACTTTTTTTTTTTTTCCTTTTTCTTGTGTTGGAGATAAGAGATCAAGTAAGTAAATTTATTATTATTGAATATTTGGTCTGGGGTAAGTTGTCATGGTGTTGCTTGTGCTTGATTCATTGAAATGTGATTAGTAGGTTTACTTTGTAAAAGTTAGCCTCGTATTAGTTAAAGAGCGGTTAACGCTGTTTCTAATTTTAATTTTTTGTTTTTTGTGTTTGTGTCGGACGCGGGTAGACTGCTTGTGGTGGCAGCTGAGCTGCATGTGGGCACATTGAAGAGGTTAGGGTTTGAGTTTGTTTTGTTAATTTTATGAGGCAAATCTATGTAAACCTACTCTTTTTCTAATAATAATAATGATAATAAAAAAAAAGTTTCATCTTGCACTTCGCAACCTCTGCCACTATCCTATGAACCAAAAACCAAAAAGAAAATGAAGAAAATGGGGCGATTCGATTGTTTTCATTAATTTCTAACTCTTCTTGTTGAAATCGAAAATAGTTTATAATGGATAAGTTACGAGTTTTTTAGCTGCGCCGATGGAGGAAAAAAATTGGAAGGTCTCACGAAAGATCAATTGCGTAAAGCTGGTGAGCATTTTAATATTGAATTATTGTTATTTTTGTTTGTTAGTTTATTATGTGTTTCTTCTTTAAATAAATATTTTTGAGTCAACTTGAGTGTGGCCTCCCTGTTTTTGTTAGCTACCATGAGCCAGATATGTAATCCGTCACGGGAACAGCATCTGAGACATCCCATTACGTTTTCATCAACATACATGATAAAGTTTATTGTAGCTTATGGGCACTCGGTTTCATTGTTGAAATCTCATGATCAAAACCTCATGATATGATCAAGCGCTACAACAAAGGATATTTAAAACCGTATGCTTCAACTAGATGGCAAAGACAAAGATTATTCTCGGCTCTTCAAATACAAAAAAACACTATAAATGGACAGTTTTTCTTGAGTAAGGAAAAGCCTGCACTTACGCAAACCTCAGTTCTTTATTTTACCCTTGCACTGCAAACAAGCAGAGATCTCTGACTCCAAACTTTAACAGATGACCAATAGCATTAATTTTATTAGCTCATAACTGTTACAATGATGAAATATAGAGATACGAGGTTTCGGCCCAACGGCGTGATATATTCTTATTTGTAGCATTTATTTTTTTACTTATTTTTTTGGAATTTGAACACAGTAGTTGGGGAAACACTGGTTTATATAGTGGTATGTAAATATGGGATAGTTCAAAATTCCGTCTCAGTAAAGAGCTGTCATCTGCTCATGTGAATAGAAGTGGCTGTCCTGAAGAAAGCTCAAACGTGGGCTCTCATCAAAACTCATCCAGACGGAGCGTGAGAGCAATCCCGTGAAAGGCAATAAAGAGTGCAGCACGTATCTGTGAAGGAGAACAGAGCTGTGAGGGCATGAATGACAGTAGGGCTGTGTATTGCCAAGAATCTGGCGATACGCGCCACAATCCAATATATTGTGATACATTGCGATACTGTAAGAAAGGCGATATATTGCAATATTTCTGGGGAGAGGGTAAAGAGAATCTTTAGAAAGAGAATCTAATTTTAGAAAAAAAAGTCATAAAGAACAACCATATGCATAAAACCTGACAAAAAAAAAATAATTTGCATTTATATCACAATCACTATTTTGTGCAATCTAAATACAGGGAAAACAGTAAAGTGACTGCAGGATTCTTTAGGTGTATATGTTTTAAAGGTTCACAGTATAGCAGTTTTTAATTTCTAAAGTATTTAACAACAGAAAGTCAGTCTATTTGATGACTTTTTTTTTTTTGAAAGTGTGCAGTACATATTCTATCGAAACGCCACTCTCAGCAGCGGGTCGCGTCGGAATGTTAAGCGAGCTCTGAGATTCAATGTGTTTCGAGTATTTAGATTTTAACATGGCCTATTTTGCCAACAGGACAGAATTCTGCGTGAGTCAGGCAAGCAGAATAAAATGCACTGTAAATAAACATTAATAAAACAAATGGTTAAGTCACTAGTACATGACCTCCCATGGCTTAATGCTTCCATAAATTAAATGTATCAACTTTATTTTTCATAATCTTTTTAACAAAACAAAACAAAAAACAACAGCACCAACAAAAACCATGCACTGACTAACAGTATCTTTAATTCATTACCTTGTGCAAGTGTGATAAGAGGGTCCTCACCAGGTCAGGTTTCCACAGCTGGTGCACCCAAGGCGGCAGAATCAAAGAGACTAGAAGGGGGAGAAAAAAAAAACAAAGTCCCAGACACATCACTCATGTATGAAAGGAATAGATATAACACACACACACACACACACACACACACACACACACACACACACGCGCTAAAAGGAAAACAAAAAAAACTGTAGAATCAAGTTCTTTTAGTGGAGAAGCAACAAACCATGGAGTCTGTGAGTATTCTATAAATCAAACCAACGTGCCATTAGAGATCCACTGTATTAACTGTGTTAGATAAGTAAAAGAATAAAATGATAACATTATTACTTTTTGTTATGAAGCTATGGCAGTTTGCTTTGAATTTATATTTATATTAAATGTGTTTTTAAGCTACCATCTTTCATAATTTCCATAGGTTTGTCTACATTTTTCCTACACCCCACAGCGCTTTGCACAAACTACAGGTGTAACTTCCATGAAACTGTAAACTTTTTTTTCCTGTGTAGTGATGCATGGTTTCACCATGACCTACAAAAAAATGAATGGCCTCGCAACAAAGCAAAAGAAAGGGCTATCAAGACCCAACTCAACTGCATTGTGTTCCACTTAAATTGTGGAAAGTGATTTAAAAAAAGAAAAAAAAAGAAAGAAAAATTATATATGTACATTTTAAAATGTATTTTCATAATTTTCAGGATTAACCTACACTACCTAAAAGTTTGGAAACATTACCATTTTTAATTTTGAGTTTGAGTTTATGCTCATTAAGACTGCATTCATTTCATAATAAATACAGAAAAAACAAATATTGTGAAATATTACAAATTAAAATTATGGTTTTCTATTTTAATATACTTAATTTATTCCTGTGATCAAAGCTGAATTTTCAGCATCATTACTCCAGTCTTCAGTGTCACATGATCCTTTAGAAATCATTCTGATATGCCTATTTATTATCAATGTTGGAAACAGTTGAGCTGCTTAATATTTTATAACCTGTGATACTTTCAGGATTCTTTGTTTTCTTTTTCTAAAAATCTTAATTTTTTTCTTTCATTCTTTGTGTTCCTTTTGAAGGACTGATATGCTATATTTTTACTATAAAAATCCTATGACAAACATGTCTTCTAATATCTTCAATTGTTGTGAATACCGAGCTGCAGCGGACACATTTTTAAAGACTTTACTTGGACCCATTGTGTGAGCTGTCCCTTTAATACCGCGTGGTTTACATGTTGCTGCTGATTGGGCTGACATTTGACACACCCACCAATCAAGAGGAAACGTCAAACCCCGTTGCACACCGTTTCCAAGAAACATGTTGTTCAACATGAAAACCATAGCAAAATGTTGCGCAGCGGTTTGAACTTGAACGTGTCCCTGATCTCCGTTTGTGTGCTCTTTCACACTCACAAAGCGCTGACGCAGAAGAAGAGCATAGTTCACCCAAACATGAAAATTCTGTCATTTACTTACCTTGTTGTTGTTGTTGTTGTTGTTGAAGGTAAGTGAGTGACAGAATTTTCATTTTTGGGTGAACTATCCCGTTAAAACCAAAAACACATACCTTGTTTCATTCATTTTTGTTTAATATTTTTGTGACTTACTGAGTGATGTTTTAGCTTGATTTTAAATGATCTTCCTTGAGTAACTAAGACTGTCATAAAAATGCTATTCTAAAATGTCTACAATTAATCAGCCTCTCCTCGTCCATAAAGGCCCATCAGCACGGAAGAGCCTAGGTCGCTCCCAGAAAAGATTCTAATTATTTACAAAGAGCAGCTTCTGTTCATTACACCAAGACATTAACATTAATTTAAAGCAAACAATCTACTGAACCTTTCATGTTCTCGTCAGTATGTCAGAAGCTTTCCGGACACGATGATCCTTGTTGCAGGCGATGTGCTGCATACTGTTGCGATCAGGCTCTTGAAGACCCTCTTCAGAACCTCCGTCTGCCACAGCCTGATGTCGTTCACCCCCGAGCACTAAAGCTCCGATGCTCTTGTCACCATTCAGGATCGTGGATACCTGCGCAGCAACATCGAGAACATGAACACCAGGAAAACAGTGACAGCGCACCTTACCTTTAGCTGAGGTAGCATGGATGTGCTACAATAGAATCACAGATGATCACACCACATTCAATTTGAACACTGGGAATGATAACCTGCTTTTCAAATATACTTAAAATATTATTAAATTAATCCATGGTTGCAGCCCTAATAAAATAAAACATTCATGTATACAATAGTCTACATGTGGGAAGAAGTTTGGTGGTGGAAGGTAGACACCCAAGATTACTACTTAAAAGTTACGCAAAGCTACTTATGTTAGAGCAATAAAAAAAACATGCATGAATGACAATAAAGCACAGGACATGTCTGATTAGCCTAACAGTGCTTTTGCTATCTGACACATTTGAAATGCTGCTGTCTGGTGTAGACATGGTGTAAGGAAAAACAAGGTGCAAAATATTTATACATGTACAAGGGGTGTAATGGTTCAAATTTTGGTCTGTATCATGGTTGAGTCACCGTAGTCACTGCTTCGGTATTCTTCGGTATGTGCTATGTTAAAAAAAGAAAAGACTGCTGTCAAATAAAAAAGAAAAGTACAAATAATCAAAGTACAAGCAGTAGCACTAATAAATAAAGCAAAAATATAAATTAAATGAAATAAACAAAGCAGTGCTTTTCAGATTTTATGGTCTTAACAGTAGTTTTCAGATACAGAAATTGAATAATCAAACACTCGTATCAAACAAAGTTTACAAAGAGTGACTGTTTTGTCCATGTTTTTTCACCATTGCTGTTGAAACGTTATAAAGCCAGAATGTTCCCAGACAGGATATTTTTATGATGAAGATTGTTCTATCAGTGGCTTGTCTCTTTCCACAGCCACCACAACACACTAATGAACTGTGAGGAACAAAAGTTAGCAGAACTCAAACCATATAACAGATACACTGATCTATAATTTTTGGACCACCTGAACAGTTTCCTCTTGTACGGTGAAAATCGGTGGATAAAATACAGTCATTGTTGTTGCAGTTAAAAATAAAAATATATAGGACATGAAAATGTAGTTTGTGGGAGAAGAGACAACTGGACCTGTAGCAAAACGATGGTACTCAAATGGCCAATGGTGGCCTCCATTCAAAGTCCGAAGAGTGTCAGGATGATGGAGGCACCACAGCCAAACATCAGGCCAGATTTCTGAATCAGGTAAGCAGAAAAAACATTAATAAAACAGATGGCAAAGTTTCAAGTACAAGACCTCTAATGGCTTAATGCTTTCATAAATGAAATTTAGGAACTTAATTTCTATCAGCATATATAAACAACATTCGTGCTACATTTATGAAAAATTAGAATCAGAAATGCCTGGAAAAATAAGATATTTGACCTGATGTCAGAAAGTTGAACCTCCTTAAAAGAATCTACTTTAAGCAAGTCATTAAATATGAAAATCTCATGAAAATGAAAATCTCATAAAAAATTACTAAATTACATAACATACGAAAAACAAAACAGACGAGCAAAGAAAATGCATGGGGTGAACAACCACCTATAACAAAGGTATAAACAATATATTATATTAATGACATAATATATAATACATTAAAAAATAAATAAACACACACAAAAAAAAAAAATCATACGAGTATGATTCTCCAGTGGATGTGTGGAGAAGAAACATTTAATAAGCTTTATAAATACAGTAACATTACTAAACGCTTATTACGTGCCATAGGGGTTCCTGCATCCAGCTCAGTGACACGTCGCGCGGCCATTCATAAATCACGTGACCACAAGCCATTTGTATCAGATGACCGTTATTCATTCATATCAGATGACCGTTGATTTACTATAGTACACTCGACCTATTGACCCATCAACATTTCTTTCGCAATTTACCTCAGTAATCTGTAAATACTAACATTTGTATATATAGCGTTCCTATTTATTATTAATTGCCAGTTCGTTTTTTACATATTTAAAGTTTTATTTGGTTAAGTCGGCTTTAAGCCGTTTGTCGTCAGCAAGTTGTTGGTAAGTATTAATTAGCCTTTTGACATAACATGTTGAAATTAACAATATAATAGATACAACTAAATACCATAATAGTTACAAATTCAATAATCACCTCATCGAAAAACCGTAAGCGGTCCTGAATCTCCCCGAGAAAACAGCGGTGGCTGACTGACAGCGTCCTGTTTACATGAGCGCTATTTAACCGACATGATCCAACCACAGGGCGGGGCGGGGAAATTTGAAGCGTTGAGCTGCTTCGATAACTATGATTGGTTTAGCCCATCAGCGCTGAGAAATGTAACAAGCTTTAGCAGCGGCCTGGATGACAAAGGCTTGCACTGGTTAAGTTTAATAAACACTAAACTAACGAAACAAACAATATGAACATGTGATAATCATTATGTAGACAAGTTCAGAGGGTCCAAACTCGGTCCTGCAGTTTAGCTTCAACTGGTCTCCACACCTGCCTGGAAGTTTCTATTATGCCTAGAAATACATTGATTAGCCGTTTCAGATTTAATTTGGGTTGGAACTAAACTTTGCAGATCAGTGGGCCTTCAGGAACAGGATTGGTCACCCTTGCACTAACGTTAGTTCATGCCATGCGTAGTTAAAATGGTTACCTAATGCTGAAACTCCGGCTTCAGTGGATGTGCTGGCCCCGTTCCCCCGACCATAACCACGAAAACATTTACTATACAAGAAAATAATGCCATGAAACAGAATGTACTTACTTTACCTACCTGTAATGAAACCTGCAAAGTGTGCTGCATAGCATGCATGCGAGTCACCTCGTCTCTAATCAAGTGAAAGAGTGATTGGCACGTGCTTCCCAGAAATTAAACCACACCCCACTCCATGACGTATTTACAAATATTTTAGCTCCATGACTTTATATAACATTTTTAGGCAACTGTGAGGAAAATAAAATTAACACTTTTTTTTTTTTTTTTTTTTTAAATCATTTTTAACTTTGTTGCATGAAAGTTAAATTAAAATTAAATGAAACAAACACCTGCAGACTTTTATAATGGCACTCGATTCAAACTTATGTTTTACCCACTGGTCAAAAATGTCCCTTGGCCATGATTTACATGAGCCACAACTTTATTTACAAAGTAAATTAATAAAACTACTACAAAGTAAGTTGATAAAACTCTTCAAATATTAAATATACCAAATGTGATTGTTCATATGCTCTGGTGATATGACAAATTACATGAAAACAACTGGGCCCTGCACATTTTGAGCTTGGGCCCTAAAAAGACTAAAGACTAAATGATTTTGTATACATAACTATAAAAGCTTAATTAAATGCACTTATAAAAAAGAAAAAAAGAAGTCCTTAAAAATCATTGTCTCGTGACAATAAAATTAAATAAAATTTGGCAGATCAAAATATATTTTTACATTCAAAGGAATACTACAATGACGACATTTTACCAACCATTCTTCAGAGTTTAGTTCTCTTAACCCTCAACCAACATTCATCAACTAGTTAAAAGTAGAGATAAACCTGACAACCTTGTCCTAGACTTAAAATTTAGTCACAAAGTAACTAGTTGAATTGAATGGATTAATAAACATCTAAAAAGTAGTGACCACACACAGGTTTAATAAACTTTTGTATACAATTTCTAGGCACACATTTAGGTTCAATACATAAAACGACAAAACTGACAGTTAAATGTTATGTTTTTTCCCCAACTACAGAAAGTTCTCTACAGTCAACAGCACTCACTCAACGACAGTAGCCACAGTATACACTGTCAAAAACAAGGTATGTGCTCATATGCACTCATTGACTTTAATGCATTAAGCCATTGGTTCTCAATTCCGATCTTGGGGACCCACAAAATTACACATTATGGATGTCTCTCTCATCTATCGTGCTGTTTAGAGCTTCTATTATAGGAGTTGAATCATATGTACTAATGGAGACATCCAAAATGTGCAATGCAAGGGGCTTCCAGAACTGGTGTTGAGAACCACTGCATTTAGCAGGTTAGTACAATGTACTTTGTTTTGTTAATGTCTCAGCACCATGGCTTGCAAAAAACAATCGTACTGGACATTGCGAAGAAAAGCCAGAGAGAAGGTGGACAAACAACTGCAGTCAATGCAAGCAGTATCATCACCATCATAGAGGGAGGAGTATGGTAGCATGCAAAGTGACAAGCAGCACCGTTGATGATGATGATGATGTCGAATTTATGGATTGTCTGTCCCAAATCGATGAGCCTGAATGCGGCACCATGGCACATGCTTTATATAGTAGTGAATCTAACACAGACTCAGACACAGAGTCTGAACTGCATCCAAATTCCCTGGATGATGACTTGGCAACCTGGGCAACAGAACATAAAATAACACATGTGGCACTAAATTCATTACTGCATATCCTCCGTGAGCATGATTTGAATCTGCCAAAAGATGCCAGGACACTATTAGGAACAGTGCGTTCCAACAGATCTGAAATACAGAACAAGGCTGGTGGCCAGTACTATCATTTTGGCCTTCTTCAATCTATTTCAGGGGTACTCTACAAGAACATGGACATTCTGAGAAACATGAGCAGTTTGGAGCTCCAAGTGAACATTGATGGTCTGCCTCTCTATAAGAGTTCAGCAACTCAATTCTGGCCTATTCTCGGAACTGTTCAAAACTTGGTGCAGGAGGAACCGGTGACAATAGGTTTATTTTGTGGTGCTGGTAAACCTAGCTCACTGGATGAGTATCTCCAAGACTTTATCTGTGAAATAAAAGAATTGGGTAATGGTTTTGAATTTGAGGGAGTTAAGTTAACACTAAAGATTACCTCGATGGTTTGTGACGCACCTGCACGTGCATTTCTAAAAAAGGTCAAAGGACACACAGGCTACCATGGGTGCGAAAAGTGCATTCAGGATGGTGTTTACCTGGAGAATAGAATGACCTTCCCCAGAAATGACATGCCTCTTAGAAATGATGAGAGTTTCAGAAATAAAACCGATTCGGATCACCACCATGGCACCTCACCTTTGGAAGAAACCTCACTGGACATGGTCTCTGGATTTCCCCTTGATTACATGCACCTTGTGTGCCTTGGAGTCATGAGGCGGCTTCTCCTCTTGTGGCTTCGGCTGGGTCCCCTCACATCCAGGCTGTCAGGATTCCAAGTCTCTGTTCTGACAGAAAGATTGGTTGGTGCCCAGAAAAATGTGCCCATGGAATTTGCACGCAAACCAAGGGCACTGAGGGAAATAGATCGATGGAAAGCGACTGAATTTAGACAATTTTTATTGTACACAGGCCCGGTTATGCTAAAAGATCTACTCACCACAGAGGTGTACAAAAACTTTCTGCTGTTTTTTGTTGGAATTTTCATCTTGAGCAATAACAGCCTAATTGGAGATCACATTGACTATGCCAATGATATTCTGCGACTATTTGTCACACACTTTGGACAGCTATACGGCCCCAAATTCCTGTCCTACAATGTTCACTGTCTTGTACATCTTGCAGAAGATGCAAAGGACCACGGAGTCCTTGACAACTTCAGCGCTTTCAAGTACGAGGACCACCTGCACAAGCTGAAGAGACTTCTGCGGAAACCTACATGTCCACTGAGTCAGATTGTAAGAAGGTTCTCTGAAATGCAAAGGTGCAGCAAAGAAAAAGAGAAAAACAACCCACAGCTGCTCAGAAAACTACATACAGCTGGCCCTCTACCCGAATCTTTTCATGGAGCTTCACAGTACAAAGAAATAAAAACATGCTCTTACACTCTGAAACTGGACCAGGCTAACAGTTTTGTTTACATTGGCGGTAAAGTTTCAAAGCTGCAAAATATAATTTCAGTGAGGGATGAAATTTATGTGGCCTACAGTACCTTCAACAATCATGAACTTTTTTTTGACTATCCCCTTCCATCCTCGGCACTTGGTATTCATCGAGTTGATGACCTCTCAAGAACAACCAATTTCTGCAAGCTGGAGAACATTGAGGGGAAAGCTTTCTTAGTTCCTTACGACCGTTATTTTGTTTCAATTCCTCTTTTACACACACAATAATTATTCTTTTTCCTTTTGAATGTATGAGTTTTTTGTTTTGTTAGATGTATTTTGTATATCTGAATCATGCATATGAACAACTGATATTTAATGAATGTCGTTAAACATTATGGGGCTCTAGGTTGTTGCAGCTTAAACAAAAAACCACCAAAAAAAAAAAAAAAAACAAAAAAAAACATGTACCTGATAGTGGAGTTTGTGGGAGAAGGGACAACTGGACCTGTAGCAAAGTCCTGGTACTCAGATGGCCAATCGTGGTGGCCTCCATTCAAAGACTTGGACCGTTTGCTGAAGAGTGTCAGGATGATGGAGGCACCACAGCCAGATAAAGGGTGGACCAAACATCAGGCCAGAATTCTGCACGAGTCAGGTAAGTTAAACTACACTGTAGGGCTGGGCGATATATCGCATGCGATTGTCACGCGCATTTCGTCAGTAAAGCCGGTTCCCTGATTACCGCGAAATCGCCATCACCTGCTTTCAAATGGAGCGCCATTTAATAGACAGAACCGTAGTTCACTGACAAGCTACGCAATATTGCGTTCATATCGCAGATGAATCGCCTTCGATAATGAACGCGATATTGCGTAGCAAGTCAAACGGACATTTGTAATGGTCGACTTCCAGCAGACGGACACGGAGTAAAAGGTAAGCCCTGCAAATGTACTTTTATTCATGTTTTTGCCCATGTGACACTAAATATCACTTGTGATGAGTAATGTTAGTGCAGTGTTTTTGGTTTTCTAAATGTATTTCATAAATAAATTACGTTTGCGCACGAGCGCTGTCCCCGTGAGGCGGTCTGAGGTAACGTTAAAATCTGAGACGCAGTTTTATATATATATATTTTTTAGTTATTTTAAGTGTAACGTTCACTGTTTAATGCTATAAACGGCAGAATAATCACTTATATTCGTTAAACGGCATCTGTAGTAGAGTGTTTGTTAATTTTAGACCCTGCCTGGCCTCCCTGAAGCTCATATGAACCGTATTGAAAATCCAATAAAACCTTTATAAAACGATTAATCAGACACAGTTAATTACTTCACGATTTGTTTACTTAAATTCTTTGTAATGACAATGAACCAGACAAATCAATGATTTAGAGTTGTTTATAACAAAATATTCTCGTTTGTCGCCACTTACTGGTTTAACGATAACGTTATTTGTGGGTCTATTCATTCTAATAAATCTAACATACTTTTTATTTTCAGCAGCTAGAGGAGAGACAGCCTGTGCAGCAACAACGAGACAACAATGAGCATGCTGGGTTAGGGCTGGGCGCAGGGACGTGCACAGACGTTTTGGGGGGCAGGGGCTCAAGTGGAAAAAAAAGGGCACTTATATTTATTAAAAAAAAAAAATAAACCCTTAAATATATTAAGACAACTCCTGACTTCCCTTACACTCATGCAATTGTTTTATACTCCACAGATTTCTACAAAATAATTAATTCACATATAGAGACCATGGTCTTCTTTAGTATTCACTGGGCGATATATCGAATGCTTTTGTCACGCGCATTTCGTCAGTAAAGCCGGTTCCCTGATTGCCGTTAAATCACCATCACCTGCCTTCAAATGGAGCGGCATTTAATAGACAGAGCCGTAGATCACTTACAAGCCACGCAATATCGCGTTCATATCGCAGATGAATCGCCGTCGATATTGAACGCGATATTGCGTGGCTTGTCAGTGAACTACGGCTCTGTCTATTAAATGCCGATCCATTTGAAGGCAGGTGATGGCGATTAAACGACAATCAGGGAACCGGCTTTACTGACGAAATGCGCGTGACAAAAGCATTCGATATCGCCCAGCCCTATGCTGGGTATTAAATTAATTTCTGACTTATTCAGTACCAATAGATATAAGGTCCTGGACTAATATTGCTGCTATCGGTATGTATGTAACGTTCAGTCATTAATTACCCTTTATATACAACCACATATCATTCAGATAATCTCCAGGTGGACTGCATGGATCCAGGATCAAGAGATCATTCATCAAGCAGACCATGTTCCAGGAGAAGCAGCGTATACTGGGTAACAACTATGCCTCATTTTTCCAATATCACTTAGGTAAGACTAAATGGATTTAAAGTGATTTCAATCATGGGTCATTTGTTTCAGGTCTGCTTGATCCTTTTGTTGTCCTGGATGTGAGAATATGGTCAAAATATGTGCCAATCAGCATCCAGCCATAAAAGCAGCCTTCTCGTTAAAAGGCTCAGGAAGACAAACAGGTAATTCACAGGGTTGAATTTCACAAGTCAATTACTCACAGAGACAAGGAGATGTTAATAATTCTGAATTTGAGGGGTCAGCAATTTTACTATTTGATACATTTACACTTTTCATTTAATTCAGAATGAAATCATTGTGATTGATGAATCTGAATATAGTTGATGTGTACATTTATTTAGAAATCGGATTTGATATTTTAAAATGCACTGTCTGTCCAGAATTACAGACTTTCCAGCTTGTTCCAAAGCTGTATACATTTCTTCTGTTAAAAACCACCATTGACTTCCATAGTTTTTTTTTTTTTTTTTTTCTACTATGGAAGTCAATGTTGGCCCAAAGCAGCCTGGTAACAAACTTTCTTTAAAATATTTTATATAGCTTTGGAACAAGCTGAGGGTGAGTAAATGATGATAGAATTTTCATTTTTTTTGGTGAACTATCCCTTTAATTCGACTGCAACTAGTCCGATTACAAATTAATTATTAGGGTCCATGTAAATGCAGCTATTGTATAGTCCCAAATTATACACAATCACATTACATAGGCTGCTTGCAACCCTATAACTTTTTAAAATCTGAAGCTATAGCAGCAACATTAGCTGTGTTTACATGGGCTCTAATAATCAGACTTTAATCAGACTAGTAGCACAGATGGAATAAAAAGTCACATGTAACCACATTAGTTGAAATGAATTGGCCGATTGGCATTTCATTCGGATTCAAAGGGCATGATTAAAGCTTTTTTAAAATCTGTTCGATTAAAACTGTTCGAATCAATTCAACTATCATATACAATCCAAAATCATCTTCCTCTCATCATCTCATCCGCAAGCTTCTTGTTTTGGGCGTTGAAAGGAGCATTTTTACTGCTTGATAAATATAAACCGCATGGCACAAAGCTTAATGTGCTCATCGTCTCCTAATTAGGACCCATAATAGATAAATGTTAAGTCTGTTTTAAAAACAAAGAAAAGCTGTGTAGTGCAGTCGTGCAATGTACCAACTGCTTTGACATGATTATCGGGTTAACTAACTTGTATGCAAAGGCTCACAAACTACTGAGTGTTCGAACTTACAAAGTGTACGCCTGCCTAAAGGGTTAGTTCACACAAAAATGAAAAAAAAAAAAAAGATTCGCCCTTATGTCATTCCGAACATGCAAGAATGTGTTGTTCATCTTCGAAACATAAGTGAAGATATTTTTTTATGAAATCTGAGAGTTATCTCCCTCAATTTACTGACCATGCAACTAACACTTTGACACTTCAAAAAGTTCATAAAGACATTGTAAAAGTGATCCATATGAATGGAGCAGTTTAGTCCAAACTTGAACTTCAAAGAGACTTGTTCGCTTAATGCAATATACAGTATGAGTTTAGACTTTTATTCACATATAAACATTAATTAGCGAACATAAATGGAAGCTCAACTGTACTTGTTTGTATATGCACTTGTGTATTAAATTTGTTCATTATATAAAGTGATCAAGTTTATTCAGAAAATTTGGACTAAACCCCTCAATATTCATTAGATTAGATTTACGGTCTGTATGAACTTTTGTTTTAAACATCAAAGTGGCAGTTGTGTAGACTGTCAATGGAGGGACAGTAAGCTCTCAGATTTCATTAAATTATCTTTGTTTGTGTTTTGAAGATGAACGAAAGTCTTAACAGGTTTGGAACGACATTAATTCATGTCATGATAAAAACAAATAATGTTGTAACTTACAATATATACATGATATTTTAATGATTTCAAAATATCAAATATCAAAAATTTAAAAAAAAAGTCATAATCACAATTCATTTAGGCTACATGAAATATGCCCTTACTGTATTTTTTCTTAAAATATTTTTTTCTTGCTTTCGTGTACAGAAAGATGTATTTTTGAGGAGGCTACAACAACGATTAAAGCCAGGGCACACTTAATGACTGTAAGGCCGATTATAAATGTAATTTGATACTTTCAACTGATCTTGCAACTGTGTACAATATTTTTTCTCAGGAGTCTTTGATGAATAGAAAGTTCAAAAGAACAGTGTTTATCTGAAATCTAATCTTTTGTAACATTACAAATGTCTTTACTGCCACTTTTGATTGATTTTAATGTGTCCTTGGTGAATAAAAGTATTAACTTCTTTAATTTCTTTGAAAAAAAAAAAAATAATTCTTACTGACCCCAAACTTTTGAGTGGTAGTGTATAATGCTACAGAACCTTTGTATTTCAGATAAATGCTGTTCTTTTGAACTTTCTATTCATCAAGGAATCCTGAAAAAAAAAAAGTACACAACTGTTTTCAACATTGAAAATAATCAGAAATGTTTCTTGAGCAGCAAATCAGCATATTAGAATGACTTCTGAAGGATCATGTGACACTGAAGACTGGAGTAATGATGCTGAAAATTCAGCTTTGATCACTGGAATAAATTACTTTGTAAAATAAATTCAAATAGAAAACGGATATTTTAAATTGCAATAATATTTCACAATATTCCTGTTTTTACTGTATTTTTAATTATATAACAGCCTTGGTGAGCAGACAAAACTTATTTTAAAAACATAAAAAATCTTACCATTTCCAAACTTTTGAATGGTGTGTGTGTATATATATATATATATATATATATATATATATATATATATATATATATATATATATATATATATATATATATATATATAATATAATATAATATAATATAATATAATTGTGGCGAGGGGGGCGTGGTTCAGCGAGGTCTGCGGCGGGAGAGAGCATCGGGAGATCTTTGGTGAGTGAGCGAGTTAAATGTAAATCACGAACACCTGTTTCTCATTTCAGTAATTGGCGCGGAGACAGGTTAAAACGCCGCGAGAAGCAGGAGTCGGGGAGAGAGAGGGGAACTGCTGACTGAGCAGCTGGTGCACGACTAACTGGAGTGAAGCCCATTGTGGATTGTACAGCCGTGACCAGGAGTGAAGCCCTTTGTGGATTATTTTATTTGCTGTTGTGCCTTGCACAGTTTTTGTTGGACGTTTCTAATTCTTGAAATAAAACTCAGTCAGCAGTTGAACGCCGACCCTGTCCCCTTCCTTCCTACACATAAGAACATTAGTTGTATTACACTGGTGCCGAAACCCGGGAAGGAAGCTGGGTGGCCGCTGCCATGCAATCTTCGTCCTCCCCATCGACATTTGCGGAAGTCATCGCGTCCCTCGCGGTCCTGCATCAGGAACAACATCGAGCCCTGCTGGACCTGCGCACCGACCAAGAACGTCGCTTCCAAGCCATCGTGCAGGCCCAGCAGGAGGACCGCGAGAGGTTCCGGAGCTGGATTGACCGGGAGGTTCACCAGGAGACCATCGGGCAGCCGGCCGCGCCTACCCACCTGCCGTTGAACAAAATGGGGCCGTCGGACGACCCCGAGGCCTTCCTCGACTTATTTGAGCGGTCAGCCGAGGCAAGTGGCTGGCCGCGGGACCAATGGGCCATGAGGCTGGTCCCCCTCCTCTCGGGGGAATCGCAGGTGGCGGCGCAGCAGCTGCCAGCAGAGAACCTCCTGGTCTTTGACGACCTTCGGCGGGCCATCGTTCAGCGGGTCGGCCGGTCCCCAGAGCAACATCGTCAACGCTTCCGCTCCCTGGACCTGGGTGAGTCCGGCCGGCCCTTCGTGTTGGCCCAACAGCTCCGGGACTCGTGCCGCAAATGGCTACTGGCTGAGGGAAGCGACGTGGACCGGATTATAGATCGCGTGGTACTGGAGCAGTTTATCACTCGGCTCCCCAAGAAAACAGCCGAGTGGGTCCAGTGCCACCGCCCCACGTCGCTGGACTCAGCCATCGAACTGGCGGAGGACCACATGGTGGCGTGCCAAGGGGTCGGCGAACCCCTACCATCCGCCTCTCTCTCTCCTTCTTTTAATTCCCCCTCTCTCTCTAAACCTGTCCCTCTACCCAGGTCTCGTCCGCCCGGCCCACCACGTGTTCCGCCCCGGGGGCGGGGCGGAACGGAACAGGGCCCGTATTATGGACCAAGAGCCCCGCCCAGGGGGGCGGGACTCCCTGCTGCCGGGCCGGACTCCGCTCCTGCTTCTCCCCTCTCTTCGCGTCAACCATTTAACCCGCTCCCTGCCACAAGAGCGGCGGGCAGGTCTGGGCCGGCCTGTTGGCGTTGCGGGGACCCGGAGCACTTTGTGGACAGGTGTCCAGTGATGGAGGTTGGGACGTTGATCCGGGTCCCGGACGATCCGCAGGCTGCCCCCGGTCAAGCTGGCGAGTACCAAATACCTGTGAGTGTCAAGGGGGTACCTATCAGGCTTTGGTGGACTCAGGATGTAACCAAACCTCGGTGCATCAAAGCCTGATTTCGTCCGGGGCATTGGATACAGGCCGCTTGGTTAAGGTGAGGTGTGTGCACGGGGATGTGGTGAAATATCCGTTAGTGCCCGTCATTATTCAATTTAGGGGTCAAAAGCATAGTGTGGAGGTGGCAGTTAATCCGCACCTCCGGCATCCGATAATTTTGGGGACGAATTGGCCTGCATTTAATAAATTATTGGGGTGTTTATGCTCGGATGCCTCTTGGGGGGAAAAATCGCGGGATAAGGAGGTGCGAGTGCAGGCGGGAGAGACTGATCAGGGACCGGTGAGTTCGGCTTCAGGGGAACAGAGCGAAATTGGAAGACTTATTCTTTCGGATCGCGATGACTTTCCCCTGGAGCAGTCTCACGATGAGACGCTAAAAAACGCGTTTGAAAAGGTCAGCACCATCGATGGTCAGCCTCTCCAGCCTGGGCGTCCACTTTCTTATCCGTATTTTGCGATCATAAAAGATAGGTTGTATCGAGTGACCCAGGACACTCAGACAAAAGAAGATACGACCCAATTATTAGTTCCAAGGAGCCGCAGGGAAATGCTTTTCCACGCGGCTCATTCTAATCCGATGGCTGGGCATTTAGGACAAACGGCAACACTAAATCGTCTCATGACCCGATTCTTTTGGCCGGGCATTCACGAGAATGTGCGCAGGTGGTGCGCGTCTTGTCGGGAATGTCAGTTGGTTAACCCACCGGCCACCCCAAAAGCGCCGTTGCGCCCCTTCCCATTAATGCAGGTCCCCTTCGAAAGAATTGGTATGGACCTCATCGGGCCATTAGAGCGATCAGCAAGAGGGCATCGCTTTGCATTAGTCATTGTGGATTATGCAACGCGATATCCTGAAGCAGTGCCACTCCGCAACATTTCTGCTAAGAGTGTTGCGGATGCACTGTTTAGTTTAATCTCCCGAGTGGGGGTTCCGAAAGAAATCCTCACTGATCAAGGCACGGCGTTTATGTCACGCACGTTACGCGAACTTTACGAATTGTTGGGCATTAAATCCGTGCGTACCAGCGTCTTTCACCCACAAACGGACGGCCTGGTCGAACGGTTTAATCGCACGCTTAAATCCATGATTCGTAAATTCGTTCAAGAGGACGCCAAAAATTGGGATAAGTGGTTAGAACCTCTGTTATTTGCAGTGCGAGAGGTCCCGCAAGCCTCCACGGGGTTTTCCCCCTTCGAGCTTCTCTTTGGACGCCAGCCCCGGGGGGTATTAGACGTCCTAAGAGAGACTTGGGAGGACGGACCGTCTCAGGCCAAAAATGAAATTCAGTATGTGCTGGACTTGAGAGCAAAACTCCACACGTTGGGGCGGCTGTCTATGGAGAATTTGTTACAAGCCCAGCACAGACAAAGCCAGCTGTATAACAGGGGAACTAACTGGCGCAAATTTTCACCGGGAGATAAAGTACTTGTATTGCTTCCCACTTCAAGCTCGAAATTACTTGCAAAGTGGCAAGGACCGTTTGTGGTGACACGGCAAGTCGGTGAGCTCGATTATGAGGTTGTGCGTTCCGATAGGAGAGGAGCATGTCAGATTTACCACCTCAATCTCCTTAAAAAATGGAATGAGGCGGAATCAGTGATGCTGGCGACGGTGATTAGCGGAGAGGATGATCTCGGGCCAGAGGCGAATGTCAAAAAACAGTCCCTCGCTCTGGCCCCAGGGGGAGATCACCTCTCGCCCTCACAGCTCACTGATTTATCCAAGTTACAAGCAGAGTTTGCAGACGTGTTTTCTCCCCTACCGGGCCGTACAAACCTCATTCAGCACCACATCGAGACAGAGCCGGGCGTGGTGGTTCGCAGCCGGCCGTATAGATTGCCTGAACACAAGAAAAATGTAGTGCAGGCAGAATTAGAAGCTATGCTTGAAATGGGAGTAATAGAAGAGTCCAGCAGTAACTGGGCGAGCCCGATAGTTTTAGTTCCCAAGACGGACGGTTCAGTTCGGTTCTGTGTGGACTATCGCAAGGTGAACGCAGTGTCGAAATTCGACGCGTATCCAATGCCTCGGGTGGACGAGTTGCTTGACCGGCTAGGTACGGCTCGATTTTATTTGACACTGGACTTAACGAAAGGGTATTGGCAGATCCCCTTGTCGCCATTATCCAAAGAAAAGACGGCTTTCACGACGCCGTTTGGATTACACCAATTCGTCACCCTTCCGTTCGGGTTGTTCGGGGCACCGGCTACCTTTCAGCGTCTCATGGATAAAATTTTGCGGCCCCATGGTGCATATGCTGCTGCCTATCTGGACGATATTATTATCTTCAGTAATGACTGGCAGCGGCATATGCAGCATTTGAGGGCCGTCCTGAGATCGCTGAGGGGAGCCGGGCTCACGGCCAACCCGAAGAAGTGTGCGATTGGGCGCGTGGAAGTAAGGTATCTGGGCTTCCACTTGGGGCATGGACAGGTGCGTCCCCAAATTGATAAGACGGCAGCGATTGCGACCTGTCCGCGCCCCAAGACCAAAAAGGAGGTTAGACAGTTCCTCGGGCTGGCGGGATATTCTAGGAGGTTTGTTCCTAATTATTCGGCCCTCACCAGCTCGTTGACTGATCTAACCAAAAAGGATGCGCCAGATACGGTCCAGTGGACGGAGCTGTGCCAGCAGGCCTTCACCCAGGTGAAGGCTGCTCTATGTGGCGGGCCATTGCTTCACTCTCCTGATTTTTCTCTCCCTTTTCTGTTGCAGACTGACGCGTCGGACAGGGGGCTGGGTGCTGTCCTGTCCCAGGAGATAGAGGGTGAGGAACGGCCGGTGCTGTACATTAGCCGTAAGCTCTCAAAGAGAGAAGCTAAGTACAGCACCGTTGAGAAAGAGTGTTTGGCTATTAGATGGGCCGTCCTCACCCTCCGCTATTATCTCCTGGGGCGGGAATTCACTCTCTGTTCGGACCACGCTCCCCTGCAGTGGCTCCACCGCATGAAGGATACCAATGCGCGGATCACTCGTTGGTATCTGGCATTACAGCCTTTTAAGTTCAAGGTGGTCCACAGGCTGGGTGTTCAGATGGCTGTGGCCGATTTCCTCTCCAGAAATGGGGGGGGGGGGGGGGCTGCAGGCCAGACGGCTCCCCGGCCTGAGTCGGGCGGGGGGGGTATGTGGCGAGGGGGGCGTGGTTCAGCGAGGTCTGCGGCGGGAGAGAGCATCGGGAGATCTTTGGTGAGTGAGCGAGTTAAATGTAAATCACGAACACCTGTTTCTCATTTCAGTAATTGGCGCGGAGACAGGTTAAAACGCCGCGAGAAGCAGGAGTCGGGGAGAGAGAGGGGAACTGCTGACTGAGCAGCTGGTGCACGACTAACTGGAGTGAAGCCCATTGTGGATTGTACAGCCGTGACCAGGAGTGAAGCCCTTTGTGGATTGTATATGCCGTGACTGGAGTGAAGCCCTTTGTGGATTATTTTATTTGCTGTTGTGCCTTGCACAGTTTTTGTTGGACGTTTCTAATTCTTGAAATAAAACTCAGTCAGCAGTTGAACGCCGACCCTGTCCCCTTCCTTCCTACACATAAGAACATTAGTTGTATTACACTAATATAATATAATATAATATAATATAATATAATATAATATAATATAATATAATATAATATAATATTATATATATATATATATATATATATATATACACACACATATAATATACATAAAGTGTATATACAGTATATATACTTTCAAAAACTATATACTTATCAAAGATTAATTTATCTTTAAGTTTTGTATGTGATGTCTGTCTGTTAAGCTATGTCAAATTTACACATTTTGTTTTGTTTAGTATAGTCCAAATGCCAGGTTCAACTTTACGGCAGTGTCCACACTGCCAGATCAAAATGTACTGCAGACACCGGTCCTGTGTTAAGGTGATTGTGCATAACTAACACTGTTTATTTATATGGCATTGCATTTGTTTTAATACTCAATCTAATTCAGTTTCTCTTTTTGTAGTGTGGAAAATTGCTTGATTTTAAATATAAGCAATCAGTGCGTTTGGCAAAATTTCGTGACCAGGCCCATCAGTGGGCTAAAACAACAGTTAAGTCACGGAATCAATCAAAGGTCCTTGACAATTTAGCCATCATGGTAAGCAAGTTCAGCATCCTAATTTCATAACCTCACACTTTGTTCTAAACTAAAAAACTTATGTAAGAGACTATATAATATGTTATAAGATGTTTTAAATACAAGTACATAATACATTACATGTATACATAATACATTAATACATGTAAATGAATAAATTGTAATTCCTGTTAACTGACAGTTCAAATAAAAAGTTATTCATATTTTCACTAATGGGCAGAACTCTTATAAATAAAAGAGCTAATAAGCAGTTGGTAAAATCAGATATCAATGCAGCTGCCATTAGAAGTTCTGGTTCCCAGAGAAAGTAGAACTACTGCACGTTCCTTGGAAGGAACTTTAGAAATATAATATAAAATATAAATGGTAAGCCTGGACATTTTTTTTTTTTTTAAATCTGTTTTTGTGTTTAAGCAAGAAAAAAAAAACACATGTTGACTTAGAGTGACATTAGGCTCAGCAGATTTTTTTAAACCTTTTTTTTTTTTTTTTTTCAGAATTATGAACCATTTTTGAAAGCTGTACTGTTTGACATTCTATTTTAGATGGAAAAACTTAAAGTGCTGGGATATGTTCCTCTTCTGCT
Organism: Chanodichthys erythropterus; assembly: GCF_024489055.1. NCBI lineage: Eukaryota > Metazoa > Chordata > Actinopteri > Cypriniformes > Xenocyprididae > Chanodichthys > Chanodichthys erythropterus. Next base: position 3,650,789 of record NC_090240.1, read on the forward strand.
ACTTGGGAAGTGTTCAAAGTCCCATAAGTGGACAGCAGAGATCCAGTGTTCCTTGAGTTCCCACCTGAGGGACATAAGGTGATGGAAAAAATGCTCATACTCTTTGAGCACATTTTACAAGGTAAATCATATTTGCAAGCACTGATACTTAAATATTAAATATTTGTAGAATATTTTAATGTGTACAGTAAGTTTTGTAGCTATACAAGTTTCTATGTTAAACTGCAGTTTATTTAAAAAAATATATATATTTATTTATTTTTATGTATTTTAATATGACTTTAATTGTACTTTTTCGGTCCAGAAGAAGAACAAGAGACTGTAGAAGATGAAGAGGACATTACACTGGAGAACAATTTAGAAGTTGAAAGACTGGATGAAGATCAGATCGAAGAAAAACAGATAGAAAATGGAGAGGAAGAACCAGAGATGCCTGTTGAGGAACAAAGTATCAAAAGTTCAGAAAAAGAACAAGAGGACACAGAGGGTGATAGGACCGAGAGTCAGGACATAAACGAGGTTGTAGAAGATGAAGAGGACATTTTATCTGAGAACAATGCAGAAGAAGTGAGGATGAAGGAAAGATTGGAGGAAGAAAAGCAGATCAAAGAGCAACAGACAGAAAGTGGGGGGAAAGAACCAGAGAGGCCTGTTAATGAAGAAGGTGAAATGAAAGTGACAAAAAAGACTAAACAGGCAAAGGAGATGAAGAAACAGAGATTAGTGAAAGATTAGTGTACTTAAGATGGATGAAATGGATGAAAGAAAAGAGATAGAGGGAGTCGTATTAAAACCAGATTGGTGAGTAGAAGAAAATGGGATTTTCAAATTGGAAATTTAATCATAATCCTTTGGAGAATTTGATGTTCCCCATTCAGAGAGCTAGGAGCTGCATTTGAATGCCCAAGAGGTATTTCAAAGATGATCGCAGTGTGAAATTACTTGTCTTAAAGGGACCTTTGGGTAAAGCCTATACATTGACCAAGGAACAATGTGAACTCGGGCTCAATGAAAACTGTTCTTTGACATGTACTTGAACAAAGTTAAACATTTTTTTTTTTTTTTTTACTTTACAGCAAATCAGCCATCAACATGGCAGCCAGAAGAAAGCACCAAAAAAATACAGACACAGGTATGAAATGTTATACAGTTCAGTTTTCAGAGGTCTTAAACTGAAAGGACCACAGCCTTGCACAGTTTAGCTACAACCAGTTCCAACTTTTTTAAAATGGAAATGGTGGTATGCTGAACACTCTGTTCTGATGACACAAGAGCTGCAAATATGCAGCAACTATGGCAGCGGAGAAGGCCATTCTTTGTGTTCTTTTTGAAGAATAGATATGCTATATTTTTACTATAAAACTCTCATGACAAACATGTCTTCTAATTTCTTAGTGTTGCGTATACCGAGCTGCAGTGGACACATTTGTAAATGACTTTACTTGGACCCATTTTTTGAGCTGTCTCTTTAATACTGCAGGGTTTATATACATGTTGCTGCTGATTGGGCATTTTGACACACCCACCAAACAAGAGAAAACGTATCTCAAACCCCATTGCACACTGTTTCCAGGAAACATGTCTATTTTGTTTAAAAATTTTTTCCTTTTTAACTTTTAGACATTCTCTGTTCCAGTTATTAAGTAATTAATACATTTCTAACCAAATTACATTTTTGCAGAATGTCCATTCCATGCATCTCTGGATGTATTTCCAGTGGAATTTTTATCAAAAACACGTCTCAGAAAGGTTGGTATTAATCTGTATCTACAATCTGTCAATGTTGTGTTCCATAATACCGTGACCTTTTCATGTACAGTAAATTAATTTAAATAATTTATTAAATGTATTAAATTAAGTAATTAATGTATGTTTTTGTTCAAACTACTAATGGATCAGTATCCCAAAATATTTAGCTCCGTTGTAATGTTAATAACTTCACATTGAATGTATGCTAATGTGAAGGGTACTTTATTGCAAAAAAAAAAACAAAAAAAAAACATCTGGAATGGAATTTATTTGCTTTCTGACTACACTATGAGTACAGGCAATAAATAAGGTGAAGAACTGTGTATTCATATATTAATATAAAATGTTCTGTACAGTACATTTGGCTTCTACAGTGTAATATGAATATAACTTATAATCTATCTATATAGTATGTACAGTTCAGATGTGTTTTTCCATTGGTTTTGAATATGTTAACAGCATTTGTTGAAGTTGCTCTTCAGTCTGTTAGGCTTTGTTTGGGTCGCATTTATGGGTCAGTTTTGGTTAAGATGAGAAGAATCCTAAATTATGAATTGGAATTCAAAATTGAATTTCAGATTGCATGCTTTGATGACAACCTGCTGTAGTGTGTTTTTGCAGGTGTGGGTCATGGCATGTTGAAGCATTGGGTGTGGAGAAAGGTTGGGGCATGTCAAAAGTTGGAGAAAGGTCTTTATAATTGGTAGTTAAAGCTGCCTGTTAAGGTTAGGGATAGGGTTAATGGGTTAGTTTCTGTTGTAGTAGCATTCACCTTTCAGCACGCCACCTTTCGGTACACCCATTACTCCAACCTGCAGCTACCCCTGTCTCTGTTTTTGTGCTGGTGTGTTGCTGTACCACAGTAATACCACATGAGGATGGTGGGATGATGCCTTTCAATGGTGCTTTGTTTAAAGTTACATTAAATGCTTTCAAAATGTAGTAAGTGATGTAATGATGTGTAAAGATGGAAAGTAATTATTTGTTTTGTAATTGGCTCTTTTTTCTTACTTTATTCACAGGGACGTAAAGAAGTGCTGGTCCCCTGGTTGCCATGTCCATCCTGGTAAGTAAACCTACATGGCAACTTAATTCACCTCTGTACATTTCTCATTTATTAGTTGTTGTTTTGACTTTTTTCCAGTGGGAAGACATGGCCACCCACCTGGCAGCCTGAAGATCATGTTGAAATTACACTTGCTCAATGCTAATTACATTATTGGTACATTTATTGTTTGTTTATTTGTCCACTATAACAGTGGTTCAAAAACAAAGGTTTGTGTTTTCACTACGTCTATTTATATCTTTTTACCTTTTATAAAATATATATATATATATATATATATATATATATATATATATATATATATATATATATATATATATATATATATATAATTTCTGAAATATCTAGGGGCTGGAGCTTATTCAAGCTACCACAGGCCAAAGATTGAAAATCACCCTGACCAGTCTGTCACAGAGATGACATTTGATATTCAACAGTGTTTTGATCTGCATTGACATTGTATGAGAACTGAACTGAGCTGGATGATGACATCACTGTTTACTCCAGTGCTGATATAAATAAATTAACTAAATAATTTACTCTTGATTCTTACATCGGAATAAATCAATACTGAATTTACTTAAGATGGATACTGACACCATTTTCTTTAAGAGCTGCTGTGCAGCCAAAATTATACACCAGTTATCACTGTGAAGCTGCTTTGACACAAAAGCGCTATATAAATAAAGGTGACTTGACTTGACTTGACACACAATTTAGCCTCTAGTTCCTGATAACTATACCTTCATGTTTTTGGAGTGCGGAGGACACTGGTGCACCCGGAGGAAACCCACAGCAACACTGGGAAAACTATCAATCAGGAAGGTCTCATGGAAATATGAAGTCATTTGTAGTCTTACATAGTCATGTTTTGAGTATAAGCCCATTGTGTGTGTGTGTGTGTACAGTATTATACTTTTCTAATTTATTGCTGCGTCGGGTTAACCCTACAATTGCATTCTGTCGTTTTAGTTTGATATAATGGGAGGCAAATACATGTTTAAATCATAATCTGTCCATTCATCACAAGAACCTGGAAGATGCTGTCAAAATGACCATATATGGACAAGTACATGTGACGCTTCTGCTCAAATGGGTTGTCATTGGCTCTTATCTTCACTTGGCACACGCGGGATTCACTGTGATTGGATAATCTTTTTTACCCATATAAAAAACGTTTAATGTTGCAAAGTACGTTTTGCTGTTATTATTAGGTCAGTAATACATCTAGTTAATGCGCTGTTGCTGTGTTGTAAGGTATTACCCCGTTAACGATATCCTAACCCTAACCCTAGCATATCTTCACTGAACTACAAATAACAGCGCCATATTTTTTGCGTTTCTTCGATATAATGACAGAGGCTTATGGGTAATGAAGTTTAAAACGTTTAATAACAAACTGGAAAAAAGTACTATCTTTAATAAACAAAGGGATATTTAATCATTTTCATTGTGCAAACCTCTATGACATATTTGAAAAGCAGGATGAAATTTTGTATTTTACTATGAAAACTTCTTACACCTTTGTGCCACCTTTTCATATAGCCTATTTGAAAACTGTGTCCAACATTATTCTCATCATGGACAACAAAGTGTGTTGAATCACAATTATATTGTCTTTTCAACAACTTGCCATTATGTAAATTGTTGCAAGTTCATCCAGTCATAGTTAATAGAACAGAACAAGAACAGACCCCCAAAAATCATCATAAATGCCCATTTGAAATGGGCTTCAGTTTATTTAATTAGAACAAGAACAAGATCAAGAATACAGTGCTGACAGAAAACAAAGACAACAATTTAAACAACCAATACATATTGTGACACTTCATTCACTATTACACATCCTTATCCAGTGTTGGGCCTTGCTTGTAATGCTTAACTCATTCTTCACGTCAAAAGGACCAACAAAAGAGTGTCATTGCACTTTATAATAACCAATCACTGTAATATAATCAGTAATACTTCAAATGAACACAGCTGGTCTTGACAGGCTGATTTAATACTAAATTTAGAATTGATTGTTTACATTATTATAGCATACAACATAAAAATCAGGTGGGTTGATATATTTAAAAACACTGATAAAATAGTCCACATTCTGGGTGAATTTTTACATTTTCTTGGTTTCTTGCATTAGGACAGCTCTAACCCTAACCCTAACCCTAACCCAAGACATCATTAATAATATTGCACCATTTGCTAAAATCATTTAAGTTCTTTCCCCCCCCCTCATTAATGTACACACAGCACCCCATATTGACAGAAAAACACAGAATTGTTGACATTTTTGGAGATTTATTAAAAAAGTGAAATATTACATGGTCCTGTATATAAAGCTTTCTCCCTACTTCTTTTTTATCTTTTATAAAATTCCTCTCTGAAAAAAATTAATTTGTGGAATAGCACTCACATATTAGCCACTAGTCATGGGTCTATCTCTAAAAAACTCATGCCAAACACAGCATTTGATCACTGGATTTACAGAAATCTTTTTAATTTTAAGTGTTTTAAGTGCTCAACATTGCATAATCAACTTCTGATGTAAACATTATTAATTGAATAACACTGACTTAGTCATTTAACCATGTGTCACTGTCCTTGGAAGGCTTTTGTCTTTTAAACACACTAAAATGTACAAATTCACATCATTTCATATTAACATGCAATGCAGTGTTTCTCCACAATGTTTGTCAGATGAACCTCTTTGACCTACTAATAATTTTACTTGAAGCCCTGAGATTTTTAGTTAAGTTAGGTCAACACTAAAAGTAAATAATAATAGTAATAATAGTTTTATTCTCTGATGTCCATGGTCACATGAAATGCAGATAAACAAATCAAATACAAATCATAGTCTATTACCTTAAATGTGTAATGTAATGAATTATGTTAAAAAACTACAATTTGTTATATAATTTGGAATTAGTAACAGACTACAATTTGTAAGAAATGCACTGACTATGTCATAGTATTTATCAGAACAGTATGTATTAGTCAAAAGAGAATATACTGCACATTACATGCAAAACCTGCATGAGCAGAGAAGAGATAAAAAGACAAGACTGTGTTTGTAGATCACTGTACAAGTATTTTATTTTGCTTACAGTAACGAAAAAAATTATTAGGTGAAAACTTTATGTATTCTTATATAATTTCTATCAATGTAAGATATGTACACACTGCAAAACACCCCTCACAGATATATACTGCATGGTCCCATGAGAGCTAAGGAAAATGGAAATAATAGAAAATAATTAATAGGGATGGAGGTTGTATGGCTGTTTATAAGACTATAAAAACACTTGTCTTACATACACAAACACATTTAAAGGTTCAAAAATAATAGTCAAAACTTGTACTGCTGAACCTTAATCTCATTTCCATTAGGATAAGTAAAATATTAAATAGATTCTGTTACTATGCTAAAATGTTTCTCACAGTGAAAAAAAAGAAAGAAAAACAGCTTTTTAAAATAGTTCTTCAGTATCTGTCTATTCTATACTCAGGTTTAGTATCTAGTATTTAGTATTTAGCATCACTGTCTGTTTCATCAGAGCTGTAGTTTATTGCCTCAGTTTCTTCATCGGAAATGTTATCAAATAGAATGCTGTCCGAAGCCTGTCCCAGAACACACTGCCAGTATAACATCCTAGCATTATTTTGCAGAAACTGAAGTTCTTCCAGTTTTCTCTTGAGAAGGCACAGTAGTCCATTGGCACTCTCCTCTGAAAGCTCAAAGTCACTGTCTACACAAAAAAGAAATGAAAACATTGAAGAGGATAAATTAAATCAAATCCTAATGTTTTAATTCCAGCAATGCACTGGTAATTGAATTTGTAAAGGATACTCACTGTTAGTTTGTATTTGAACTGTGAGATCCCTCAGGGAACATTCAGCTTCCTTCAATGATTGCCAGTGTTGCTTCACCTCCATCACTATGATCTGCTCTTCCTCCTTCAGTCGGGAAAGCATCATGAACCGGTCAAAGACCATCTTCTTAGTTGAGAGGTTGCCATTACCTGCAATTAATGAAGGTCCTAAATTAACATCTTTTAAACACTGAGGAGGACTGTATTAACATCAAAATGTTTATCAAATACACTGAATATTTTTTTTTTTTAAAGTTAATTACTAGTGTCAGGGCATTCCCATGGCCATTGGAAATGATCAGCTGTGAGCAGTTCATCCACAGAAGGAAGCTGGTGGACTGACTGTTCATTGAAGTCCTTAATGGCAGCTGCCAAGGTTGACTTGTCTTCATTAATTTTCCTCCTTATTTTGTGCCTTCTCTTGTTGCTATCTAATAAATCAACAACATATATTATTATAACAGCACTCAATTTCATTCCTTAGCTATATGAATTATTTTTTATGATCATCATCTTATATGACCTGTCTGATGGTACAGATTCATTTTTCTCAGCTTTATGCTGATATAAAGGCCTCGAATTCTGCCCTCAAGTCCAGTGTCATCCTTTGCACTTGATACTACATCCCAAACAAATGAATTAGCCTTACAAATTTGATATACTCTACCTTCTGTCAAAACATTTATGATGGAAAAAAATGTTATTACATAAAAAAACTAAAACAGGCCCTTCAAAATGTATTACCTGTGGCCCACTGCTGGACATCACTGATCCACTGCCAAATGTCATCCTCACTGACATTAAGCTCAGCCTGCAGACTTTCAAAGCTCTCCCTTTCCACTTTCAGCCTTTCGGTTGTCTAAATACATTACATACACTATAAAATGAATTTGATCATAAAGGTTTATAGTTCAACAATGTACGCAATAGATGTAATTGCTCAAATTATGTTATAGGCTTAGCTCACCCCAAAATGAAAATTCTGTCATTAATTACTCACCCTCATGTCGTTCTACACACGCAAGACCTTCGTTCATCTTCAGAACACAAATTAAGGTATTTCTGAGGACAGAATGCTGTCAGATCTTTCCACAGACTGAATTTTGCAACTACCACTTTGACGCTTTGAAAAGTTCATAAAGACATCGTAAAATTAATCCATATGAATAAAGTGGTTTAATCCACATTTTCTGAAGAGAATCGATCACTTGTTATGATGAACAGATGAAGAATGAACCTCTTTGGTTACGCAGCACGTTTGAGCCTCCAAGAGAGGTTTACTCTTGTGCATAATTCAAGTTTGGTTGAGCTTCTGCTTATGTTTGCTGATCAATGTTTACATGCGAGTAAAAGCCTAAATTAAATCTGTTCGTCATAACAACCAATCGATTTTCTTCAGAAAATTTTGAATAAACTACTCAATTCATATGGATTAGTTTTCCGACCTCTTTACGGAGTTTTTGAAGCATCAACGTTTCAGTTACAAAGGCAGTCAATGGAAGGAATTCTGACACCATTCTGTCATCAAAAATATCTTAATTTGTGTTCTGAAGATGAACAAAGGTCTTACAGGTGTGGAACGAGGGTGAGTAATAAATGTTAGAGTTTTCATTTTTGGGTGAACTAACCCTTTAAATGTACTTTTTGTATGATACGAACAAGGTTGACTTTTGCATCAGTAAAATGCCTTAATGTATCTTTGAGACAAACATTTGGCCAGATTTTCAGACTTCCGTTTGTTCCATGCAGAGGCAAGAACACTGAGCATGTCTGAACGTGCTATTATTAGATAGTTGGTCAAAGAAAATACATTAAAAAAAGTTAAAGTCATGATTCATTGATACTTAGAAATAACTATATGTTAAAAGTAGTGTTTATCTAATATATTCACCAGCTTTGGACATGTATTTGGTGCAAATTACAGCTCTCGACAAGAAGGAGTTGACTTGCTCCACCTCTTCTCCAATTGTAAGACCAGCTCCCTCTTGGTTTCTTCCAGACCATTTTATCTACAAAAAACAAAAACAAAAAAACAATGGCTGTTCAAATAAAAGTACATGTCCATACCACAAAAATATAATTAATATAATTAAATGTATTGAAAGAAACTTACCTCACAACTCCACTCATGTGCTTTGGCATGCATAACAGATAATAGTGGGTGCATATTTAATAAAGGCCTTAGCTCTGGACAGTGTCCCACCACTCTCTTTAAGTATGGCCAGTAATTGCAGGCGACATCTGAGCAGAAGAATGACACATTTTCTTTTGAGAGGGTGTTTTGAAGGAACAGGGGATAAGCAAATATTTCCCCTCTGAACATATTTAGGCCCTTTAAAAGTCCTCCATGTCGGCACACAGCAATCTCAAGGCCTTCCTCATCAATCTTTGATGTCGACTTTTTTTGCAGACTCCTTGGCTGCTGTCCATTGAGAAGAGCCACACACCCCTTTACCTGTGGCCTACAAGACATTACAATAAAATAATTATTTATATTTTAATAATGATAGCAGGACTGGAATAAGCAATATGACAATAAGTTAAGGGTTATTACATGCTTGGTCTTTTCATGAACATATGCCACAAAGGAGGAAACATCTTCATCCTTCATTATAAATATCCCATCGAAGTAGCCCTTCTCTGTGCTTAATTTTATTGGGAAAGAGAAACATGATATAGACAGTTAAGTAGTACAATAAAAAAATAAAGAAAAAACATACCCATGTGCATTGTTGAATCTGTACAGCTTCCTGTTGCCATCTACTGAGATGGCATGCATGGATGGACTGCAAGCAGGACATTTAAATGGCTGTACACCACAAAGCCTCTCAACTTCATGCTGGGCAAAGGTCCACTCCAGCAAGGCTTTCTGGAATGTGTCTCCACATATTTTACCACTCTGTTGAAATAATCCAAACAATCAATCACTTTAAAAAACAAACATCATGTTAACAATATACACTGAATAACAATATTTACCCTGCCATTGTACTCTGTTCTCCGGTCAAGCATTCCAAGGAACGCTTGACGTGAAAGACCTGGAGCAAAAAGTTTTAAATCCAGAAAAGACCTAAAAAGGCCAGCCTCATACACGGTCTCAAAATGTATAGAGGCTGGCCAGTACCCAGACTTGAAGAGATCACTGAGCCCCACTGCCCATGTTTTCCCGCAGCATGATGTCTCCAGTGATGGAAGGGTGAGATTGTACCGTCCTATAATAAAAAAGTTCACATATATCACAATAGCTTTAAAATTCCTAATCACAGATAATACATGCAAGCATTGAGTTCTTATATTTACCTTAATTTGTGTTGTTTTCATGAAGAGAAAAAACTACATCTTACCATTAAAATGTATTACAATAATGGGCTTGCCACTGATCAACCTGCAGGAACTTTCTGAACAGGCACAAATTTTCTCTGGCAAAAGTAGTGGAAGATATCGGACTAAAAATTCAAAAGCAAAACAATGATAATAAACTCCTTATTAAAGGATTTATAAACAAGGAAAAATTAAATATAATCTAATATATTTACTAAATATATGATAATATATCATAACTATTTTAAATATATATTATAATTATATACACTAATGAACAGCCATTTAAAATATACAGACTGAAAAATATGATGGGAAAAGCATACTCTGTTCAGAGAACTCAATGGCCTCGGAATGTCTCTTCACTGCTGTTGTTGGACTCAATGGCTTGAAGAATCCATGGGCCATAGAGTCTCTGTTATGGAGAGGTTGGAGCTGATGAACATGTTCATCACATACAGTGCATAGAAACTGCCTAGGTAGACAGTCCCTGCACCGTACAATAGCCTCTGCAGTAAGACAGTGATGGCAGATGTGTTCCTGAACATATTCAGCTGCCAAAAGATTCTTAACCATGGCCTCCCTTGCAATGTGCCATCTTTCGTGGCTTAGGGATTGCCTCTTTTGCCAGGTTGTGGCCAAAGACACCTCTTCAGGCTGAACACATTCATCATTAAGGACATGCTCTAATTCTTCAATGAGTGAGGCTTCATTGAAGGAGAAACAAAAACAGTGTTATTAGTCAATACACAATACAATCAGTTTTTATAGAGATACTTTACAAGTATCTCGGTAACACTTTAGAATACTGATCCTTCATTAATGAATAACTACACAGGAACAAATGAGTAATGCATTATTAACACTCTAGTAACTACTATTAACTAACAAGAAACTCTGATTAATGAATTAGTAAGTAATAATGCTCAGTTGTAGGTGGTAGTTCACTATTAACTAATCAGTAACTACTGTTTTTTCACTCCTCCCAGAGAACTACTAAGAACTACTATATACAGGTTCATAAGTAATGTGAATAATGTATAATGTATAATTAATTCTAAAATAAAGATCATGGTAAGACACTAGTAATGACTGAAGTATTACCAAATACTTAAGAATGAATTACTAATTATTTGGATTAGTATTCTAAAGTGAGAAACATGATAACTCTCTAGTAACTACTGAAGTCATTGTAAACTTTTGAGGTTTTTGCATGTTTTTGTACAGTAATTCCACTTGATCCAATGATTCCACTGATCTCCACTTTAGAATACTGATCCAAATAATTAGTAATTCCTTATGAAGGATTTGGCAATACTTCAGTCATTTTGTGTTACTTTTGTGTTACCAAGACCTTCACTTTAGAATTAATTATACATTATGCATCATTCATGTTAATTATGAACCTGTATATAATAGTTCTCAGTAGTTCTCTGAGAGGAACAATGAAACAGTAGTTACTGATTAGCTAATAGTGAACTACCTACCACTTACTAATTCATTAATCAGAGTTTCTTGCTAGTTAATAGTAGTTACTATAGTCTTAATAATGCATTATTCATTTGTTCCTGTTTAGGCTAGTTATTGATTAATGAAGGACATGTATTCTAAGAGTTACCAGGATCTCATTTATAAAAATAAAAAAAAAATGCAATTATGTAGGTTGCAGCTGGCAGAATATTACTTAAACTCTATTAACCAGATGCCATTCCATATAACCATAGTGTACAGTTACCAGTTTCTGCTCGATAAACAAATTCCTCTTGGATGGGCACACTGGTGAGACCTTTAAACATAATAAAATTAATACATTATGCTTTAGGGTTCTATATATCTGGTTCTATAATTAAGGGAACTTAAAGATTAAAACAGACTGCATAAATCTGAACATTTATTGTGTTTTTGAACCATACTATAGTACAGTGTTTCCCAACACTGTCCCTGGAGGCACACCAACACTACACATTTTCCAACTGTTCCTAATCACACACACCTGATTCAACTCATCAGCTCATTAGTAGAGACTGCAAGACCAAATATATGGGTCAGATAAGGGAGACTAAATGTGCACTGTTGGTGTGCCTCCAGGAGCAGGGTTGGGAAACACTGCTATAGTAAATTGTAGTATAATGTATATATTATAGTATTTACAACACTTGTGCTACAGCTTGTGCTGCTACAGCATACTTTAGTATTAACTATAGTGAACTAATAAACTAATAAATACTGTAGTATACTTTTGTTTTTACTACAGTAAACTGTAATGTATATTGTTGTATAATATACCCTGTAGTTGTAGAAAACTTAGTACATTGGGTAAAGTAATTTGTTTCTATTACTATAGTTGTTATATTACCACATCAACTATAGAATTACCACAATAAATTAATTCAAGTATTTTACTATAGTATGGTTCAAAAACACTATAATATTTACTATAAAGTAATAGTATTTTTCACATGGGAAATATAAATCACAATTGAAAATAACAGTAAATTTAAGCAATAACTGTAAATTTACAACTGTCTCACCGTGGTTAGGAGCCTTTCTTTTCAGCTTTTGTTTTATTGAGGGTTTTTTTCGAAGCAGCCTTACAATATTCCCATTTCTGTCCCTTTGCCTCCACTTCACAGTTGTAGGATGTGGCTTAGACCTCTTGGCTTTCTTTTTTTCTTCTTTCTAAATTGCAAATAGTATATTTAACAGGTTTTAAAGTAGTTTATACTTGCCTTACAAGAATAATATATTACCCTATATAACTATTCATTTGTAGTTTTCTTTAAAATTATTTGACAGAGAAAAAGAAGTCAAAATAAAAAAATTAAGATACAATTTCTAAAGTTACCTGTATCTGATCAAGAAACACATCTCCAAGAACAAGTGCTGCTTCTAAAGAGCCTGTGGACATTCTGCTTGAACAAATGTAAAATTGGGGAAAATTACAAAAAAGAAAAGAAAAAAAAAAGTGGGCTAAGTCAGGTTTACAGTGAATTGATTAATCCACACATCTGTGATCTACACGTAATGCCTGGCATGGACAATTAGTAGTGTGTGATCTCATAATAACGTCACCAAAAAACATATGATGCATCAATAAAAAGTAATCGTTGCGCACAGCTGACCCTCACTAAATTAGATCCCTAAAACATTTAATGAGAAATGATTTTAAACTGATTTTACCCGCCTGACAATTGTAGGCCGACATGTGCATGCTCACTTAAGAAAATAAAGTTTGATTAGTTGTATTTACAATAATTGGAGTTATCAAGAACTGATACTTTTTGCTTATATATATAAATATAGGTATTTGCTAATTACTTACTTTGGTATTCTGATGATGGACGAATTTTAATTATGACGATGATGATGCACGAGGTGAACATGAACTTGAGCACCGTACAATGAGGGGGCGGGATATTGATGATTGCGCTAAAAAATGTTTAAACATTTGATTGGATTCTAAGCGGGAGTGGGTGGCTCCTGAAACAGCGAAGGACTAAACATCAGGGCAATGCACTTTTTATATTTATTTATTTATTGTTTGTTTGTTAATACTTTTGCTATTACAAGTAAGTTACCATCACAAACAAAGAAACAAAAATGCGTGTAAGATAAAAAAAAAAAAAAAAAAAAAAACAGAGCAGATTAAATAAAACAGACATATAACTAACGTTACTATAACTAGCATACATTATTCCCATTGAATTAATGAATTTAATTAATTATTTTTTCTTTCCCCGTCGGGATTGTTTATAATTAAACTATAAAAACAATCCCCTATTATGATCCTCAGTGCGTAATAGATGTAGTATGAACATTCGTCCCCGCTAGAGAGGATGAGTAAGTTATATACAATAGCTACGTTTCTATTAAAAAATTCGAAATAAGTATTATAAATAAGTATTCTAAATCAATATTTCTGCTTATGCTGCTTCGCCACCTGCACGAGATGAAATCGTGAACGAAGGGGCGGGACGATGATGATGACAAATTTCAGCGTGCAATACATACGCATTTTCCATCAATGGAAGTTTAACGGGAGGGTTTTGCGTACCATATATACGCCAAATGTGACTTTGGCGTATAAATACTACGCCGAATGAAAATGCAAACTCGTAGCATAGATACGCAGTAGCAGGAGACTGGGTTGGCCTGCCACATCACATACAAAGAGCGCGCTGTGTGAAACAGGCTGTACAAGCATAAACAAAACACGATGCCCTTGTCGACTCTGTGGCCATAGTTCCCTTTCGTGGGCACTATCGACGCTACGTCAGTGACGTGATGGGAATCCTCTGCATTTTTGTGTTCGTGAAGCACTATTGTATCCAACCAATGAGAGAACGTGACGTCAGAGGCGGGCGACGTCGCGGACCGGAACCTATAAAGCATGCCCAGAAACAAAGAACGCTAGCTTCTGTTGTCTTCAGTAAGCGCTATTTGTATCTTGTCTGTCTTATTTACTGTTGTCTGTCTACTATCTCGCCAGAAAGTGATCTCTTTGTCTGAGGACAAGAGTTTCTAACAAGTGAAACAAGACACATAAAAGACATACATATATATATATAAAATGACGGAGAAAAGCCAGTGTTTCACTAAGTGTGCACCTCCTTGCCCGCGATTCATCGTGGAGGGAGATACACACGAGATGTGTGTGAAATGCCTGGGAGTTGAGCACGCACAGGCAGCTCTTGAGGGGGCTGTCTGTGTGCACTGTGAGTGGCTCACTCTCAGGGCGCTGCGCTCACGCCGGGCGCTCTTTGAGGAGGGCGCCGCGGCGAGTGTTCCCCGCGGGTCTGGTCCCGCTGCTGCCGAGGCACAGCGAAGGCTGCACTCGTGGGGTTCACAAATGGATCTAGCAGAGGGGGGAGAGACGGGCTCTGCCTTATCGCTTCCCTTACCTGCTAGATCTAGTGTCTCTCCTTTGGTGGTGGAAGCACGCGCTGCGGTTTCTTCCCCGCAAAGGGAGGCACCGACACTGAATATATCTTCCTCCGAGGAGGTTGATGTTGAAGGTGTCGAGGGTGGTGATGAGGGACCGTCATCCTCATCTCCAGCCCATGAGGAGCTTATGGAGGTAGTGACCCGGGCAGTAGAAAAACTGAAAATAAGCTGGCCCGCGGAGGAGAGTGTTCCAAAAATAAAAAGCAAGTTAGATGAACGCTTCCTCCCAGCTAGGTCACTACCCCAGCGTCGGGGACTGACGTTCTTTCCCGACCTCCACACCGAGGTGTCGAGGTCGTGGAATAGACCCATGCAGTACCGTGTCTTCAGCCCACAAACGACAATGTACAGTAATATCACGGGGCTGAAGCAACACGGTTATGGGGCGATGCCTCGGGTTGAGGAGATGCTTGCGAGCTATCTCTCGCCCGAGTCTGCATCGTCCCTGAAATCCCCGACGTTGCCCACCAAACCACTAAAACAAACATCGAGTCTGGTGGGCAAGGCTTATTCGGCAGCGGGTCAGGCTGCGGCATGTCTGCACACAATGTCTATACTGCAGGCATACCAAGCTGATCTGCTGGGGGAGATTGAGGAGACTGGGGAAGCTA
Source organism: Chanodichthys erythropterus (assembly GCF_024489055.1). Classification (NCBI taxonomy): domain Eukaryota; kingdom Metazoa; phylum Chordata; class Actinopteri; order Cypriniformes; family Xenocyprididae; genus Chanodichthys; species Chanodichthys erythropterus. The sequence goes on from NC_090240.1 coordinate 3,666,352, forward strand.
CTTTTGAAACGATTCAAGAGTTGAAAAAAGCCGCAGATTTAGCTCTCCGTGCCACCAAGGAGACGGCCAAGTCAGTAGGCCGTTCTATGGCAGCCCTGGTGGCCACGGAGAGACATCTGTGGCTCAATCTCGCAGATATTAAGGATAAGGACAAACATATCCTTATGGATGCGCCGCTTCCCTCCGAGGGCCTGTTCGGTGACGCAGTTGCTACTGTCGTCGACAGGTTCGAGGAGGCGAAAAAACAGAAAGCGGCGTTCCAAAGATTCCTTCCCCGGAAATCTCATCCCCCTGAGGCTGCTGGGCGGGAGCAGCCGATAGCCGGCTCCTCGGGATACAGGTCCCAGCAGAAAGCTAGTGTGGCCGCCCGTGCTCCCCCGCGGAAAGCTTGGGGACCGGTGCGCGCTGTACAGCAGAAGCCTTCTGGGGGTAGGGCGGATCTGAGGACCATCATTATTTCCCGGAAGGCTTCCCAAAAGAAATCCTGACGGTCATGGGTCAGGGTTTCTGAGGGCAGTCCCCTCCGAAGGGGTTCGACGATTAACATCTATCGTTCCCCATCGGTGCCCTCAGGGGGCTGTTCTGCCAACCCTGCCACCCAGTGTGCGACAGGGCGCAGCAGTCCCCGTCGATCCTTCGAGGAGGGTCGGCCAGCACGATTCGCTTATCTGCCGGTGCGCCGTGCCAGATAAACGAGCCAAGTGCTCAAAAAACACCAGAGACCATTCTCGAGAGGCTGGTTCCCTTAGTAGAATTTTTGGGGGAATGGAAACTTCTTCCGAATATTTCGAAATGGGTGCTGCTCATGGTAGAACAGGGTTACAGAATTCAGTTCGGTTCTCGTCCGCCCAGGTTCAGTGGAGTGATTCACACAGTGGTAGCTCCAGAGCAGTCTCTGGTAATGGAACAGGAGGTTACGATGCTTTTGCAAAAAGGGGCTATAGAACGGGTTCCCTCTCCCAGCAAAATGTCGGGCTTTTACAGCCGCTACTTCATTGTTCCAAAGAAGGATGGGGGGTTGCGTCCGATCATAGATCTTCGTATACTAAATCGATCTGTAAAGAAGTTGAAGTTCAAGATGCTTACACTCAAACAGATTATTCCACAGATCAGATCCGAGGACTGGTTTGTGGCGATAGATCTAAAGGACGCATATTTTCACATTTCCATCCGTCCTTCTCACAGGAAGTTCCTCAGGTTTGCTTTCGGGGGCGAAGCATACCAATACAAGGTTCTTCCCTTCGGCCTATCACTATCACCCCGCACGTTCACGAAGTGCGTGGATGCAGCCTTGGCTCCGCTGAGACTCCAGGGCATCCGCGTGCTGAACTATATCGACGATTGGTTGATTTTAGCTCAAACAGCACGTCTGGCAGCTCAACATCGAGATGTTGTGTTGTCGCACATGAAGAAGCTTGGGCTGAGGCTCAACGTCAAGAAAAGTGTGCTGGTTCCGAGTCAGGTTGCCAACTATCTTGGGGTAATCTGGGATTCCATCACGATGCGGGCGCAATTGACTCCCGCTCGTGTGACTTCCATTCTCGGGGCCGTGAATGGGGTGAAGTTAGGCCGGTCACTCACTGTAAAACAGTTTCAGAGACTGTTGGGTCTGATGGCAGCTGCGTCCAACGTTGTTACTTTTGGCCTTCTGCACATGAGACCCTTACAGTGGTGGCTCAGGACCAAGGGGTTTTCTCCGAGGGGAAATCCTTTTCGCATGATCAAAGTCACACGGCGGTGCCTTCGTGCTCTGGTCATGTGGAAAAAGCCTTGGTTCCTGTCCCAGGGACCCGTGTTGGGAACTTCATGTCGTCGCCTAATGCTTACGACAGATGCGTCCCTTACGGGCTGGGGAGCGATCATGAGTGGTCGCTCAGCTCAAGGTCACTGGGAGGTACACCAGCTCTCCTGGCACATAAATCGGCTGGAGATGCTGGCAGTGTTTCAGGCTCTGAAGCACTTCCTCCCCGACCTGAGGGGCCACCATGTGTTGGTTCAGACAGACAACACTACGGTGGTCTCCTACATAAATCACCAAGGGGGACTGCGGTCTCGGCCACTATGCAAACTGGTCAGTCACATCCTCCTGTGGACCCAAGGGAAATTACTCTCGCTAAAGGCGGCGTATATTCCGGGGTATTTGAATATGGGGGCGGACGCTCTGTCGAGGCAGAGCGCGAGTCCGGGGGAATGGAAGCTTCACTCAGAGGTAGTGGAGCTCATATGGAAAACATTCGGTCGAGCGGAAGTCGATCTCTTTGGCACAGAGGAGTCAACTCAATGCCCTCTGTGGTACTCTCTGAGGCACCCAGCTCCTCTGGGGTTGGATGCCATGATACAGACGTGGCCGAGGCGACGTCTGTATGCTTTTCCCCCAGTCTCTCTGCTCCCGGGAGTTCTGGACAAAGTCCGTCAGGAAGGGGTAGACCTGATATTGGTGGCTCCTTTCTGGCCAACAAGAATATGGTTTGCGGACCTAGTATCACTTCTTCACGGCTCTCCTCTGGAGCTTCCAGTCAGACAGGATCTCCTGTCCCAAGTATTCTCCTGTTCTGTATGTCAACTCGTTATTGGATAATCAGTATGACAAATATTTTTTCTTTTATTTGGTAGAATTTACTCTTCATTTTGAAATCATTATTCATGCTTTTCCGAAAAAGGTATAAAGTACAAAACATTTGCTAAATTCAGAACCTCGTACTAGCACACTACTATTAACTATGAGTAGTATACTGTATACTAGTATGCGTTTCCTAATTCAACAGTTTTTGAAGTCTCTTTTTTTTCTTTACCCCAGCCAGGTTTGTTAACTAAATCATTATTTGAAGTAAAATAAATATAGGAAAAAACAATTAAACTTATTTTATTTCAGCTCGTTGCCAAAGCAATATTTATCACTTTGGTTTAAATAAAAGTACTAAAATAAAAACTAAACAAAAAACAGAAACATAATAATAAAAAAAAACTAAATATAAACACACACACACAAAAATAATTAAGAATATGAACTAAAAATATGATAGTATATCAGTGATACTAAAATAACACTAACCCTGCAGTTCCTGCCCACCCTGATTTGAATATCCCCTCCCCTCTCTCATCTGTTATATGAGCTTCCTGGAATACTATTTCTCAATGAGAAAGAGGAAAGCTCAGACTCATTCGCACTGGACTGCTTGAGGATCACAGCATATTGCATGCTTCAACATGAGGACCCTTCCTTTCAGTTTGCTTGTGGTGCTGGTGAGTTAAAGGCCTATGTGATACAGCCATACAGGTGGTCAGTCACGCCAGCTCATGTTTCTCTGCTCATATTTCTAGACAACAGTAGGTGTTTATGTTGCGGGAAGTCTATCGCAATGTAAAAAGCCAGGTGAAATCCAGGTTATTATACAATGAGCTATAGAATGTTTGGTTTTGATTAGCTAATGTGATTATTTTATGTGTCATGTTGTAAGAACTGTAGGGTATACTTATTTAAGTTCTGTTGACTTGGATACATGTTACTATGGGGTGTGCATGAAAGTGGCTTTCATTCCAGTAAGTCTTTGACACATGACACATTAGCATGCACTTTAAGAATTGTTTGCATTGTAAGCTGATGCCTTTACACTGTAAAAAAAATGACAGTGATTTTAAAGGTAAAAGACTGTAAAAATGACACGGTGGAAAACAGTTAATGGGTTTACAGAAAGTTTCCATACTATATACGGTGAATAACTGTAATGGATCAAATGGTACATTTAATGTAATTTTACAGTAAAATACTGTTAAATTGACAGTTTTTGGAAGTGAAAAATAACAAGTCATTGTAAAATTTACAGTGAAAAACCATAAATTGACATTCCTACAATTCCCTGCATGACACTTAACAATTTATGTATTTTCATTGAAATAACTCTTGTTTCTTCTTAGTTTTTTCTAATCATTTATGTACAATTATGTAAATTTATGTTACATCTAATTTTGTTAAATTAATGTTTATTGCATTTATAAAATTTCATGAGTGTTACCATGATGATGTTTAGTGTTTGTTTGAATAACACTGTGTGCACATTCTATATATTAGTATTGTTCTTTCAGCTGGTGGAAAAGCTGCTTGTGATGAGCTTTGATTCATCATGAGACTCTCATCACCGCTGTGTTTGGTGGTTGTCAGTGTATTAATGGTACAAAACAGATATTAGAACTTCAATAGGTTGGTAAATTAACATCATATCAGTTTTTTTACCGTAAATTTAACAGATTTTTTTTACAGTGTGTAAAATAAACAATTATGAACCGTAATTATTACATTATAAACCTTTAAACTAAACCCTTTCAAACTGTAAAATAGATAGTAAACTAAGTGCTGTCCTGTAAAACCTAAAACGTTGCTACTGTATATTTTATGGTAAAGTTCTGGTAACCACAGCTACTGTTTTTTTTACTGTAAATTTTACAGGGATTTTTTTTTTTTTTTTTTTTTTTTTTTTACGGTGTAGGTATACTCCCAAATATGCTTATTTGTAAAACCAATTAATAATTATGTGAATTAAATTAAATGTGCATTGGCGATATCTAATTATATATAGTGTTCTATATAATCTGTACAGTTGTGAGCTTGTGTATCATCCTATCATTGTATCATCATCATCATTCATTTTTCAGGGTTTGACATGTCATGTCAGAAAGTTTGATTTACTATATGAATGCTGGCCAGAAAATACAGTCATTTGCATACTGTTGTTGGAAAGGCCCATTTGGCAGTCGTCCTAAAATTATAGTTTTGTCATCAACAGTAACAGCAGTAACTAATAATTAGTCTTTGATCTCATTGACAGACATTAAACTTTTATTTGTAACTTGTTTTGGGCAGCTGGACTACAGATATGTGGACTCCTGCCAAGTGGCCTGTCAATGTGATATTATGCCATGATCAAAATATTATATGAAATACAGTAGTTAATCATTCCACATTATATAATTGAAAAAAACAATTTCAAGAAGTGGCATTATAAATAATATCCCTGCCTCAATGAAGGGAGATTCACCTTGACATTAAGAATGAAGAGTCCTTCATGCAACATCATTTATTCTTGGTGCCAATAGTCTCATGGGCAGCACGCCGACATATAGCACAGGTGTGATTCGGGTGTCCCAAGTTTGAGTCCTGGCAAGTGTGGACCTTTCCTGATCCCATCCACCTCTCTCTCCAACTTCTCTTCCTGTCAACATACTGTCCTGTCACAATAAAGGCAAACATGCAAAAAATAAATATTCTTAATATTTGTATACATTTTTCACAAGTTCTCATTAGGTGCAAATTATATTTTAATTACCCTGACTATGGCAATAAATGAAAATGAATTCAATAAGCTTATCAAAATCTTCTCAGCAAAGTGTTTATATTTAAAACATTCAAAGCAATTTCAAATTTAAAACCATCTTCACTGTAAAAAAAATAAATAAATAAAAAATAAATAAATAAAATCAAAGTTGTAAATAAAACAAAGATTATTGGAGTACCTTTAACAATAAAATAGTTCATAGTCTTTTTAGTAATAGTCTTTTTTACTTAAAAAAATTCTTCTTGTTACTTTGTAATTCTTTGTGAAATTTACTAGCAGTTTTGGAGTGAATATTGTTGCAAAGTAAATCTTCACCATGTTTTTTCACTGTTTCTATATTGACACAAAACCATTCAAATTTGGTTCTTTGACTTTCACACAATATTACAATCTTAAGTCACAGGAACAATCTCTGCCTGGAGAAATGGGGTTATTGTCTTTTTTCAAGGTGAAGAATGTGGTAGTTCAAGGTTAGTTTCTGGAGGCTTTTAAACCTTTAAACATTTTCAAAGCAATACATTTCTGGGTAATATCACATTAGTTACTTGACTAAATCACCCATCTCCTAAGAATCACTCTAACTTGCCACTAAAATGAGAATCTCCTGCATGTAAAACAACTGTAAAATGTTTCAGGTAAATCACACAATGGCACTGAAAATGTAATTCAATATAGTATTGAATATAGCACCCCAAATCAAAAGGAAAAAAAAAAAAAAAAAAAAAAAATATATATATATATATATATATATATATATATATATATATATATATATATATATATATATATATATATATATATATACACACAGCTATGGAAAAAATTAAGAGACCACTTAACATTGATTTCTGAACTTGGAGTGGTCTCTTAATTTTTTCCATAGCTGTATATATATATATATATATATATATATATATATATATATATATATATATATATATATAGTACAAAGAAATTTTTTTGTAGTGTTTCTGAATTATTTTCATTACAATTAAGCACACTTCCTCCTCACTATTCTTGATGTACTGGAATATTACTTTTGTATTACTTACAAAAAGTATTACTTTTGTAGGATTATGTAATTAGATTCCAGCAATGAAATACTTGTAATTAGATTATATTGCATTTTAAAATACTCATAATCAAACTAGTGTTTATTGATTACATGATTATTTAATATTCATATTCAATTCATATTCATATTCAATTGTATTCAGTAAATTATTCAGAATTCAGTATTGTCCCTAATTGTTATTTTTATCTTTTCATTTTACATTTCTAAAAAAAGCCTATTGCTCATTTATTGCTTATATATTACTCAGCCAACTATAATTACATGGAAATTTGAATAAAACAAAAAAAAAAAAGAATTTTTTTAGTTAGTGTTTTTTTTTTTATTATTATTATTATTTATTTTAATTTAACATTTTTAAGAATTAATTAATCCTTTGGGTTTTTTTTTTTTTAATCAATTTATGAACCCTCTGCAGTTCCTATGAATGCACTTCATATTGTTGATAACAGAAAATGTAATAATTTTCTTTCTCTTTGTATTTTGTATTTCATTTTTTATTTTATTTATCAATGTTGCATAAGATTGGCAAAATCAATGTGATAAACTAGTTAGGTCAAAAATAATCTAAAAGTAAACCAAAAGTAGGCAGATTATAATACCTAAGATGTGTAATGTAATAGATTACGTTACTACAATTTTTGTAATGTAATTTGTATTCGGCATTGGACTACAATTTGTAAAATAATCTACCCAGCACTGAAGGTAATGAAAATATAGGTAAAATAGGACATGTTTTGGAATTCAGAATTCATGAATTCATGAAATTCATGCATTGACAACCTTTATAACACAATTTTCATAACATTACTTATGATGACTTCTTTTTAACTCAGTTTGCCTGGACAGTGTGTGTGTTGGCTGACAGTGGAAGGATACGACAGAAGCGTGCATGGATCATTGATTCTTTTAATATTGAGGAAGAAAACCCTGGTCCATTTCCTTATAATTTAGGCCAGGTGAGAGGCATTTCAAACAGTTTCCTGTTATGTCATTCAATTCCATTTTATGTGTAGAGTTGTCAAAAGTACCAACTCTAGTAAAAGTACCAAGTCAGTACTGAAATGTTAAAAATGTGACAATATCAGCATTTCCCCCTAGCATTTTGGGTGTTGTTAAGTGCTGTCTTAGGGTGCATTCACACTTGTAGTTCTGGACCAAAAAAAACCCCAAAAAAGTGGTGTTCCCCCAAAAATTAGTGTTCGGATTGTCAATTTTATCATCGAACCAAAAGATACCAAACTTAAAGGCATAGGATATGTTCACATCCTTATTGATCGGATTTTATGACGTATTGCCTATTTTGAGATGGAACCTACAGAACATCCAAAACAATGCTATGTGCTGAGATAAATGCGCTTGTTGTGTGTGCATAGCCTGCATATAATGGTATTTTTGTCAGCTGGGAACTCGTGAGGAGCTTCTAAAATGCGTAAAGGAGTCAAAACAGTGACAGGAATCCCTCTGTCACACACACAAACGATCTGCTGTGTGAAGACACATGTCTGATGCCTGTGATGGGCAAACTCTCAACTATGATGAGAAAAAAACGATATGCGTGAGGATTCTTTTTAGGGTCTCATTGTCCTATTTTGGTTCATTTACATGTCTTCGGTTTCGTGTTGCGTTTATATATCATTTGAACTGCACCAGAGTTTGTTTGGAAGTGGACTGAGACCCATATTTTTAGCAGTCTCGGTCCACTTGTTTGGTGCGCACCAGGGTTCAGATGGCAGCGTTCACATATGTTCGAATGAACCGCACTAACAGAGCAATCGCACCAGGGTTCATTTTAATTGAACCAAACATGACAAGTGTGAACACACCCTTAACCATCTCTGATTGGCCATTGTGTTCACATGCTCAACAGATATGTCTGTTATTGTCTACAATGATCAACGCTTCAAAAATAAAGACATTTTTAATGCTCTTCATCAAGCACTAACACAGATACACATGGGAGAGTTTGAAAGCAAGCATCTATCAGCAGATCCATTGCTTGAAGTGGAAAAAAAATAAAGTGCCAGTATTCCCCATCAAGGGTTGATTAAAAATCATTTAATATATTGTTTTTAGTGTAGGCAGGAACAATACACGTTCTGCACTACCTATCAAGTCAGTCCCTGAATACTGATTTAATTTCAAATCATTTTAACTAACCAGATCATATTCATTCATATTAATTACTGTAATTGCAATTAGCAATATGTTTAATCTGAAACTATGTTTAATCAGCACTCAAAATGTTAGGGGGAAATGCTAGTATCATCACATTTTTAATATTTCAGTACCGACTGAAGTCAGTACGTTTCGACAGCCCTATTTATTTGTATAGCATTTTTCACATTACATGTGTATAAGTACTATTATCATGATCATGTGAACATTTAAGTGTGTATGCACTCAAAAAAATGATTCTAGCTGCTTGTTCAGTTTATTTAAATAAAATAAGCTGAACCAACACAAATCTTTAGTTTTTTACTTAATTGGCATTTGCACTCAATTGTATTATGTTAAATGAAATTAAATTTGCAAAATGTTAGGTCAACCTAAACCATTTGTGTTGGGACTACATGAATCATTTATGTTGCATTGATTGAACCTGGGCAGTGTATTTCTAGTTCCCAGCATGCTTTGCGTAGGGAAAGATTGGAACAGTAAATGTTGAACTTAAGTGCTGTTTAATGTGTTTTTTAGTAAAGGGAAATACCTTTTAAAGTTTGATGTTCAGTTATATTTGACATTTAAAAGAGTTTATGTCGATTTTTTTTGAGGTTACCATTATGCTGAAGTGTAGACCTTGTGGTTAGGCTCTAGGTGGCTACGTAAAATAAATTTATATTGTTCTCAACGAGCATTAACTGTGCTCAAGCCAGTGATGAGAAGTTCTTTACCTGATCATCACTTGCATGCTATAAATGTTATGCATATGAAAAAGTGTTATTTTAGTTTTTATAGAAATATAAATAAATTAGTTTGAGGGTCAGCACAAAATTTACACAGTCTACATATGGTCATCAGCTTTTCCCCTCTCAATGGTCATGAAACATGTATATCTGTGTACAACAGCTACTCAAAACCTAAGCACAAGCGCACATCTTCACCATGATGGTAACAAAAAAAAAAAAAAAAAAGCACTGGTTGGATCAACAAGAATGAATTATGTTCAGGAAACATACACAGAATATGTCAAATGAAACTGGTGTGATCTCATTCAATTAGGATGAATTTCACTCATTAGTACAATTAACCTAGCTTAAGTTCAAATAAATCAGTTCAACTGTGTGGAAATAGGTGTCATAATTGAATTAAGTTAGACCAACAAGTTATTTTTTTGAGTGTGTTGTTTGTGTTTCAGATTGAACTTGAGAGGTCTTATTTAGTAAAATTCCAGCTACATGGTCAGGGTGTGGATGAAGAGCCAATAGGTGTTCTCAAGATTGACAATAAAGGTTATGTTTCAGTATGGAGAAAGTTGGACTATGAAAATTCACGAGGTATTAAAATTCTCAATGTAAGTACTCTGTGAAAAACAAACCACCCATTACATAATAACATGGAAATTAATTTAAATACACTGCAAAGAAGGCTTGTATACTGACATTCACTGGACTCAATTACAGTTGAAATTTGAAGCAATAAATGAATCCAATAATGAAGTGGATACAAGGCTCGGGGTTGAGATTAAAATATTGGACATAAATGATCATGCCCCAAAATTTCAGAGGTCAGTCTATGAAGTGACTGTGAACGAGTCTCTTGATCAAGGTAACCCAATTTGTAAAATTAAATGATTAGTTCAACAAAAATAGGACATTCTGTCATTATCTACTCACCCTCATGTTGTTGCAGACCACTATGTTGTTATTTTTTTTCATAACACAGAAGCAAACATTTTTGATTATTACAATTATTACACACTACACTCTTTTCCATACAACCAAAGTTAATATCAATTATGAGAGGACGATTTTCAGTGAATAAACAACTTAATTTGGCCTGTTTCCCACACCAAGCTACTTCATGAAGAATTACAATATAGAACACAAATCTTATAAATATGGAGACCTGCACATGACATGCGGGGGGGAAAAAAAGTATATTGTGGCCACAAATTAACAATTGTTCCCACTACTTACTAATATGTCAGCACGTTTAACTAATTAGTTTTGTCCTTATTTTAAGTAAATCGTACACACAATATAATAATTTGTTTCCTCGTTTCACTATATTGTGGCCACATTGTAATAATTTGTTCCCTTGTTTAGTTAAATCAAAATGAGGGAACAACTTAGTTCAACATGGCCACGACTGAACTAAAATGAGTGAAAAAATGAGTAAATCATGGCCACAAAATTCTTAATTTATGGGAACTAATTCTTAACCACAATATTTATATTTTTGTCTGCATGTCATGTGCGGGGCTTCATGTTACAACTGATATTTTCATGGCGCTCTTTTGTGCTCGACAGCCTTTGGGGCTGTACTAAACCTTAATTCTTGACCTAAGTAAAATGACCATGGTAACTAAACAGATAGGACTAAGTTATAAGATACAGTATAATATACTTTTTTATTCCACAGAAATAATAACAGCATGCAGGCTTGAAACAACATGATGGTGAATAAATAAGGACTGGACAAAGCATTCTTAAATATTGAATAAATACTTTGAGCGTAAAGAAATGACTTTGGATGAAAGTTCTTTTCTTAATATTTGTCTAGGTAAAGATGTACTGACAGTACTGGCATCTGATGAAGATGATTCAAGTACAAACAATGGAACATTTGATTTCACTATCAAGTCTATCACACCAAAAACAGATAATGTTGAATTCTATATTCAACAGCAAAAAGATTCCGGGACAGTTTATTTTAGGGGGTGTTTGGACTATGAGGTATGAACCTAATTTCTTTCAATGGTAATAATGATCTATTTTTTTATTTTTGTACCTTTACCTGTTATTCCATTCAGATAACATGTATTGCTTTTTGTGCTTTATAAATATTTCTCCATTCCTACACAAGAAATCTTAATACTAAATTAATCTTTCCCAGAAAGCTCAAAAATATACAATTTTGGTTGAAGCAAAGGACAAAGGGGAAAAAATACAGCTCTCAAGTACAAGTACACTGGAAATAAATATTTTGGACAATAACAACAATCTTCCAGAGTTCTCCGGCAAAACAGTAGGTTTCATGGTGGATTGAAAAATTCCAAGTTTTGATACTTGTGATATACTTGGTTATTGTTTTTTTTAAATAGCAAGTTAGATATATTTCCCTATAAAACCCAACAAAATATTTGACTTGTGTTTCAGGGACCTGGGAAGGTCAAGGAGCGAGAAACTGGGGTTGAAGTTCTGCGACTGCAAGTAACAGACAAAGACATCCGTGGTTCAAAAGCCTGGAAAGCCAAATACACTATCTACGGAGATAAAAAAGAGCAGTTCAAAATTGAAACAGACCCTGTTACAAATGAAGGGATTTTAACAGTTGTTAAGGTAGGCAGATGGTTGATATTTTGTTGTGTAAGCCAACCTGCCCAAAGGTTGATTCATTGTTGCTGGTTTGGGCTGGTTGTGATGCTCAAACAAACAAGAGAAAATGTTTTGATAGCACCAGAATCAGAGTTTGAACTGAAATGCCTTGTTGTTATACTGATGATTCTGCATGTTTTGCTAGGGATAGGAGCCATTTTGACATAGAAAATATACAAAAATATGTATGTATACATACATGATGACACCTCTCTAAACTCTCTTTACTTTTTGGCTCATTCCAAACACCAGCAACTGGACTACGAGGAGCAAACATACCAAAATCTATCCATCAGTGTGCAGAACGAAATTCCTTACTTCTCATGTAAGGTCAAAAAGCAAGTAAAGAATGCCTTGTGGGAGCTTGACAAAAAGCCCCAAAACTCTGGTATGAGTGATGCAAACCTCTATAATACCATTCTAGTGACCATTTATGTTGAAGATGTCAATGATCCTCCGGTATTTATACCTCCTGTTAAAAACGTTTCTGTAATGGAGAACATAGCTGTAGGAACAAGTCTAACAACCTTCACTGTTAAAGACATGGATGGAAGCCATATAAACACATTTAAGTAAGAGAAGCTCTATTGTGTGTAAAACTAATGCCACTGTAGTTTATTGGAGGAACAGGATCACAAAGGTGAATTCATCTGGTGTTTCTCTGATTCTCAGATTTGTTAAAGGTGAAGATATTGCTGGATGGATAACTGTTGATGCAAACACTGGACAAGTTTCCACAAATAAAATTCTGGACAGAGAGTCACCATTTGTGATAAGCAGCACCTATAGAGCAACCCTATATGCTGTGGATGATGGTAAGACACTACCATTCACTATTCTGGGGGTCAGTAAAATTTTGTTTTAAACTAAATTAGTACTTTTTTTTTTTTGTAAATTGATGAAAAGTAACAATTAGATTTCAATAAATGCTTTTCTTTTGAACTTTTCATCAAAGAATCCTGAAAATGTATTATGGTTTCAACAAAAATATAAATCAGCACAACTGATTTCAACACTGATAATAATAAGAAATGTTTCTTGAGCAGCAAATAAGCATATTAGAATGATTTCTGAAGGATCATGTGACACTGAAGACTGGAGTAATAATACTGAAAATTGAGCTTTAAATCACAAGGATAAATTGCAAAAATATTTCACAATACTACTGCTTTTACTGTATATCTCTATAACGATTGGAAATAGAGAAAGAAATAAAGAGGCTGGAATGTGAACATAACTCTCAAAATAAAAATTCTTTAGATCTATTGAAGCAAAATAGACAGAAATTAGATGACTTGTTAACTTATAAGGCAGAGGGGGCTCTAAGATATACAAGCAGAAAATATTATGAATTTGGTAATAGAGCAAGCCGGCTACTTGCTTTCCAACTATGTAAAGCCCAGTCTAGTAGAGTTGTCCCGAAAATTAGACATCCATATACTGGTATACATCACAACCTAAAGAAATTGCAGATGCATTTAAAGATTATTATAAAAACTATATGAAGGGGATGAACAGCCAAATAATATTCTGGATTCTATTAAACTGAATAGACTGACAGACGAGGAGTCTGAAATAATGATTAGTCCCATTACAGAGGAATTAACCCAAATTCTGTGTCAAACGTATAATTACGCATTAGAGAAAGGACATCCTCCAAAATCATAGGCTGAGGCAGTAATAACAGTTATACAGGGTTAGACCCAGTAATAACAGTTATAAGTACATAGTATGTACATGGGGAACAGGACTGTAAAATAAAGTGCTACCGAGAAATCTTACCGACCACAAAACTTTCTAACAGTAGTGTACTTATAACAATTATAGATATTCTCATATTTTGAAGTATACCTGGACAAAGAAGTAATTTTATTTTATTTAAAAATTAATTTAATTTGAGAGAAATGCACACAGGGTCCAACATTAACATTTGTCTAGTGGAAAATGCATGTAAAAATTAGCTATCCAAGTTAGTCTTGTGTAACTTACACAGGACATTCTGTAGCAATCAGTGAGAAATGCTGGGGTGATACAAGTGTCCTCTTATCATAATGAAGAAATAAGCCTCATTAAAGACACCATTAAAAGACACGGTTCTGTTTACTCCATGTCTCTGATTGGCAGGTTTCCCACCACTGACAGGCACCGGAACTCTATTTATTCACCTGAATGATGAAAATGATAACGTACCAGTGCTGGAAGTGAACACAGTCAACATGTGCCTGGATACAGAGCCCACAATAGCCAGCATCACTGCTGTAGACCTGGACCTTCCTCCATACAGTTCACCTTTCTACTATGAGCTTTTAGGAAATGTTAAGGACAATTGGAGGTTTGACCCAGACTATGGTAATGCCACCTTCTACTTCACTCAGCCCAGTCAACCCTACACTATACCAAACTGAATATCCTGTTTCAACCAGAAAACACATCACAGAAGTACAATAAGTTATATTGACTCTAGGCAAATAATGCTAGAGATCACTTAGAAAGACAGTGCTAGTCCATCACCTCCTTGAGGTTATCTATGTGTATCTCTACTTAATAGTAATACTAACACTCATCTATTTCTCTTGTAGGCACAACAGTGAGTCTTGTAAAAGAACACAGTGTGTATTCAGGTCAGCACCAGTTCCAGATCAAAATATCAGACCAGCAGGGATTGTACTCCATCCAAAACCTGTCGGTCACAGTGTGCGACTGCTCTATAGCTCCCAACTGCCATGTCAAGATGGCTCGGAAGGCTCAGATGGGACCTGTTGCAGCCTGGATGGTTATACTTGCAGTTCTGTTCTTTATAGGTAATGCAGCGATTTACAATGTTTTGATTGCATTAACAGTTCTGATAGGTGATGAAGGATTTTACAAGCAGTTTCATAAAACCCATCCTTCTGTACAAGTCAATCCAACCATCAAAGGTGTGGTAAAACAACAACAAAAAAGCTGTGGAAACCTGTAGAAACCTGTTTTTGATGACATGTGCTTTTGAGAATTACACTTATATTTCATTGTTCCAGAATGCCATGTTGATCCAGTCACATGCATTTGACTCTGACCAATGTTCCTGGGGGCACACCATGCACATTTTGGATGTCTCTCCTATCTGACCCTTATATTTCTGGTGTTGGAGTCTCTGCTAATAAGCTGTTGAGTTTGGGTTTGAATAGGAAGAGTTTGAAAAGGTGTACTGTTGGTCTGCCTCCAGGAACAGGGTTGAGAAACACTGGTTTATCATACCGTTTTCCATGGTCTGCTTTGTCATTCTCACAAAATGACCTTGCTCGAATATGCACAGTTTGTTGGGCTGGCAATAGCTGCCCGCAATAAATTATGTTTTATTAACAAAGTTTGGGAGGAACACATTTAAATGATCTATCCAATCAGCACGAGAGGAGACCAGAAGAGCAGAAGCAAGGTTCCAAGTTCCCAGAATTCCCATGACTGAACTGTTTACTTTGAACTGTTTACTCACTGCTGCCTCTGCAGTTATTCATCTACTGCTGTTACACCTGCAGCCATTTCATTGCTGGTTAATAGCCAGGTGATTGTCAACAGTTCACAGCTGCGGTTTACCTGGCAGGTTGACAAATGGGGCCGCCTCCGAAATGCAGAGAAGTGGATACCACAGATGCTTCCCTGACAGAACTGCTGGGTGGGGCCAATAGCCTCGGACCTTAAGCACCGATTCCAAAATCAGGTTGGGTTTGCATTGTCGGGCCAGTATCCCTGAAGCGCTATCCTAAAACCTGCCCTTAACATGCCTCCATAAACGACGTCACATAACACCACTATTTCACCAGCTGACCGAAAACTAGCTAGATTGCAAAATGAACAACAGAAGTAAATGTTTGGTCTTTACTTAAAGACTTAAGATTCCAGTATTGATATTTCACCTATGTTTTACAAATTTTTTCAAATTCTTTACAGATGTTTTACAAATTTTACTGTAAAATGTTACAGTGACAGTAATTTATTAATTTGTGTCAGGAGTGCTCATCAATCTTGCTCAATCAAACTGATATTTAGCATTTCACACAGAGAACACGTACCTATTCAGTTGCATCTCAAGGAAGTTATTTCAAACACTTGCTGGTGCCTGAAAGTGAGTTTTAAGCTGAAAATTGTTTAATATGTCTTAAACTGAGGCCAAAAGTTTAGCTGGTAGCCTGGTATAACATGGGAAATGAGCAGCGGTGTTGACCCTATCCCGACTCAGGTAAAATCCGCCTTTGTTCATGACCCATCCTGAGACATGTGCAGGAGAGACCGTGCAGGCTAATAGACCTTATTCACAGCAGCACCACCTTTGAAAGCAAGACTGTGAAGTATACACATGCATCTCTTCAGTGGGTTGTTATTTAATGTGTTTTTATATTGTTCAGCTAATGAAACAATATCTTTCCAAGAAATTTCAGTAGGCCAAAAAACAAACAAACTAACAAAACAAAACTCCAAAACAAAACTCCAGACAACATGAGCTGTGGAAAATTATAAGTGATCTAGGAGCTTTATACAGATTTTTACAGTGGATGCCACTGAAAACACAGGTAGTCTATTTCTCACAGCCAACTGTGTTTTTTTTTGGCCATGGGACCCACATTTTCCTATTGTCATTAAGCCGCGGCGCAAAATTGACTTAATAAAATATAAAAAGTTAAACGGATAGTTCACCCAAAAATGAAAATTAGATATTTATCTGCTTACCCCCAGGGCATCCAAGATGTAGGTGACTTTGTTTCTTCAGTAGAACACAAATGATAACTTTTAACTCCAACGGTTGCGGTCTGTCAGTCATATAATGCATGTCAATTGGAACTTCGTCTATAAGAGTAAAAAAAAAAAAACATGCACAGACAAATCTAAATTAAATCCTGTGGTTCGTGATGACACATTGATGTCCTAAGACATGAAACGATCGGTTTGTGTGAGAAACCGAACAGATGGAATTCCTTTTGACATGCATTATACGAATGACAGACGGCAACGGTTGGAGTTAAAAATCATCATTTATGTTCTACTGAACAAACAAAGTCACCTACATCTTGGATGCCCTAGGGGTAAGCAGATAAACATCAAATTTTCATTTAGGGGTGAACTATCCCTTTAAGATGCTCCTGATGAATAGAATGAACATTATGCAAATCCTTTCCAGCTAACACACAAAGTACCAGTTATGTAATTTATTGGTACTTTTTGGTACTTTACTAAATTTCATGACTTACTAATTGAAAACATAACTATGATGTCGTATGCTTGTAATTTCTTTTGTGCTTTATTTATAATGAAGTGATATACAGTGTGTTGAGTGTATGCTATGAGCACATGTTACGAAATAACATTATGTTAATGACATTGACATATAGCCTGATAACATCTCGCAGATACTGTATCAGGACAACACACTTTTCTCAGGCACTCTTTACTTGAACTGTGTCTGACAGAAGAGTTGTCGTTTCTTTGACTGCACACTCCACGACCCACTCAAAATGGTCTTGCGACCCACTTTTTGGTCGTGACCCACACTGGTCACTAATAGCTTCCTACAGGCCAACAATGTTGTTGTTTAGTCTCCTTTTAACCCTTACAACTGCTCCACCTCATCCATTGCTGGTTCAGAAACCTATTATATCCATTTCCGGAGCTATTGAAGTTGTGTGTCCAGACCCTAGGCCACCGGCACGTCATTGGTCAGGGTCACGTGTGACTGGATCAATGCCAGATTCTCTGTATCATACACAAACTCATTTCCAATATGACTAACCATCTCTGGGGGTCTTACAGTATTAATTGAACCACAGTTGCACCAAGGTTAAAAAAATTCTTCTTCTTTTTTTCAGCATTTTGCTTAATGGCCCTTCTGATCTCCTGCAAGGCAGAGAAAAAAATGATTGAAATAGATGAGGGCTTTGGTCATCTCATCAAAACAAATACAGAAAATCCAGGAACAGACTGTTTGGTAATTTCATCACTTCATCATTTGTGCATTTTATTCAGTTTCAGGCAACACTTTACAACAAGGTTCTACATGTTAACACTAATTTATGTTTATGTTTACAGCATTTGTTAATCTGATAATTTCTCTTTTCTACTTTTTTAAATATTTTATAATGTAATTTATTCCTCTCATAGTAAAGCTGAATTTTCAGCTCATTACTCCAGTCTTCAGTGTCACATGATCCTTCAGAAATCATTCTAATATGCTGATTTGATGCTCAAGAAACATTTCTTATCATTATCATTGTTGAAAATAGCTGCTGCTGCTTAATTGTTTTGGGGGGGGGGGGGTACATTTTTATATATGATTCATTGATAAATAGAAAGCATTTATTTCAAATAGAAAGCTTTTGTATCTTTCGATCAATTTAATAGGTCCTTGCTGAATAAAAGTATTATTTCTTTAAAATTAACCCCAGAATTTTGAAAGGTACAGTATAGTGTACATGTACTTGATGTGACATTTTTTAAAAAGCTTGAAATTATGCCTAGTTATTGTTATTTGTGGAGTATAATTAGGCTATAGTAGCCTGATATGTATGTCACAGGTGGCTGTTGCAAAAAAGCGCACAACAAAGGAGAATAGTAGGAAATAGTCTTTTATACAACAATAATAGCAAAACATGGGAAACAACCTCTTAACAATGATGAGACAGAAAAAAGAACTGAACAAAACAGGGAGTACTGCTAGAACTAAATGAGGGAGCTAATGACATAATTAATGAACACCCGGTAAACAGAATGAAACTGAGGGTATATTTACACAACAACAATGTACTAAAAACAGAGAAGTTTTTTCTTTGTACAGTTGACAGCGTTGTCAAAGAGATCCCCGTTCACACGTGACACAGATCCGTGAAAATGACATGGTGACATATGCTGCCAGTCCAGTTGGCGATGTCACTGTGTAAAGAAAGAATGCACACCTGCGCACATACGCAATCTTTTACAAAGCACTCAATATAATACACATGTGCATGCCACCATTTTCACAGATCCGCGGTTTTGTAGTTTATATGGAGATGATAACGATACCGTTTTCAAAAACTTGCACTTTGAAACCCGTTTTTAAAAATATGTATTTTCAGGCCCCCAAAATGCCATTGTCATGTAAACAAATGGCCAAAATGCAAAAAAAAAAATAAAATCTGTTTTTAATTGAAAATGGTGTCATATAAATGGCCTTGACACCTACTGGGAAAGTAGGTCACAGGAAAATTGAACTAAAATACACTGAACAGAACATACTCCTGACAATGTGTAAGAAACCATGTAAAATAAAATGTTACCACATTAACTTTATAGATTTTTAAATGCTGTAAAATGTTTGTTCATATACATACTACCTATTTCATAAACAAATAATTATGACCCAAACCTTATTGTAGAGTGTAAAGTATTAATAAGTGTAATTGTGTGTATTTATATAAAACATCCACTGTTGCCTTGAATGATTTTTTTTTTTAAATCTAAATGTATGTCTTCATAAAGGTTCCTTCCAGTATAGGCATTTACAAAACAGATTCTTTCAATGTAAATGCCAGCATAAATGTGTCTACAAAAATAAAATCAAGCCAGATGGTCACATCACAAACTGTGAGTAACAATAAAACTCTATAAAATATTATTCTGCCAAATAATATTTGGCTTTCAAATTGATTTCAAACATTATTAATATCATCTGTTTCTGTATGTTGTGTGTAATTTTTCATGAGTAATTCAAACAGAAACATTAAAGGTTTTATTTAAAAATACAGTTAAAAGCAGTTTGATTTTATTTCTATTCCCTTAAAGTGAAATTCTGCATCCTGTTTGCTATCATATACAGCAGATGTACCTTTTCTTAAAATGATCATTTTGCTTCAAAATATCCAGGTGATGCAGGCAGTTTCACAGGCTCCACAGTCAGTCTACGACAGCCAGATGTTCAAACGCTCAATATACAGGGTGAATATTACCAACAATAGCAAGTTTCCAAAGTTTTCGTCATTTCATTGGTTTTGTGATGGACTGTTTCTGCTATGTATGTTTTCTAGAGTTCCACAAGAGGGAGAAACAGAGAACATTTCCAAGTAAGAATAAAGTGACAGTAATAATTCACAGCATATGCTAACACAGACTCAGCTCAGCCTTTTGTCATATCATCATCTGTGCTTTATTCAAGCAGCGAGCAAGTATCAGATCAAGTTTTAGAAGTACCTTTTCTTACAAGGTCAGTGCGCCTTACCCGAGAGACAAGCTTGCTGATATCATCAACAAGGTGATTTTATGCTTGTTTCAATGTACACTACTAATCAAAGGATTGGACACATCTACTTACTCTTTATCATTAATATTTTAAAAGCATTTAAAACCTTTAGATCTTTTTATAACATGAGAAACATAATGAGAAAAATGTTTGACAGGATGGTAATCAATTTTTATTGAGCTTTCCTTTTCCCCACCCCATTTTTCTCTTCAGAAATTACTTGCTCTCCAAACCCAGGAGTTTGTTGTTTATGAGCCGCACTGTTACGCAGATGAAGGACAAGATACAGCCAATTCTGAACTGGATGCAATCTCTATTTCAGAGAATGATTTTCATCCAGAGATGCTTAGAAACCTGGACAACAGGTTCAGTCAACTAGCAATCATTTCCAGACCTGACCTGATGAGAAGGTGACAGTTATCACAAGAAGTGTAGCAGGTTTTTTTGAGAATGAGATACTGAATGAAAACTTGAAATCAATAATCAGGGATGCTGGGTCAAAAAAATTGGAAAAATGGAATGAGGGTCTTGAAAGTTTTTCCTACTGTTTAATAGTGTTAAAGTAGCACAGATGTTTGGTTTTGGGTCAATGTAAAAGATTTCATTGTGACTCTCTGTGCAATGTCTTGATTTCTGTCGGCTGCAGGAGAAAATTCAGAAAGAAAATGAATATTATTTTACGTAATATTATGATGTCATCACTGTTTTGGAATGTTGTACATTCTATTGAATTTTTAACACCTTAATCTTGAATTTTATAGTATAAATTTGAATGTTGTCTGTACGTTAAAATGACTTAATTAATTTCAGACATTTAATATAAAAATAAAAAATTTCAGTAATGCTTTTATTTGATAAAATCCTCTAAGAATACATGGGTGGATGGTGATAATGCATTTTTTTGCTGCATGTTTGAAGAGAGTATCTACTGTGACTGTGTAATGCAAAAACCTGTGACATATCTGGGTCTGTTGTTTCCTTGGGTGCAACATTAGGTGTTTTTTGAGCCATTACTGTAAAAATGTTCTGTGACTATTTTTTTTTTTTTTTTTTTTTGTATTATTTGTACATATGGGTGCTGATAAATCCTTAATAATACCGAAAGCAGAACATGCTACTGTAATTCATTATTTGAATTGCAAAAGGTGCAATGTTTTACTTTGACAAGTCCCTTAACCTGTTCAACCTGTTATTTATGTTCGACACACAGAACTTTTAAATGCCACACAGTAACGTCTTGACATTTGCATGTCTTATGGCTGTCCCATAGCTAGTTTCCCACCTGTCACTTGAGAATTTTTAGTGGTGTGTTTGTAAGGGAAGGATCAATAGTGTAATTATAGATATAATCAGGGACGTGCACAAACATTTTGGGGGGCAGGGGCTCAAGTGGAAAAAAGGGCACTTCTCATAATTATTTATTTAAAAAATAATGAACCCTTAAATATATTAAGACAACTTTGACTTCATTTACACTCACGCAATTGTTTTATACTCCACAGATTTCTACAAAATAATCAGTTCACACAGAGACCATGGTCTTCTTTAGTATTCATTGGGTTTATCACAAGAGAAGTCAACAACAACTGTTTTCAAGTAGCTGTATATTTAGAATAAATTACTGCACCAAGGAGAGGGACATAGTTTCACTATTAATTTGTTTATTTTGCACAAATCAATAAATCGTTTTAATTTTTTGGTGTATTGGAATACTTCTTTCATGAAGTGGACAATTTTAAGATTTTACAATTTTAAGGTCCATTTTTGCTGCCATGTCTTTTACTCTAATGGAAAGAAAACTTAACCCTAACCCTACACATTTAGATGGAGTTTGTTTTAAGCCTACTACCCTCTGTCTGTTTGCATCTGTAGATTTCATCTAAATTAACCAAAATAAGCTAATCTGCATATGATTTTTTTTTTCCTGAACTGTTAATACATTATATATTATAACAAATGCCTGCAGAGGGCGACAAAAGCCTGCTGATTTTTGTTGTTAGACAGCACAGCATGATCAATTCCACGATCAAAGCCAACCATGATTAAAAAAAAATATTATTAGTTAAATAATAATATTCACCCACTTCTTTGTGATATAAATGCTACAGCCACTGTAATTTCTTCAACAAGAATATGTGGACATCAAACATGCAAAGATAGAGCGAGGGTTTAAACTTTTATTGATGTATTATCCTGTGTAAGCGTAGATTTAAGAATAGCATTATGTAGCTGATGCTGTATTATTATTTTTAAATAGTTTTAATAAACCATGCATCCTTAGAAAACTGTCTAATAATGTGGTTCATGGATGTGCGTCCATGGAATGCTCCTCTTCTGGTATTGACAGCCCAACCTATCGGTCAAGTGTTTACCATGGTTCAAAACGCAATGCATAGCGCAATACAATCATTTAAATTATAATATGACATATATTTCATTAGTATCAAATCAGGCAGATGTGTTGATTGTGGTCAAACTATCAATGCAGCGTTAAATGTATAAATGACCCTTAAATGGACAAAACTTTCAGGTTTGTGAACATAGGCTAGCCTACCTGAAAGAAATGCACGGTATGCATCCATCTAGGGCCTTTTTTCTTTTTCGCTTCTTATCGCCAGACAGCAGTTGCATTTTCGCGGTGAGGTGGGGCGTGGCGCGCGTGCGTGCGGGCATGAATGGCGTGTCGCGGAGTGAGGGCATCTGAACTCGACAAAGCCGACCTGATATAGTATTTTTTTTATTTTTTTATTTGTTTTATACAGTAAATATATTTGTTTGACAGGGAAGCTGTGAGCAAACAGGAATATATATTCATGTATTAAAATAAAAATAAAAAAACACCCCAGAAAAAGGGCATTTTCTCTCCAGGAAGAAAAAGGGCAGGGGCTCAAGCCCCTTTTTTGTCTACGTGTGCACGTGCCTGGATATAATTGCATGCAAGTATTTTTTTAAATGTAAGTACAATGTAAAAACATGTATGTACACAATGGGCCCTATAATACACCCGGCGTAAGGCGCAGCGCAAAAGTGTGTTTGCTAGTTTGCGTTCGGCGCCGTTCGCGTTTTCCCGTTCAGCGTCACGTCCTTAAATTAGTAATTTAATTTAATGCATTTGTGCCAGTTAGTGCGCCCATGGGCGTGCTGGTCTAAAAAAAGAGGTGTGTTCAGGCGCATTGCCGGCGCATTGCTATTTTAAGGAGCTGAAAATAGACTGCGCCATAGACCAACTCAAACCTGTTCTAAAGTCTAAAGTCAACGGCGCAATATTTTTTTGTTAGAGCGCATTGGTAGAAACTGCGCCTCTGGGCGCGTCCACAGTGCGCGTTGACTTTGCTTATCACACAAACATGCCAAATATTAAAAACAAAAGGATTACAGTGTAAAAGAATAATATTGTGTAATCTACATAAATATGAAAATGTAATGATAAATGGTCATTGCGTGTATTAGAATTAGGCTAACGTTACCTATATTCAATTCAGCCTATTACTACTTATAACGGACACAATCACTGCTAATTCATCCCACGCCTTCTTCACCTCAGGAAGCTTTGGTGGATTCCTGCTTGTCCTGTAGATGATCTGCTCGCGCGATTTAACTTCGCGCACGAGCAGATCAGTTTCTTCGCTTGAAAAGCGTTCAGCTTTTCCGCCAACAAATTCCGCCATGTAAATAGCAAATAGTGGATTTGGACACGCCCTGAGTGCACCTGCGCTGTGCGCTTTACACTTTGCATTTAGATCGTTAAAAATAGGGCCCAATAAGTGCATTGTACCAAATGATTAATTTAAATGTTAATACATAGTTGTTAAAGCTGCTGTAGGGAGTTTTTAGAAAACCTTGACTTAGCCTGAAAATTTGAACAAGCACAACTCACAGGTCACTCCCCCTTGCTCTCTGCTGCGCTACAGCCCTCCCTGCACAGCTCCTCCCATATCACAACGGAGCCTACCGTGAACGCTCAAGCTAGTGGATAAACAGTTATAGCACATTCACTGGTACAGACGAAACATCATTAATATGATTTACACTGACGCTTGCCCATACTTTGACTACAAACCTGGTCCTCAAAACATTATGTATTTTGCAATAAATGTATATGACGTTGCACTATTTCTATAAGTAATAAATAGCTAGTATGATAATAGCTAACGGTAACTAACGTTACAGTATGCAAGTAATTATTCTAAATAAGTTTTGCTAGTAGGCCTACATTATTTCAGCAACATGACAAATTAGTAGGTTTCAATAGTTGATTTGCACAGTGCATGACATTTTATCTGTATGTTATGCGGCTAGAGTTTTGACACCGAGTCAGTTGTCTCCGACGAGGAATTCACACCCAGCAACTTCGAGGAGTCAACGGGCAGGGAGAAGAGGAAGCATCAGGCAGGGGACGGGTAGGCCTGTTTTGAAATGATCTTAGTTGTGTAGTTTTTAAAAAATGAAACAAATCAAGCAGGGATACTTACTTGTCAAGCAGAGATGTGGCTGACTCGGCATCGGTTTTTAATCCTTTCAGGACACGTAGCTCCCTCCACCTAGGAAAAGCCGCTCCGATATTTACCCTCATTTTATTTCGAGCTCTATCTAATTCTTTCTTTTTGGCTTTTTTATCATCGTCATCTGTCTTTTTCCGTTTACCCGTCTTTATTTTGTGAGCAGGTGCCACTCGAGGAATTGGCAGTTTGGATTGTTTTTCCGCCATAAGCAAAGCTGCGGCACACCGGTAATCTTGAATTTGAATGCCTGTATGCGCTGGCGCTGTGCGCTGTGCATCAGCGCGCACGCGAGCTTGATTGACACTGCTAAGACACTCATCCTGGCTCTGATTGGTTGTTTCTTACCGGGAGCGGTGTATTTCTGCAAATGGCAATAGGACCACTGGGAGGAGCCAGAGGAGCTTGATTTTTTTCACAGATTATGTGTCTCATGTTCTACTGTCAGGACATAATGACAGGTTTAGCAAATATGTAAAAAATACATTTTATACAAAAGTTAACTACTGCAGCTTTAATGACACTAAATATAAAATGGGACAAATCAATGCATACAAATTCCAATTTATGATTTTTTTTAAAAAATGTTTTATAACATCTAATGCAAAAAAAAAATAATTTAATATATGAATAAATTAAATTAAGAAAATGACAACAATATGCTATAGGCAAACAAAATGGATATTTTTTTTTAACTACGCAATTTGTTCAAAGGGTCAAAAATAGATGTTTCAAGCTTTAAACATGATGTCTATTTATTAAAGGTGCTCTAAGTGATCCTGGGTGGATGTAACTTCCTGTTGACGTTCGAAGTGTTGTCAAGCAAAACAGAGGCTAGCTAGACCCTCCCTCCTCCTCCCCCTCCCCCTCCCCCTCCATGCTTCCTGTAACAGTCATGAACGCGCATTTAAAATCATTCTTGTCGGTTATTGGCTGGAGCATGTTTATTATGTTTTGTGGTCCAGGCTGCACCAGTTTGTTTTTTATTGCCGTTTTCGGAGCTTGTGGCGACTACAGAGACCGTGTTTTTTTACAGTGTGTTCAGGGGACAGGCAGCTAGCGGATAGTGAGGAGTTGTTTGCTGTGTGTGACAAAAGATGTTTTGGCCTAAAAATGTGTGACATCGCTTAGAGCATCTGTAAATTAATATATTTGGGGGGCAAATTGTGATTTTATAAAAAGTTTTACCCAATTTAAGGGTTAGTTCACCCCTTCGTTCATCTTTGGAAAACAAATTAATATCTTTCTGATAAATTCTGAGAGATTTCTGTCCCTCACAACCCTATGCAACTGAAACTTTGACGTATCGATAAGTTAATAAAGAGATCGTAAAACTAATGCATATGAACTGAGTAGTGCAAATTTTCTGAAGAGACTTGGTCACTTTTTTGAACCTCATTGTGTCAGGGTTCTGTCACTTCAGTCTTGTTTATTTCTTGGTTTTGTGACAGAGCTCTGACACTCCCGTTCTTGTCGGGTTTTTGTGTGAGCGTACGGTCTCGAGGGTTCTCGGGGCTGTGCGCTCTCTTGTCTGCGTGCCTTGTTTCATGTTGGGAGCGTGGCGTTCGGATCCCGGCACTCGTGTCTAGTTTGGTTTCGGTTTCGTGTCGGGATTTGGACACTCGCGCTCCCAGTCCTGTCTTTGTTGTGAGCGCACGGTCGAGTGTTCTTTCACTTGCCGTGCGTTCTTGTCTCCTGTTTTGTCTCTTGTATTGTCATGTTGTGTAGCACGTGGTTATTTCCACCTGCCGCGTGCTTTCATGTTGTTTTTGTCTTGTATTGTGTAGCACGCAGTCTGTGTTTCACGGGCTGCAGTGCTCTCATGTTTTGTTTTGTGTGAACACGTGGCTTAGGAGTTTTCATAGTCACGTGTTCATGTCTCGTCTTGTGAAAGCACATGGCTTGTGATTTGTCTTCATTGGCCATGTGCTTGTGTCTTTGTTTTGTTTTGGTGTGAGCACATGGCTTGTCATGTGTTTCTTTGTGCCATGTGCTCTCACGTCTATTGTCTTGACCCCGCCCACCTTGTTACCTCATTATTGGTTGATTTGCCCCACCTGTCCTCCCTTGTTACCTGCCTTGTTTGCTCTCCTATTTATTCTCCTTGTGTTTGCAGTCCTGTGCTGGTTCGTTGTCATATTTTTCCTGGTGTTTCCTTTTGTCAAGTCAAGTCAAGTCAAGTCAAGTCTGTTTTCCCCCACGGGGTTGTTTTTGTTGTGTTTTTGTTTTTATTTTTATTGCTTAATAAATGCCCTTCTAACCTGCATTTGAGTCCTCGTCCTTCCAAACCTGACACATTGGTCCTCGCACATCAAGTAAACCTGCTTGAGCTTCCATTTACCTGAACTGGTGTGTGAGTTGATGAAAGTTTACATGTGAATAAAAGCCTAGATTCAATCTGTTCATCATATAAAGCGATCATGTCTCTTTGGAAAATTTGGACTAAACCACTCAAACCATATGGATTAGTTTTATGATCTCTAACTTTGAAGCATCAAAGTTTAAATTGTGTAGGCTGTCTATGGAGAGACATAAAAAGATAGAAAGATCTTCATTTATGTTCCAAAGATTAACGAAAGTCCCACAGGTTTGGAACGACATAAGGGTGAGTAATTATTGACAGAATTTTCACTTTTGGGTGAACTATCCCTTTAACCTGCAGTACAGGGGCACATGCACCCAGGGTTGGGCAAAAATACATCAAAATGTATTTTAAAATAAAATACCAAATACCTTAATTTTAATTGTATCAAAATTAGCTACAAAATACAGCAGCCACACCATGTATCAAAATAAACTACTGCATTTTTGTATTTTAAAAATACTAAAAAATAATTTTACAAGGGAGTATGAAATTTCTTTGCAAACTTTCCATCAATTGGCCTATTTGATCTATCCCTTCATCATTACACTGACTCAGTTGATTAAGTAAACAATGTTTGACAGCACCAGCTTTTCTCTGCCTGAGTCATGCAATAAATCTAATATATGCAACCAGTTAAAGGCACAATATGTACAGTAGGAGTTTTGGATTAAAATATCCAAAAATCACTAGTACAATGTTATATATATTGTTGACTTGTACATTATCCCAAATGTTTCCAAAAATGTTTAAATCCAGAGAAATATGCAATTTTAACCAGGACACAGGCCATATCAATGACATCATACCCGCGTTACCCTCGATTTCCGGTTTTATTTTGTAGAAACCATGGAAACTCCAAAGACGCAACTGTGGCATAATAAAAGTTCAGCTGTTCTCGAGACATGTCACGCTCGTCTCTCATTAGCAATCACTCCAGCGGTCTCATTCAGCTCCAACATCACTCGCCCTGCTCTGCTTCATACTACAGTAACGTTAATCTCATCCATGAACGTGATTTCTGCCCAAGTCCCGTCCCAATTATTTTCCACTGGCTGTAGACGTGAAGAGCAGTGTTGTGGGTAACACGTTACAAAGTAACGCGTTAGAGTATTCTAATTACTTTTTTCCTGAAATGTGTAACTTAACGCGTTAGTTTCGTGCGTAAATAATCAGTAACTTCGTTATTTTTTTAAAAAAGTAATCCGTTATTTTAAGGAAAGGAAAATCCCGACCGCAGCCTGCTTTTTGTCAGACAGTAGGCCTAGGTCTACTGTGCCACCTGCTGATGTATCAGCGGAGCCGAAGCTCTGTGATCGTAAAGTCAATGGCTGTGATACGTCTGTCTGTGCCCTGCGCCTAACCCTGTGTGTGTGGGTTTTTTTTTTTTTTTCGAAATCCCGGCAAGATGGCAGAGAGGACAGCGTTTGGTTTATGGAAGTACGCACATTATTTTCAATTTGTCAACGAAAAAGAAAAGAACATAACGGTAAAATGCACACTCTGCGTTGGTGAAAAGCTTCTGTCGACCGCCAAAAATTCTACCTCAAATTTAAAAAAACATCTCGCATCCAAACACCAATAATAATTAGTTCGGCTATTAAGTGATTTGTCATTTGCCTGTGTGGCAGTGAAGGATTTAATTCGGTTTGTTATCATTTTTGTTTGACAGGCAGCTGTTAATTTCTGTTAGATCGTTGCTGGCTGGTTGTTCATCATTTCTAAATGGATTTAAATCTGCAAGCCTGTTTAAGGTTGTGTAAGTAAGCATACTTGTACTTTGATAACTGCATTATTTAAAGTTAAAGAAAAATCAGGAGTTATCTTGTGGTGCTCATAATATGCAGTAGCCTAGGCTGGGTAGGTGCGAATTTTGATTAATAATATGTTCTGTGATAATAAATAAATAAAACGCCATGTGGAATAGCCTATTGCTGACTGCCTTTCCTGTTATTGTTATCCTGCAGTGTTAATTTAGTCGGATGACTGACGTTATTCATTGTCGGGAGTCATGACTTTTAAAGTCAGTGCATTTAAAGGGGCCGGGGGCTGTGTCTGTCATGTGTGAGCCGCTGCAAACGGCTTTTAATTTTTGGTAACGCATGAGTACTCTAACGCGTTACTTTTATGAATAGGTAACGCTGTATCATAACTGATTACTTTTAATTGATGGTAACGTTGTAACCTAACTAACTACTTTCCAAAGTAACTATACCCAACACTGGTGAAGAGAACACCTCCCATGATTCCACAAAATCAAGGATAAGCGACTGAATAAGCGACCTCTAGCGGCAAAAATTTACATATTGTGGATTTAACATATCAAATATTCACATATCCCTGTGATCTCCCAGATGAAGGTTAGTTTTAAAGTAACCAACAGTTTAATTTTTAACAGTTTGTGAATGACTTATAATTGTATCCTAATTTAGTTACTTGATGTTAGGTAACGAAGGGCCTACTTTGCATCAGCAACACTGACTTAATGACAAACAAGTCATTCATAAGAAGACGACTGATGGCTCCTGTATTCAAAGGAACTAGTTTATATCTAATTAATCAATTGATTGTTAATCATAAATATAGTGGGCTGCTGCTCGGTGTAATAGTTTAAGAACATTATGGCATTATACATTATATAGGCTACTAAAACGAACACCAAAACCTAACATCTGTTCTGAACTAAAGACTGGGCAAACTACTGAGTAGGCACCAATCAGAGGTTGCTTTTTTATGATGTCATCATGTAGACTTCTTGCACAAGAAAAGACCCTGTCACATAATAGTAGTCACGAAGCACACAAAGATGATGAATGTGTAGAAAAATCTTTAATTAGAACACACAGGAGATCCAATACAAGAAGAAACACCACTGACATTAACGAGAACAGACAAAGACTAAAGGAGAACTCAGAGTTTAGATGCATTGGACAAAACAAAGGAAACTAATTAGATAATTAACAAGATCACAGGTTAACAGGATAATTAACTAAATGAGGCAATGAACATTATGACACAGAAAACAGATCATACATGTTAAAGATACTCTGCTTTGAATTTTTTTTTTCATTATTATTATTTATTTATTTAAGTTATTTATGTATGGTGTTCATTTACTATTTAAAATCAAATGCAATCTATAATTACAAACTACCTATTGTTCCTCTTTCCATAAAATGATATCTACTGTGATGTCAGCTACTTTTAAAAACTATGGAGAGGATCTTATCATGCCAAACCTCCATTGTAACTCTGAAAAACTCATGGATGTCCTCTTTAGGATATATTCAAAACATAAGAAATTCAAATTAATTTAAGAGAAATTCATAAAGAAAAAAAAAATCCTTATCAGTGAACAAACATGAAAGGATGGGAAGGAGGAGGAAAATGTGAGCATACCTACTTTCAGGATGAAACCCATGAAGTTTTAGTTTTTTGCATGAGGACCCAGAACATCCTTTTGTGTAGTTGGTTCATGTGGATGAGTTTCATTTCTGCAGTGATCCTGTCAGGATTTGAAGGAGGAGCGAGGACTCAATGCAGGAAAATGAAGGGCTTTATTCAATGAATAAAAATAAAACAAAAACAAACAAAAACTACCCCGTGGGGGAAACAGACTGACATAAAACTGGACTTGACGAAACACAAGGGAATAAACGACATTCAATGACAACGAACCAACACACCAACAGGACAACATGACAGAACATCAAAACACAAAGACAAAGAGGGGAGGGAGGGGAGCCAAGTCAGTCAACAAAACAAAAACAGAATGTCTGGGGAGGGACGGGAGGGTTGAGCCAGGGAGGCTCAGGCAGGTATGGGGTCCCGGCTAAGAGCCAGGGCGGGACCGGCGGGACAGACCAGGGCGGGACCGGCAGGACAGACCAGGGCGGGACCGGCGGGACAGACCAAGGCGGCTTCAGCTGGTCTGGGGTCCTGGCTGAGGACCAGGGCGGTACTGGAGGGACCATCCAGGCAGGCTCCAGCAGGGCAGACAGCTTAGCAAGTGCTGGCAGGGCAGACAGCTTGGGTGGCGCCGACAGGGCAGACAGCTGGGGTGGCGCCGGCAGGGCAAGGCGCTCGGGTGGCGCCGGCAGGGCAGACAGCTGGGGTGGCGCAGGCAGGGCAAGGCGCTCGGGTGGCGCCGGCAGGGCAAGGCGCTGGGGAGGTGCCGGCAGGGCAAGGCGCTCGGGTGGCGCCGGCAGAGCAAGGCGCTGGGGAGGCACCGGCAGGGCAAGGCGCTTGGGCGGCACAAGAATGGCCTCCAGGGTGGCCTATGGGACTGGAGTAGACTCACGGGCAGGAGCAGGCTCAGGAGCGGCCTCCGGGCCATGAGGGATGGGGGAAGCTTTCCTCCTCTTTCTCCTCTTGTGAGGGTGAGGCAATGGCACTGTGCCTACCTCCTCTGTGGGCACTGCAGCTTCTTCGGTCAGCTCTGGGGTGGCCTCCGGGCCTACAGCGGGCTCTGGGGTGGCCTCCGGAGCGGACTCACGGACAGGAGCGGGCTCTGGGAAGGCCTCCGGGCCTGAAGCGGGCTCTGGGAAGGCCTCCGGGCTTGAAGCGGGCTCTGGGAAGGCCTCCGGGCCTACAGGGATGGAGGAAGACTTCTTCCTCCTCTTCCTCCGTTTATGAGAGCGAGGAGGTGGCACTATGCC
This sequence comes from Chanodichthys erythropterus, assembly GCF_024489055.1. Taxonomy (NCBI): domain Eukaryota; kingdom Metazoa; phylum Chordata; class Actinopteri; order Cypriniformes; family Xenocyprididae; genus Chanodichthys; species Chanodichthys erythropterus. The sequence goes on from NC_090240.1 coordinate 3,698,055, forward strand.
TACCTCCTCTGTGGGCGCTGCAGCTTCCTTGGTCAGCTTTCGGTCACAGCAACCACTGGAAGGGCTGCAGTGGGTTCAGCCACCTCTGGGCAGGTGGCAGATGAGGCTGACCTGTTCTTCCTCCTCCCTCTCCCCAAAGAGGTCATCGGAGGACTGGGGACTTGGCAGCTTGTGAGGGGAATGGGAGGTGGACCAAAAGGGGGAAGGCCACCCTCCTCTCCGCGGTTGTAAACAAACCCCACAAACTGCCAGAAAGACAAAATCCCCAGCAAATGTCCTTGAGCGCTGCCTCGCTGATGTTGAGCCCCTCCGCTGTGAACACAAACAGGTGAGCAAACTCCTTCACGCTGGCTTCCCCTTGCCGAAGAGAAAGGAGCTTGCTGCACTGATCCTCCATCAGTTGAGCGGAGGGGCTGGGAGATGGAAAAAGGAAGATGCCCATCCTTCTGCTGAGTCCTCAATTGGCTGGTTCGTTCTGTCAGGATTTGAAGGAGGAGCGAGGACTCAATAATGCAGGAAAATGAAGGGCTTTATTCAATGAATAAAAATAAAACAAAAACAAACAAAAACTACCCCGTGGGGGAAACAGACTGACATAAAACTGGACTTGACTTGACTTGACTTGACTTGACTTGACTTGACTTGACTTGACGAAACACGAGGGAATAAACGACATTCAATGACAACGAACCAGCACAGGACTACAAACACAAGGAGAATAAATAGGAGAGCAAACAAGGCAGGTAATGAGGGAGGACAGGTGGGGCAAATCAACCAATAATGAGGTAACAAGGTGGGCGGGGTCAAGACAATAGACATGAGAGCACATGGCACAAAGAAACACATGAAAAGCCATGTGCTCACACCAAACAAAACAAAGACACAAGCACATGGCCAATGAAGACAAATCACAAGCCATGTGCTTACACAAGACGAGACATGAACACGTGACTATGAAAACTCATTGGCCACGTGTTCACACAAAACAAGAAAACATGGAAGCACGCAGCCCGTGAAACACAGACTGCGTGCTAACACAACACAAGACAAAAACACAACATGAAAGCACGCGGCAGGTGGAAATCACCGCGTGCTACACAAAACATGAGACAAGAGCGCACGGCAAGTGAAAGTACACACAAACCGTGCGCTCACAATAAAGACAGGACTGGGAGCGCGAGTGTCCGAATCCCGACACAAAACCGAAACCAAACTAGACACGAGTGCCGGGATCCGAACGCCACGCTCCCAACATGAAACAAGGCACGCAGACAAGAGAGCGCACAGCCCCGAGAACACTCGAGACTGTACGCTCACACAAAAACACGACAAGAACGGGAGTGTCAGAGCTCTGTCACAAAACCAAGAAATAAACTAGACCGAAGTGACAGAACCCTGACAGATCCTGAAACTGGTTAATCCAAGATAACTTCCTCCTGTAACTACATATGCCATAAATCTGACAGTGCAGCTGGATGACATCATGATATGTTACCATTTTTCAAAGATCTCAAATCTTAAAATACAAAAACCCTGTTGTGTCTATGGTGCCACCCACATACTGCAATACTGTAACATAAAACAACATTACTAGATCAAAGAATTCAATACTCTTATTTTTGCACAAGCACCCACATAGCAAATGTTTTCTGGCCCAGCTCCGGGTCACATGATCACGTTTCCCTCGGCCCAAGTACCGCAAAGAATCCCAGACAGCAACAGAATGTGGCCCAGATCCGGCCCACATCTGGTACATGTGGATTACATATGGACCAGATGAGGGCCGGATCTGGGACGACACTATGTTGCTGTCAGGGATGACGGCCCTGAAGTGGCCCAGAACTGGATTAAAGACAGGGGTCACACATGGGCCATAACCGGCCCGAATCTCAGCCAGTTAATCACCCTTAACTGGCCCTGAACTGGGCCAATACAGGTTTTATTATTGGTACCAATTCTCAGCCATATGTTAACCATATCACCACCACCCTTTAACCAGAAACCCCAAAAATGAGCCATAACCCAGCCTAATCTTACCCAAACCATGTGAAATGAGCCACAAGAAAATTCAATTCTCAAAATTAGTTTATTTAACAATATTGCACAAGCCAATAATAATAATAACCACATTCAGAATTGTGTAACTGTGTGAAGGCTATTTTATTTAGTACAATCAAAGCATATCTTATTACCACCTCATGAATATATGAATGAATCTAGCACTGAAATGAAAATATATTATAATGTAATTTTACTCTCAACACATATAGAGCAAATTAAAAAAAAAAAAAAAAAATAGTTAAAACAAATTTACACATCAGAATGTTTGTATGTGTGAGGGAGAACGTGATCCTATTTAGGACTGTCCTCAGGAAGTGAAGTACAGCTCTGCAGCCCCTCATTTCTCCACAAGTACTCTCTCCTTATTCCATCTCTATCAGGAGCAGGCTTTTAGTCTTGTGGTGTCAGACAATTTTTTCCTCACAGCAGCTAAAAGACAAAATAATAATACAAAATTAATAAATACATATACAAACATTCATCCATCTACTGTAAATAAATGTAAATGAAAAATAAGGTTGCTTTAGTGTTTTTTACAGGAAATGATTGCCAATAATATGGCACTATTGAATGACTAACTGGCTTGTCAGAGTTTTACAACAGTATTAAGACAAATAAGACCATTTTAGCAAACAAAAACCTTAAAAATGTTGAGATATGGAAACTGTGGTGTAAACACCAATGCACCGTTGAAGTACTGATAATGTAACGCATTCAAAGCATAACATCTTATTTCCACCTCAAAAAAGGTGCATTTAATTTCAAAATGTACTGGTCTGTCTTAAACAGTTACTTATTGCATAGGTTAATGCAAACTAACAATGACCTCCTACAAATACCAAAAACATGTCTTTGTTTATTTGACACAATGATTATTCCAGATTTGATTCTACATGACTGATGCAAAATGCTTACGAAATAACAAATTGCTTTCTTATTGTTTTAAGAATGTCTACTAGCTAAAACAAAAATATCAGACATAGACCTATCCTGATTATCAAAGTCAGATATTAGATTTAGATATAATTAAATCTGATTGTACAACCTTTGAATCACTTTCAGCTCAAAAAGTCAATTACTGTTGCTGATTTTGCTGTGATTTTTCCTATCATTTTAACAACATTAGGCTACATTGTTCCGCACACCGGACAGGAAGCAGCGCGCCTCGGACATCCCGCAGGCCGGTCTATCTCACCCCGGTCGCGTCAATCCTCATATCTGGGTTCTCAAGTTCAAGGGGCAGTTTTATTTTATTTTATTTCAAAAAGCGCCAAAAATGTGTTGTTATTCTATTTTTAAAGATAGCTGTTACACAAAAAGAGTGATGGAATTCATTAATCATAATAACCAAAATAATCTGCGAGTTTTAACCGCATTTGGCGGCTTTTTTGTAAAAAAAAAAAAAAAAAAAAAAAGTTAAATTCTTTCCAAAAGGCCAAATATTGATTCAAAACATCTAACATAACATAACATCTAATGTTAGGTCGTACACAGCATAACTTCACTTACCTAGAACAGCGGTTGTCCGACAGACGTCTTCACCCTTCAGTGGGAGAAATTTCAACCGACGCATCAGGTGAATCTCAGCCACCAACCAGAAAAGCTGCTGTTACCGTGGAGATCGCGCCAAAATAAACAATAGTTGACCGCCCAGTTGTAACTATAACGTTGCACGCTTCACAGACACACGGTCAACAAACATGTGGCTTCTAAAGACAAACAAGCTGATAATGTGAATTTCATTCACAGCTTTTCATTTTTTTATGGTCTCATTATGCAGTGAGCAACAGTATGTCGCAATGTACTTACAGGTACGTTCGACCAATCAGAATGTGTTCGCATAGTGTTCTTTTAGATACAGTTACAGAGAAGTTTAGACTAACATGAGGTCTTACATTAAACCTGTGAGACATGTGTAACACATTTTGTTAAACCACAGATGGGAGTGTTTTCTTTCAGATCCACCACATTCCCAAAAAGGTTACACAAGAGGAATACCTGAACTATTCTTGCTGTTACTACTCACTGGAATCCTCTATTAAAAAAAAAAAAAAAAAACCATCTTGACCTCCTACCAAGTATTGCATCAAAAATAAAGTGAAAGAGGTTTCATATAAAATTCAATTTCCCATCGAGTTTACCCAGTTAAGTCACTTGTGGTACAGCGTTTTAAAGTGAACATGGAAGATACGTTTTTTTGTCAAATTTCCCCTGAGACTATTCATCATTTATTTTGGGAGTGTCCCATGTTTTGGATAGAACTCAATAATTACTTATACAACGAAAAGCTATGATTCTTATTAACTTTAAATAAATACAATTTTTCACAATTTAAAACTGATGTTAAAATATATTTGGTTACCAATCATAATTTCTCCGGACCAGACTGGGTTTATTAAAAATAATAGACATTCTTTTTTAATATTGTTTAACATTGTATACAATCCCTCTTCTTCTGCTGTCCCAGAGGTGGTAATATCATTAGATGGAGAGAAAGCATTTGACCGGGTGGAGTGGAAATATCTCTTCTACACACAAATTTGGCTTTGGTGATAAATTTATTTCTTGGGTGAGGTTACTATATTCTGCCCCCCAAGCCTCTGTCAGAACCAATAATACTTGTTCTGACTAATTTTCCCTCCACCGGTCCACTCACCAGGGATGTCCCTTGACTCCACTTCTCTTCGCCATTGCTATTGAGCCCCTTGCTATTTTACTGCAATTTTATATATTAAGGGCATAAAAGGAATGGGTACAGAGCAAAAAGTGTCATTGTATGCAAATGATCTCCTCCTTTATATTTCCATTATGGCTATGTCGATACTCACAGCTCTTAATATTTTAAAATCATTCGGAATAATTTCTGATTACAAATTAAATCTGAGCAAGAGCAAAATTTTCCACTGAATTCTGCAACTGTAGGGACTATTCATTAGATAATTTTCCATTTATGATTACACACCACAGATGTATTTATCTTGGAGTCTGCATCATGGCTAATTTGCTACTCCAGATGGAGAAAGATTTTGAGTGCTGGACTCTGCTTCCCCTATCTTTGGCTGGAAAAAATAATTCAGTTAAAATGAATATCCTTCCAAAATTCTCCTATTACTTTCAGTATATAACCATTTTCCTTCCTCAACACTTTTTCATAAAATTGATACCCTGATTCTAGGATTTATCTGGAATAAAAAGATATCCAAAATTTGCAAGATATTCCTTCAGAGACCCAAAATACTTGGGGGTATGGCTCTACCTTTACAATTTTATTTCTGGGCTACAAATCTCAGATTCATGCAATACTTGTTAAATCAGGATCAATCTCAGGATTCATCTGGATGGTTTAATATGGAGGCTACTTCATGCATGCCCACTTTGCTGACAGCCTTATTACATGCCCCCATTCAATGTTCTTCATCTCCCTATACCAAAAATGACATCATTAAAACAATCCTGAGAATCAATTCAGACACCACTTTGGATTACAAACCTATTCTATTTTCGCACCTATAGCAGCAAATTTTTCTTTCCCACCATTACTGATGGATAGTTCTTTCTCACAGTAATCAGCACTGGGCATTATAACATTTAATGATCTGTATATAGATAATATCTTGGATATACTATATAATGTATAGAGATATACTGGTCCTGTATATACTATATACTGTATATAGATATACTGGTCCTGTCCATCTCTACAGACTTATTGGTCCCAAATCTTTAAAACATTTCCAAGGATGTACAGGAAAATGAAAGGCCCTCAATCACCTAGGTATACATCTCTGGTAGTAATTCTTTCCCTCCACCAGTATATAGACTAGTAACCTACTTTGGGATATGTCAGCTGTGTTTAGTATGTTTAGCATCTTTTTGTACCTGTGATTTTATTTTGTAAAGGTTTTTTTTTTTTTTTTTTTTTTTTTTTTTGGATGACCAAGCTTTATAAGGTATTTTATCTTATGTTTTCTATTTAATGCTTACTGTGTTCTCTGCTTTTTTCAGTATTCATTTTATTCTGTTATTTGTTGTGTGGACCCTTTTATTAACAAAAGACATATACAGAGACCATATAGCTATATGTATATGTTTTGTAATTGTATGCATAATTTGTCAAAATGGAAACATTTATATAAAGTGAGGAAAAAAAATATATATTTGGAAACAATATCTAAAAGTATAAACTTAAAAGCAAGGAAAACTATACAGCTGTTTAATAGGTAACATTTTTTTTTTTCTTTTTGTAAAATGCCATTTTTACAACCCCTGACACGCAGAGCCGGTCCGTTATATAGGCAGTATAGGCAAATACTAAGGGCGCAATCTCGCTAGGGGCGCCAAAGAGGCCGGATGCAGGGGGCGGATCTACCGGGGTGGCATCTGCCACCAAAGCTTTGCCACCCCAAAATTTTCACAGAATAAAATAAGCAGTGTTTCAAGTACTGCTTTTCAGGAGGGGCACTTCAATATGATGACTAAAAAAATTGCGTAACGCAAAGTAATGGCAAGAAAGCACGTCTTTCAGTAAACCGTGCATGATGTTTGCACGCAGCGCGCTCAGTGTGATTCATTAACAAATGACTCTCATGAACCGATTCTTTGAGAGTCAAAAACACAGCGCAACCAAGTTAACTTACGATTTTATTCCATATTTGTATGTGCATCGGAAATTACTGCTTCCCGGCTAACTCAGAAGTCCTGTGAGAAATGTAGTCCCATCCGAATATGTCTGAGATTCATTTTTTGGCGAGCTGATTCAGCGACCGCCCGATCCACATTCATCATGGATAAAGGTAGCCTATTTTTGCCATCCGACGAACCAATAACATGAAATCAATACGGAGATCCCGATGATCCGATCACAGAAACTAATAGCAGAGATGGGGTAAGAATCTAAACGTATTTTAGTTTTTCTCGATTGCTAAAACATTATAAGTGATTCAGTTGGTCCAGTTTCCCAAACCATTCGTTAATTTATCAAAACAAATACACATTTCTCAAAACATTTAACAATGACAATATTAGGTAGCAAAACTGATGACACACCAGTCAAAATCTGAGAGAGAGCTGAAAGAATAATTTACAGGGGTTTTAAACTTAAAACAGTACCATGTAAGCTACTTTAGATGAGGGAAATTTCACGTTATACACCCTCAATGTTGTGATTGTCAACTTTCTTTGTAGCCATTTGTTATATGTGTACTGTATTTTTTGCAGCACTGAGAAATGATTGCCTAGGGATATAGTCTGTGTCAGAAGACCAATACACTGCTATAGTACTGTATACTGTAATGAAATTTAGCCAAATGTGCAGAGGATGCTGAATTTACTTTTACTGCAATTGACAGTATACTGTATATTGGTGCATACCAAGTTCATACTTATTTTTCTCATGCTTTTCATCTACTGCAAGATCAATTTATAATAGTAAAATGAAAAGGAATTTTAGTGTTCACTGGGCAGTGCAGTAGTGTGTATTTATGTTTTGTGTGTCATTGGATGCCAAAGTTTGATTTTGTCAGACAAGAATAAGTTTTTGACTAGAACATTTTATTTTGACCTGGACGTTTGAGGTTTGTGCAAGTTGGTGTATAGTTTTGAAATTTATTTTGCTGTGAGAAAATGTTGAATTGTTTCATGAATTGTGCATTAGCAATCAAGAAAAACAATAGAGACTGAAAAGTTTTAAGGACAAATTTATGTTGGCTTGTCATAAACCCAACTTCAAGTCTTGTTTAAAAAATGTAAGAACTTTGGTCAGTTATAGTCCAGAATATATGTTGTGGATGATTGGTAAAGTGTTGCTAGGAGATTCTGGGTGGTTTCTAGGCTCTTGCTATGCAGTTGCTGGGGTGTTGCTAGAGTATGTAGTTGATAGGGTGTTCTGGGCGAACACAAACAGACATTCCCACCTCTGTTAATAACAGAAACTCAAAAATTGTTTTGTTGCTCTTGCACTAAAATGTGACATTTTCATGATTGGCATCAACGTATACTTTTTTTAGGTTATTCAAATTAAATCAAAATTGAAAACATGCATGCTAATTAAAGTATACACTTGGTTAAAAACAGTTGTATTACATTACAAACAGGTACATCTTTACAGGCGGTCATGACTGTTAAAATCAGGCGACACTGACCTCTTGTGTTTAACAGGTGACATGACCCTTCTCTTGTGTTCACCATGTGGGGAACAGAAATTTGTCTTGATTACATTTGAAATCTGCTTAACATTACGCAAAAGAGGCACTCAGTCAGACAAGTCCGTCTATTGCACGTTTCCAGAAAAGAAAAACCATGGAAATGCAGCGCAGAAGAATGCAAAATCATGTTCTGTGTGAATGGACTCTCAGTGTACTGAATGCAGTTGTAACTGGTGTGAAGAATTTATTGATTTAATCTGATTTTTGTTTATTTCCTTCTGTATTTGTATTATTTTTTATCTTTTTCTTCTCTTAAATTGTTTTATTAATGCTTTATATTTGTCTACATTTGTAAAAAAAAAAAAAATAAAAAAAAAGATTGGTTTAGTGAACTTCACAAAATTTTGTTCCTATATTATCGCTCACAAGTTATGTGAAAATAATGCTAAAGTAGCTGAACTTTTCTTTAGGAATTTGTTTGGTGGAGGGAACGTTATCAGTGGAGAACACCTGCGGGATTTCCTCTTGTACTACATGCGATTGCTTCAGTCTACTTGCGTATGAGGCCGATGACACATATGCTTTTCACTTCTCCCCAAAAAATATTCTGTGTGTACCAGAGTGGAAGAAGCAGTCGCCCCATCAATTACAGTTACAGTGCAGAATCTCATCGAGTGGTCGTGTGGTCCTTGTGTGTGTGAGAGTGACCGGTCCAGACATGCTACATAAATTTGGTGCCATGACCCGGATGCACCAGATCTGCTGCAGCTGATCGCTGGGGTTCGACAATGCGGGATCACAACACTTCTGCAACCGACGGACGAAGGATCTTCATCATTGACGTTCTAGTAGCAGTGTCTGGACATTGAACTGAACTGAGTAACTGAACTCTCTTTCCACTTTATGCACACATCAGACTTTCCACTTTGCGCACATTGAACTGTTTTACTTTTTTTCTCTCTCATTTCTGCTTAAGCTTACAGTAATTGTGAGGTAGCCTGAATTTTTCTTGTTTATGTTTTTCATTATCTAAAATTTGCAATATGGCAGAAGGGGGATGGAACAAACATTGTGACGCCACACATTGGCAGGGGGCACGGGTTGTTTGGGGTATCTGAGCTTGTATTTGGCAAACCACGCATCTTGGTCTATGATTCTGTGACTGATCCAACTGTGCCTAATGAGTCAAGTAAACCAAAGTCTTCCACCCCTGCCAATGCTGGTCCTGACAACGTTACGCAGCAACTACGCAACCTCATTGGTGAGCTCGGAAGCCAGAAAGATGACTCCATTGTCACACGGTTGTTAACAAACCAGACTTCAGCATCACCTGGTTCCGTTCCAACGTTTGGGCAGCAACCCTCTAGCACAATGCCCCTTTCTATAAGCCTCGATCTTTCCAAATTAAACCTCATAGTCAAAGCTGACATTAAAGAACCACAAATGTTCAGAGGGGATGGTAGTGACAAATGTTCCATCCTAGAGTGGGTTGAACAGATGAATGTGTATTTGTCCAAAAAGGGTTGTGGCAAAGCCGACGGGGTAGAAGAAATACTGAACTATCTCTGCGGCCGTGCAGAGAGCATTGTCAAGGTTAAGCTAAAAAGTAGCCCAGTTGCTGTACTTAGCCCTGAAGTTGTTTAAGAGGTACTGCAGCGCTATTTTAGTGAGAGCCCTGGCTCGTGCCAGTTGCTAGCCGTTTTTTATGCAACCCAGCCAAAGCTTAATGAGCACCCTGTTGACTATTGGATCAGGTTGAATGAGGCGGCTGAGCTAGCAGATGCTCACCTGCAAAGATGTGGTAGCAAGATGGAAAATATGAGCTCAGAGATTGCAATGATGTTTATCAGAACCTGTCCAATTCCTGATCTTTCCAATGCGTTTAGGTGTGAGCCCATAAGCAAATGGTCCAAGGAGGTCCAAGAGGCCACTGACGAGCATGAGAGAGACTTTAAGTCACGAAAGCCGTTTCCATCTGCTCCCAAAGTTGCAGTAAATCAGGCCGTTGTTGCCGAAAAGCCTGTCAGCATGCGGGTAGAAGTAGGAAGCAAAAGTGTAGGTATAACCTCTGCTGCGTGTACTGCAAGGCCACACCCTAAAACAAGTGAAGCCACAGAATTAGGCACTTTAGAGCGTGTACTGGGTACAAAAAGGGTATTGGAATGCACAACTCTACCTGTGCGGAGACCGATCTCATTCAGATCGTTCAAACTGCATGGGAGAAAGAAGATGCCTTCAATCAAGGCATCAATCTTTAGAGTTTGGACATCCACATAAACAGTGTTACAGAGTTGTTGGCCAAGGTGCGGCCCAGACCAGAGATGGTCAGGGAAACTAGACCACTCACACTGGGGAGAGGGCAGTGTGAGTGTTGAGAGTCAGCCTCTCACCAGCGAAGATGATCCGATGGTCGTCTATAGCAACCATTGTCAGGTTGAGACAAGTGGCAGTATCATTTTGTTCCAAAACATCGCAAAGCTGGAAAAAGCTGACAGTTTGTTTTATACCCATGTGTTGGTGAATGATACAGTCACTTGCCAAGGCCTGTTAGACACGGGTTCTATGACATGTACTATTAATGAGGAAATCGAGCGCAAGCTGCAGGATACATGCATAATTCTTGAGTCTGGGCAGCCCCTTGCTGATGTTTTGCTTGTGGGGTGTGGCAGTGTTCGGGTCAAACTCAAGTGTATCCATCAGCTAAAGATGTGTGTGTATGGATTTTCAGTCGTTGTGCCAACTTGGTTGTACCAGGGCAAAAAGACCAGTTAATTGTTGGTACTAACGTCATCAGGTATGTTCTTAGTCAACTTAAGCAGTCCCAAAGCTATTGGCATGTTATAAACCAGCCAAACTCAACAGGAGAACCTGAAATTCAGCGGTTTGCTGTCTGGGCATGACAGATGGGAAGGTGGTAGCATCCCAACCGTTGTCGGTACCACTAAGCTCACTCAAGCTGTCAGGCTTTAACCTCAACAAGAGCACCTTATGTGGGGCAGACTCCTGACCAGTTCCATCATTTCTGTGCGTAGTATTGTGTTAGTTGAGCCATCTAAGGCACAAACTCATAAGAAAAGTGTTCTTGTCAGGCGTGTTATAGCCACATTGCCTGGTGACAGATGGGTGCCGATTAAGTTGATTAACCCATCCAATAAACCTGTCACTTTGAGACGTAACACTAGAATAGCAGACGTATCTCCTGTTTTAACAGTCGAAGATCTGGAGGTGTAGCCTTAACACTGTGATGGGGAGAATGGGAACATGCAGAGCCAATCTGTCTAGAGCAGTGTTTCTCAACTCCAGTCCTCGGGACCCACTGCTCTGCACATTTTGTATGTATCCCTTATTTAACACACCTGATTTAGATCATCAGCTCGTTAGGAGAGACTGCATGAACTGAACTGAGTGTGTCAGATAAGAGAGACATACAAAATGTGCAGAGCAGTGGGTCCCGAGGACTGGAGTTGAGAACCACTGGTCTAGAGCAGGCGCAGGGGTTAGTTCTTCCTTTGGCATTCGTGACACACTGCAGAAGCTCGGTCTCAGTGATCTTGACATTGAGTCTTGCAAGGTGACTAGCTTCTGCAGTTGATTCAGAAACATCAAGATGTGTTTTCTAAACATAAGTTAGACCGTGGTAAGGCCAAAGAATTTGTCCTTAGGATTCTCCTGTCTGATAACCGCGTTCCTCCAGCTCAGTATCAGACACTGACAGGAATCAGAAAAGTGCTATGGAAGATGATATGGAAGAGCAAGAGATTATCCAAAAGTCTTGTAGTGAATGGGTGTCTCCGCTGGTCCTGGTATGGAAGAAAAGTGGTGATCTTCGTGTTTGCGTTAATTTCCACAGGCTTAATGCCAGGACCATCAAGGACGCTCACCCCTTACCTCACCAAGCAGACTGCTTGGTGGCCTTGAGCGGAAACGCGATCTTTAACGTGATGGATCTCACCTCTGGCTTCTATAATATCGCAATGGCCGAGGAGGACAAAAAGCTTACGGCCTTCACAATGCCGATGGGGCTGTTTGAGTTTAATCGGTTACCGCAAGGGTTGTGCAATAGCACTGCTAGTTTTATACACCTAATGTAGGGCTGGACGATATGGCCAAAATTTATATCACGATATAATTCTTAATTTCGGTCGATACTATATAATTCCGATATCGATATGAACTATATAATAGCCTCAGAAAAACTGCCAAGAACGGCCACAACGTCTGAAAAATGAATTTGCCAAATCTATGAAATTTCTTCCTATAAAACTATATAATATTTAAGAAATAAAAACAGTACAAATAAATGTATGTTCAGCTTTTATTTGTATTTAGCCTTCATACAAACATAAAAAATAAACATAAGACTCACTCACTTTTGTAATATTAATATCTTTAACATTAAACTATAACGTAGGCGGATTTTATTATCCTTAATATAGATTAAAACAAAAGTGCTTCAGCCAAGATAAAGATTGTGAACAGTAAAAACAGAAAAAAACAGTGAGAAACAACAAAAACACATTGCTGGGGCAGGAACATTGTTGAGTGTTGATGACACTAGGGGTGCAATGGTTCAAATTGCTCATGGTTCGGTTCGTCTCATGGTTTTAGGGTCACGGTTTCGGTACGTGCTATTAGCACATACCGAACCGTACCGAAACCGTGACCCTAAAAATTAGGTGTAACGAAGGTTCTTTGTGTAATGGGAAGGAAGAGGACAGGAATCGGCTTTAGGGCTGCTGACAGTCTTTATTCTCACCAGAGAAAAAATATCCAACACATAAACAAAAAGACGGTGCAACGCACACTCAATAATTCCACATCCAAGGACGGGCTTCACTCCACGACACGAGCACAGCTCACTTAGTCCGACTGTCAGCAGTCCCTCTCTCTCTCCCACGCTCCTGCTTCTCCTGGCGTTTTATCCTGTCTCCACGCCAGTTACTGGAACGAGAAACAGGTGTTCGTGATTTACATTCAACCCGTTCAATCACCGCACATCCCCAGACACTCCCTCCTGCCGCAGACCCCGCTAAACCACGCCCCCCTCGCCACATTAGGGATGTCCCGATCACGTTTTTTTGCCCTCGAGTCCGAGTCCGAGTCATTTGATTTTGAGTATCTGCCGATACCGAGTCCCGATCCGATACTTAATAGCCTACGTAAAAAAGAATAAAGAAGAGCGAAAAACAGATCCAGAAACAGTGCTTTTCAGGTTTTTCAGGTATCTAACAGTTTTCAAATAGTAATCAAATATAAAATATCACTGCATATTATCTTTACTGTATAAAATAAATAAAGATTCATCATTATTGAAGTTACAAAAACTATTCAGTCAAGAGCAGTGAGTAATTTCTTTGTTATTTGTTGTTTGATTTAACATTAAATACAGGCAGCAGGAATAGTTGATTTCCCTTTAAGACATGCACGATCCAGTACATACTGTTCCACATGCGCTGTCTTTCTCGACTAATATACGCTCACTTAAGACATAACCGACTATGTTTGCTAGGATACTCGCTAGGACGGGCATGTTGACAATTTTTGTATGAATGTGGCCGCCGAAGCGCAAGACTTGAAAGAGAATGAGTTAGTTTAAAAACAGACAGCAACGTGTGCTGTTCAGGTCTCACCTGCGCTCGCGCGCTATCAACACCCGGGTGATGACGGCGTAAATGACTGGACATTAGAGCAGACGGCACCAGCTGTTAACAGTTTACAAAGAGTGACTGTTTTGTCCACGCTTTCTGATTATCGTTGTTGTAACGTTTTGTGCATCCATCGACTGAAACATACATTATCTGAACTCTGTCTGTTTTCCACGTTGCTATTTTAAACAAACCATATTAACCAATAGATGCGTCGTCATTCGAGATGGACTGCATTGCAAGTGCGGTCCGTAAGTGGAGAACGGTGTGGTTCGATTTTTTTACCGAGAACCGTTGCACCCCTAATACATATATATCCGAGTCCTGATCGGGAGGTAATGTCCGATTCCGATCGAGTCTGAAACCACATGATCGGGCCCGATTTCCGATCACGTGATCGGATCTGGACATCCCTACTAAAAATAAGACTACTGTCAAATAAAAATAAAGAAAATAAGAACGAGCAAATAAGTACATCACAAATAAGTACAATAAAGCAAATATTCAAATAGAATAAACAGTGCTTTTCAGGTTTTCAGGTATCTAACTGCAGTTTTCAGGTACAGAATGGATAAAGTAATCAAATATAAAATAACACTGCACATTATTTTTACTGTATAAAATAAATAAAGATGAATCATTATTTAAGTTACAAAAACTATTCAGTCAAGAGCAGTGAGTGATTTCTTTGTTATTTGTTGTTTGATTTAACATTAAAAACAGGCAGCAGGAATAGTTTTTTTCCCCCTATAAGACATGCACGATCCAGTAGCTACATAATATACTGTTACACATGCGATGTCTTTCTCGACTAATATATGTTCACTTAAGACATAACCGACTATGTTTGCTAGGATACTTGCCAAGACGGGCATGTTGACTTAATTTTTGCATGAATTTGTCCGCCGAAGCGCAAGACTTGAAAGAGAAATCAGTATTTGCGCTGTCTGAAATAAGTGTGCGCTGTCACAAATCTTCTCACAGCGCGTGCAAGTTCTCTTTCGCGTCTTGTTCTTGAAGGTTTAAATCAGCAAAGCTTAAATGAGTTTAGTTTAAACCGATAGCATCGTGTGCTGTTCAGGTCTCACCTGCGCTCGCGCGCTATCAACACCCGGGTGATGACGGCGTAAATGACTGGACATTAGAGCACACGGCACTCGCTGTTAACAGTTTACAAAGAGTGACTGTTTTGTTCACGCTTTTTGATTATCGTTGTTGTAACGGTTTGCGCATCCATCGACTGAAACATACATTATCTGAACTCTGTCTGTCTGTTTTCCATGTTGCTATTTTAAACAAACCATATTAACGCTGAGCACTGGCTGATGGCTGCGTGTCTCTGTGGTGTACGTCATCACGCCAATGGCCAATCGCGTTCTGCTCTTTCTAACGGCTGCGCCTCAAGTCAGTGAGAAATGTTGTAATGTATATATCGAAATACCGGAAATGTGTTTAAAAATCATATCACCGTTATCGAAAAAAATTATATCGCGATATATATTGATATTGAATTATTGTCCAGCCCTAACCTAATGACGACCATCTTCGGCAATCAAAACTTCCTGACGTTGTTTTGCTATCTGGATGACCTACTCGTGTACGCCCCAGACGAGAGCGAGGCCATTAAGAGGCTTGAGTTAGTGTTCAGTAGGCTCAGAGAGCACGGTTTAAAGTTGTGGACAAAAATGTGTCATTTCCTCCGCAGGAGTGTGCGGTTTTTAGGGCATGTCATTGACAGTTTGGGGTAGCGACTGACCCAGATAAGGTCAGCGCTATTGGAGCAGTGATGGAGTATGATTTAAAGATGGAGGATGGGGTAACCCCCTCCCAAAGAAAGATCAAATCGTTCCTTGGCATGGTGCTGTATTACCAGAGGTTTATCCAAAATTGCTCCACCATCGCGAAACCTCTGTTTGCTTTGACAGCTGCGTCGAGGGGCAAGAAGCCTCCAGAGAAGGGTGCTGCTGCATTCAGAAAGTTGAGTCCTGGTGACTGGAAGGAGGAGCACAGTAGGGCCTTCCAGCAGTTAAAAGCTTCTCTTATCAATTCTGTGGTACTCATTCAGGCTTAGTGCTGATATCCAGAGTGCTGAATTTCCTCCTTGTGTAACAAGTTGTTGTCCACTTTCCAGTGCTGAGGTGTCTGCAGTGTTGGAGGGTCACATTGACTGGGAAGAGAATGCTCTCTCAGTTCGACAGCATGACCATGTTGGCATTGCAGAACTGCAACTCTCCTTCTTCACAAAGAGTCCCCTCTGCTGTTAACCAGCCCACCGCCACTTCCTAAAGCAGAGCTGCAGGTCTGGTTAACACTTTGGGAAACCTGTGGATTACAGTGGGAGTGCTTCCCCACAGACCTCCCAGTCCTCTAGTGTGCCATTGAGCTGCCGGATGATGGCACATGTCCTTCTCAGGAACTGTGCACAATGACTGACTTTGCCTTCCAGGCAATGAAAGTCATGCCGCGGGCCCTTGGCCAGATGATGTCCACCTTGGTGGTCCAGGAATATCATCTTTGGTATGAGATGAAGGATGCTGACAAAGTATGCTTTTTCGACGTCTCCATCTCTCAGGCCGGCCTCTTTGGCAACATTGTCGAGGACTTTGCCCAGCAGTTATCAGCAGTCCAGAAGCTTTTTTGAGGCTATTAAGCACTTCCTACCCCGGCATGATACCACCGCCACCAGGCTAGGCTGCATGGATGCACAGGGAGCTCTTGCCCAGAACAGAACCATACCACCAATACAAACTCTATGCAATTATCAATCATATTTGACGATAGTGGTCCTGACAGAAAAAAAAAAGTTATTCATTCAAGAGCAGTGGGTGATTTTACCTTTGTCTTTTCTTGTTAGATTAACAATGACTGCAGCAGTAATTAATGTTGGCCGCTGTCACTTTAAGAGCTGCACAGACCCAATATAGGCTTAGTGTTACACACACGCGCTTTCTCAGTATTCACTTATGACATAACTGACTGCGTTTATGAGGATACTTACCAAAAGGGCATTTTGATATATTTGTGTGTAGACTACTTCACCATTTAGGTGCGTATCTGAAACCCATAGTATACTTTGCTTATGCACATTCCGGCCCGCTTCGGAGTGCGTGCACAGGTGGCCACATAGGGAACAGTGCCTCTTTCGCGGCTTAATGCACTTTTAATAGCACTGTTTAATATAAAGCATGTCCTGCAGTTTAGCAAAAGTAGACTGCATTTTACATCACGCTCTTATTCAGCTGATTTGGATGTTAAGTTTGGGAGGAATGAAACGCCCTGTTGTGAAGGAAATTAAGTTGTGCTGGACGGAATGCAGCAGCGGTACAGTAATCGCTTTACCTCGATTATCTTGTTTTCATAATCATTGGAAGCCAAAATCGAAACTGAAATCGAAAATACAATTAATTGCATCCTTCATCCCATCCTTCAGGCTGCTGCTAAACCTTCTAAGCAGCCCTGAGACGGGCAGCCCAGAGATGAAGGCAGCTGCTCTGAACCTGCTCTGCTAAGACATGCTCCTGGGAGCAACATTCCAGTCTGAAAATTTAGTCTTAACCCTATCCCTACCCCTAAACCTAATACTACCCATAACTTATCCTTAAAATCAGAGGGGAAAGATAGGTGAATAACATTGATGTAAAAGCACCTAACCCTGGTTGCAAGCCTAAACTTGACATAAACGGTAAACTTGTCCCTCAAATCTGATTGGAATGTTGTTCCAGGATCAACAAAAATGTTGATCCAGGAACATGTCTTACTTGGCAATTCACGGTAACCCAGAACCCAGGTAACCCAGGTGGTGGTGGCTTCCCTCAGGAGGGCTGGGTAGAGAATCTTGAGTTTAATTTGAAAATGTTTATTTCTGTTAGTACCCTCTTTGGTAACACTTTAGAATAATGGTCTGTCAATAATAAGTAACTATGCAGTAAGTAATGCAGGACTAATAAGTAGTACTACAGTAACACTTCAGCTACAACTATTAATATAGAAACCAGCTTAACTAATCGGTAAGTAATACTGAATTTAGGAGATAGTTCCTTATTAGCTAATTAATAATTACTGAATGAGATTAGCATCATTAATAACTATTAACTGACAAATTGTAAAGAACATTATCATCTGTCTCAGACATAATCAGTCATCATTTTTACTCCGAATATAGTTATAAAATGCATCACTTATTACTCAAGTGTTACATAGTCACTATGCAGGAACTACCAGTGACCTGGGCCATTATTTTAAAGTGAAAAAAATGTTTTTTCACTTTAAAGTAATGTTTCAGATTACTAGTAGTTCCTGCATAGTGACTAGGTAACACTTGAGTAATTATTAATGCATTTTATGACCACGTTGAGAGTAAAAAAAAGACAATTGCTCATATCTCAGACACTTTAATGTTGTGATTAGTAATTAATTAGTAATTCTTTATCATTTGTCATAGTTACCTATGTCAAGAGAAATGGAGTGTTCTCTTCTAAACAATTTGATAAATATTTTAAAAGATATAATAAAGAGGCAGGTAGGCTTGGTTATTGGATATCTGAACCATAGGCCTAGGAGGTACCGTAGTGATCAGAAGTAGACCCTGAGATAATATAATCTAAGAAGAAAATATTATACGCCTACCTGACTCCTCCTGAATCTATAATGGTAAACCTTTTACAGTTGAGTAATATGAATAGAGGAAGTGGCTTGTGACCAAGATAGTGTTACATGGTTGCGGTAGAAAATAATATTAGTTATTAATGATACCAATCCTATTCTGTAATTATTGATTAGCTAATAAGGAACTATCTTAGTACTAAATTCGATATTGCTTACTGATTAGTTAAGCTTGTTTCTATATTAGTTAATAGTAGTAGCTGAATGGTTAATGTAGTACTACTCATTTGTCCTGCATTACTTCCTTCCAGGGATGGACTGGGACCAAAAATCGGCCCTGGTATTTTGGCCCAGACCGGCCCACCACCACATAAGATCACAAATACCACCTGTCCTTCCGCTTTTTATTATATATATAATTTCATGACTATATAGTTATATATTACCAATTATATAATTTCATTATATATATATATATATATATATATATATATATATATAAATTTTGTTTTAAGTTGTTTACAACCAAGTCACCAAAATACGATGAATACACACTGAGCATAACCCAACACACAACAGTAAATCTATTAGCCTTATTACAGTTTACATATTATTATCACAATGTTAATTGTTGTTGGTGTGGGTGACATATCCAACAAGCTATGGTAAACAAGCTAGGTAACATTATAATCGCTAAAATAGGGGGAAAAAATCATCAATTATCATCTTTTGTTGTTGTTGTTGCATGGTATGATTAATTGCATTGCCATCAGTGCTCGCCAGCCACTAGTGGTTTTCCTTACTAGCCACTCAGTATTTTCAATGGCCACAATTTGGACATAGATATCATGGGGAAAAACTGCCATGTAGATATAATTTGATATATAATTTGGCAGCAGGTATATTAGGCTGCTGATCCATTATATTGTTACACGTGTGTTTAAAACAACTGACTGTGTTTACATGAATACTCGCCAAGACAGGCATTTTGGCATTATTTTATGTGTGTATTTGAATTTTTTAAGTTTTTAGTAATGACCAATTACTCAGCACCGTCAGCATTAAAGAGAAAATAATCACTTCATCCGATGTTTTTGAATAAAATAGCCTTGACAGCCGATTTACTGTAACTCCGGCGCCGCCGGACTTTACATAATCTACACACAAGCGAGTGACGTGCGAGGTGGACCAAACCACTGTGAGGCAATGGAGGGGGGACTCAAAATGTTTCTAAACTTAAAACGCCCGTTTGCGTTTGTATTGCTTTACTACTTATTGAAAAAGTATTGGGCTGCCGATCTATGCCTACCACTTTCACTTTCATTTTTGTTTTTTTTGTTTTGCGGTCGGCGACCGTCGGCCCCCAAAAGCACGCCGGCCCACCGGGAAAGTGCCCGGTATGCCAGATGGCCAGTCCGCCCGTGCTTCCTTCATAGTTACTTATTAATGACGGACCATTATTCTAAAGTGTTACCCCTAAAGAGCGGTTTTCTCAGTCTCTGGGCCATGT
Organism: Chanodichthys erythropterus; assembly: GCF_024489055.1. Classification (NCBI taxonomy): domain Eukaryota; kingdom Metazoa; phylum Chordata; class Actinopteri; order Cypriniformes; family Xenocyprididae; genus Chanodichthys; species Chanodichthys erythropterus. Next base: position 3,718,016 of record NC_090240.1, read on the forward strand.
CGGGTGTGGATTGACAGTGAGCGACACTTTGCTTCCTCACTCACAGCACCCAACCTAGCCAGTCCCTTTAGGGAACCAAGGAGCCAAGTGAAAGCAGATGGATTACAGAATGCACTGCAGCTTCAATGTATATCTTTTGAGCAATTTAAAATCAAGTTATTAATCAATATATTTCCTTTTAAATGTTAAAAATGTTCCTTCTAATGACCTCTTTAAGTGTATGTTAAAGCATCTCTTCTCAAGCTCTTAACACATTACAGTCCTTCACGTCTATTGCTATCTCAAAATTCTGGCCAGTTGATAATACTGAATATCAAAATAAACCACAGGTGGTAGATTCTTTTCCTATTTAGCACCTAAACTTTGGAACAGTCTTCCTAGCATTGTTCAGGAAGCAGACACACTCTGTCAGTTTATATCTAGACTAAAAACACATCTCTATAACCTGGCACGCACATAAAACATGATCAATTTATATTTTCAAATCAGTTAAATGATCATTAGGCTGCATAAATTAGGTCAGCCGGAACCGTGAACACTTCCTATAACACCCAATGTACTTGTTACATCATAAGAAGAATGGCATCTATGCAAACATTAGTCCCTCGGTAGGTTTACCGTAGTCAGCTGGATCTGGGCCGTATCCAGATCAGATGGAGGACCTGCACCTAAACACGACCACAACAGATCCCTGAAGTGTCAGCAGAGATTGTGTCAACTAGACCATCCCCTGTGAAGGCCTCAGCAACACAACAGCTGATCTTCAACCAGATGGAACTGGATTAAATATTGTGACTGCACCATTGTATGCAAACTGAAATGAGCTGGATGATGACATCACTATTTTCTCCTGTATAGATAAATTAACTAAATTAATAACTAATGATTTTTACAATGGAATGAATCATTACCAGGTAATTTGAGCTCCCAAGTGAGACCCCAATATGTGAGCATTGACATAACATCTCCGTTCCCTCCTTCAGGGAATGAGGGTTACATCAGTAACTAAGATGTTCAGTATATTAAAAAGCCTGCTGACAACACAAAAACTTTATGTCTGAAACTCAATCTTTGGAGGCCAATAAAAACATTTAAAAATGAACTGTACAGAATTTCATGACACTTTCATAAAATAAGTAAACAATTGTAAACTTAAAAACTATTGTGTATAGCAAAAATAATGTCAAAAGTACATTTTTACTTGCCTGCCAACAAAACATAGATCATAGAATTATGACTTTACTATGATCAAACATACTTTCATAAATGCAAGGGGTCACACTTTCTATGAGGTTTAATTACTATGTACTTAGATTTAAAAATAGTTTTTCGGTACAATGTACTTATTGTGATGTTGTATTGATGTTGTAAAACACTTGTGCTGCTGTTGATGTGGATACAGGTAAGGTTTAGTGATGTGGGTAGGTTTTAGCGTGGGTTAAAGGTAAAGGTAGTGTCAACAGTGCAATCATACCCTAGTGAAAAAAAAGTATACTAAGTATACTTGCAGCAAGACTAATTATTAGTATATTTCAAGTGTGTTAATGATTAGTTCATTTAAAGTGTTATTTTGAAACAACTAATTTTGTACTAAGTATATTTAAGTTGAAATTTAGTAGTATTAAAATACAACTTTAAGTATATTTAGTATACTTGTGTACTAAATTAGAACAACTTCAAGTATACTTAGTACACTTTAAGTATATGTCTGTGTAGGGACTAATTACATGCTTGATTAGTGATATTAAAGTGTACTTAATTTGTGTTATAAGTATACTTGTGTTAAAAGTATATATTTTTTGTTACAAAATAAGTTGCATTATAAATATACTTTATTTCTGTTATAACACAACTAAAAGTATACTTATAAGTATACTTTATTTGTGATTTAAGTACATTACAAAATTATGAGTGTCTTCACCTTTGGCTTATTCCAAATACTAAAAATTACACACTTTGCAGTCAATAACAATACACTTTATTACTTATACTTTGCATAATATAGTCAACATTTAAAGCGGATCAAAACCTTTAAATCAAAGTTGTCCTAACTTTTTTGATCCACTTCAAATGTCGACTACTGTACTTTGAATTACATAATCTCACTCAATACAGTTGTGCTACTATTTAAATACAGTTTAACACATTTTCCCAAAGTTGAATGCATTTGTTTTCAAGGCCATTCAATTAAATAATATAAGAACATCACTAATGAAGAGACATATTTCATTGACAAATCCAATAGTTTTTATTTAAACTTAATATAGATTCAGCATAACTTACCATGTTTTTCATTAAAGAAAAAAAATAATAATTGGACCATGGTGACCCTCTATACACAAATACAAATGACACATTATATTCCATTTTCTGATGAGCTCAATGATGACCGCAGAGACTCGTGAAGAACAGCATCTGTTGACAGAATGAATACCAAAGATATAAAACAGCATGTTCAACCCTTTATTCACGTTTACAATAGTCTGTCTAAATCCTACATTGAACCAATACTATTTTTGAAAAGTAAATGAAGATTAGCAGCAGAAACTGTATCAGAATGGCATGTCGATATTTTAGGTACATATTCAAGCATAAAACATTTTATGAATTAATATCGTACAGAATACGAGCAGATTTTACCAATCATATGAATGTTTTGGTGCTACATACAAACATGTGCCATAAACCACCACACACAAACTCAAAAAGGAGATATCAAGCCGAAATATCGCTCTCAGTTAGTGATGGCCGATTTCGAAACACATGCTTCATGAAGCTCCGAAGCTTCATGAATCATTTGTTTCGAATCAGTGATTCGGAGCGTGTATCAAACTGCCAAAGTCACGTGATTTTAGTAAACGAGGCTTCATTACGTCATCACTGTTTCGAAACATTTCAAAACAGAGGGCGATGATAAAGTTAACTCATGAATCATGCAGAATTACTGAGAAGCATTGAACAAGGGTCTATGGGTTTTACCTGATCTCTAAATCAGTTTTATAAATTTGTAGATGTTTTAATGAGACATTAGAATAATTAAAATGAATAATGGTAGTTATTAATCTCTTATTGGCCTGTTTAGCTTGAGCCATGGAACAGAGAAACAAGCCTTGAAAATTGATTAAAAAAAACAGATATACAGTCACTCTATATGTAGCCTAATCTTATTAGAGAATTAGTTAATTGCATTTAATAGATTTTACTTTCAATAAAACATTTGCAATAGATTTGTAAAAGGTGTTTTTACTGCATGTTTAGTTTGTTTTGTTGCATTTACACTGTTCTGACCACTAGGGGTCACCGTGGAGTCAAGTGTCAGTTTGTTTCGAAGCCTCGAATCATCACGGCACATTTGATTCAACTGCTTCAGTGTTTCACGAAGCCTCGCTCGGCCCATCACTACTCTCAGTTAGTTAAAGAAAACAAAATAAAGTTTGTTAACTGGTAGACTACAACTCACCTCCCAATAGCAGCACTTTTCTTTCAAGATCGCGTAACGTTAGGCCATTAGATTAGCCGGTTGTCGTCACCATCACGGTCAGTCTGCGATGTCACTTGATTGAACTGGTCAGAATCCCCAAGATTGAGCGATGTATTGCACTTTCAGTGTTGGAATAAATTATACATTGCGACATTGCACTTTACCTGACTGACAGAGAGGGGATTCAGACGACAACCGTGACGTCATTAGCTCTGATTGGCTGAAGGCAGTGAGCAACAAAATCTTATTGGTCACAGACCAAGTTGAAGAGACATTTGAATTCCGATAAGTTTAACCACTCGACATTTTTTCGCATTACTTCTTGTGCTTCTGGTGTGTTGTTTACAGGGCAGGACTTAGGGTGGTGGGGGCCCCTGGGCTTGAGTCACTTTCGGGCCCTACCTTCTATACATTACTTTAAATAGAACAAAATGATACATACACAAGCTATGTATTAGAGCTACACAATTCTGGATAAACTGAGAATAAAAATAGAGATCACGATTCTGAACAAACAACTTCAGCAATAAACATAAATTATGTTATTTTGTTAAGTCTATAAAAATGTTAATTGTTAATCTGAATCATTTATTTAAAAAAAACTTTGGTTTGAATGAATGATTAAATTCCTCAATCAAATACACTTGTTTCATAGATGAATCAGCATTTTGAACGAATCTCCTGAATGAACGATTCAATGACAAATGTTTTTTTAAGTAATTTGTCGCCATCTGGTGGCGTAACAATATAATCGATCCAATCGTTATTTGAAGTGCAAAGCTACTTTCAAAAGGTGACTAGTACAGTATACAGAGTTACATGTTTAAAAAAAAGACCGTTATAATTTATTTATATGATCAATTATTAAAAAAGGTTTTCTAATAAATAAATAATGATTAAAAAAGTTCAAAGTGATCATGGTGTTTATTGCAATGCACAAATATCTTGGTCAGAATGAGAATAAAACACTTATTTACCTGGAAAACATACTGAAAAACAAACAAATACCTTGTAAGGTTGCAATCATTACAAATCATTTGTATTACATATAAATAGCTAAATCTATGAGTGTATAAATCTGTTCTTGGTAAGTACTGACATATTGTATAGATTATATACATCTCCAGTATACATATAGGCAGTGTTAGGCTGACTTTGACCTACAGTATGTCTACTACATCACATAAATTACAATCTTAGAGAATAATATATAACAAAATTAAATAAGCATTTTCTCATTACCATGGCATTTTAAAGATCATTAGATGTAATTTAGTACTCTAGCAAAAATACATAAATAGAACTTCATAGAACATGCCTAACTTTGTTCAAATTTAGTGGTAGGCTAATATAAGATAGCAGTTTTAATATAGGAAGTGCCTTCTGTCAGCATAGTGGAATACTAGCGCGACTCGAATGAAGTGCACTCAACATTTGTACATATGCCACAAATGTGGTTAAAGGATGGCTGTAGTCGGCCAATTTCATGTAAATTCAAGGTGAGGTATTTAGCAGCCGCAGATCTCAAAAAAAAAAAAAAACTTACCGATCGGTGCGATTTGCTGCTTAAAGTCGGAGGAGTTGAATACGTACTGAAGCCATACATGCACTTTGCTGTCTTTATTGCAGATGAAGCTGTTTATATATATTTGTGAAATAAACGCATGTTTCCAACATTTACGTGCAGTAAAAAACTATTCATTCAAACCTTAATGCACTACTTATTTCAGCGCCTACAGGCCTTTGTACAATGAAGATCAACATAAGCTTATTCTTTTTAAATATCAAAGTCTATTTTTATACTTTTATTTCGATAAATATGGCATACATAATAATACAAATTGTGTTTAATATAATACTATTTCTACATGAAAACTGTTAATGTTGTAAAAACTGACTCATGTACATGGCATTTTTACCATAGTAAAAAAACATTGTCATTCGTCTCTTTATTGCAGAACAAGATCGTCGCATACAAAAATATACAGAGGATTTACAACAGTACTCATTGTTATAGCAGCAAATGAACAAAATCAAATTATTTCTCCAGGGAATAACATTAAATGAACACATAGGCTACTTCCGTTTTGTATTTTCAATACACTTCTTACAAATTATACAATCTTAATATATTGCAGCAGTTCAGTTTAAACTGGTATGATGTAAAATTATCTCAAATCTTCACACTATTAATTCTTCGGACTATTATGGACGTACACTTCCAGATGTCCATTATTTGTAAATAAATCTCACAAGAACATTATCATATAGCCTACCAATTTCTAAAAATAAAGATTTTTTTAAAGACAATATTCCTTTTATTCCAAATAGGCTAACAGATTTGTGTGGACACACAATCGTTGTGATAAAACTCAATTCAATGACAACATTGCAAAAGTTTCTGCTCGTGGAAACCCTAACCAAGGCAGTTTCAGAAAGTAAATAATAAATATCATTACCAGAAGAAGCCGACTGTGTAAATCCTTGACATAAACCGTTCGCATTTAAAGTTATTAAAGCATTTTCCCGAGAAGTCGCCGGCGCGAAGGTAACAACTGATACACTGCTTTGCGGATGGGCGGAAGTTAACTGACGTCATTGTGAAAAGGGTCTATTAAATTAAAATTTTCATTGCAGGGGCAGGACCAGGTAACAATGCTAGTCCAATCAACAAACTTTAAATGAAAAATTAAAAGACTGACATATTATTGAAAAAATCTAACGTAAATGGGCGGGGCCCCCTATTGGGCGGGGCCCATGGGCTTGAGCCCAGTCAAGCCCAATGGTAAGTCCGGCCTTGGTTGTTTAATATAGATTCGTGTGTACGATTGTAAAATGATTCTGCCAGTGTGAACTTAATAAACATTTACACATATTTGGAAATTGTATAGACTACACTGCATATATTAAATGGGCTTGTAATGCATTCATACTGAAATAAATAGCACAAGTAATATAATGAATCCCAATGAAGAAGTAAACTTAAAAAAAATATACAAAAATTTAACTTTAATACACTACAACTTCAGGATATTAAATAATGTATTTTTTAAATATACTTTCAGTGCGTTGTTACAATGATCATTTTCAGCACTTTATAAAAATATATGAGGTATATTTTTATAAAGTGCAAATAAACACTTTTAAAAAATAAACTGAACTTACACTTCAAGTATATTTTTCTAAAATATATTTTTTAGAAAATACACTAAAGTACAATTATTTTAAAGTGTGTTAAGTTGCATTGTGAAAATACTAATATACTTTTTATATATTTAATGATAGTACATGTTTTGTTAGTATATTTGCAGTGTACTATAGAAAAAGGGAATACATTTAAAATACAATAAAGTATACTTTTTTTCACTAGGGTAAAATTACATTTAATGCAGGTATTTTATAAAAACATAAGTACAACGTAAAAAAAAAAATTACACAATAAGTGCATTGTATCAATTTATTAATTTAAAAGTACATAGTAGTCAAAGACACAAAATATGTGGGGCCATGCCAGGAAGGATATGAATTACTACAATTAGTGTAATCAAGAACAATTACAACTAATGTAAACAAGCAATGAGGAAATCATTTTACTTCTATCTCAACAAAAAAAACTGACCTATTTTCTCTACAGCTAGTTAAACATTATCAAATGACAGTCCATATCTTTTAGTCCTTTCATAAAACGCCAAGTGTTTTCACGTGGTGTCAAAATAAAAACTTTGGGTTTACTTCCTGCTACTTCAAAATAGTCCAGGTTCATCTGATGTCCACTTGTTAACCTGCACTCTAGTACAGTTAGAGTTAAAAGTTTTTTGAGCTGCAACAGTGGCTTTCTGTGCATGTGCTGTGTGCTCAGAGATGAAGCAAAACATGGACAATAGGCTACTCTGGGCTTTGGGTGTGCACTTAAATGGACAACCATACATAAAAATATGTCAAAATATCCATCTTGCGGAGTTCTCACTTAAATGCATTCAGTTATTTCTTAAGTCAACATACAGTTGGGAAAGTAATCAAATGCTTAGTATATTATTATATTAATGTTATTATACATATTACATATACATATTAATGTTAAACAAGAAAAAGAAATTAATCAGTGCTTTTCACTGAAAAACTTTAGTGACTTTAATAAGAATCAATGTAGCCTATATTTAATTCACACAGTAAAGACAGTGTGTAATGATGGGTTGGAAGACAGAGGATCCATTTACGGTTTTATTAAGAACATTAGTATTAAACAAGGGCAAGACAGTACCGTAATCGGGGACAGGCAATGGTTGGGGCTGGCAGCAGACAGGCATAAACAGGTCACAGGCAGAGTTCAAGACAGGCAGCTAACAATCACAAGGTCAATAAACAGGCAAGAGTCGAGGCAGACGGCAAGGTTCAGTCCAGGTAATAACAGAAGTTCAGTCCACAAGAACCGCTCAGAAATGATCACGACAGCAAATCAAGTCTTCCAACTGAGTTTGTGCTTGTGCGTCTTAAATAGTGTGAGTGTGATATGGTGCAGGTGCATGGGTGATCAGTCCCAGGAATGTGGGCCTATGGGAAATGGAGTCTAGATACGAACAGTCAATATTCAGGGGATGGCTCCCTCCAGTGGTCCGGAAGATGCGCCAGAGAAGCTGTATTCGTGACAGAGCCCCCACCCTGCGAGCGGCTCCTGACACGAGGAGGCGGGCGCCGAGGCCTTCCACGAGGTCATGGGCCGGTCTCTCCGGATGCATCCGGTGGAATTCTTCCACAAGAGTGGGGTCCAGGATGTCATTCGCGTTGACCCAGGATCGCTCCTCTGGACCGTACCCCTCCCAGTCAACGAGATACTGGAGCCTCGGACCCCGGCGCCGGGAATCAAGTAGCCCTCGAACTTGGTAATCCTCCTCGCCCTCGATCATCAGTGGTGGGGGATGTGGACCCTCAGCCCCGCTCTCGGACTCCCGAAGGGTTTCAGCAGGGAAACATGAAAAGTGGGAGAAATGCGATAATTAGCAGGTAAATCTAGACGGAATGTCAAGTCAAGTCACCTTCATTTATATAGCGCTTTTTACAATGCAGATTGTGTCAAAGCAGCTTTACATTGATAATTGGTATAGAATTTTCTCTTTTAAAGAATAGTGTCAATGCAGGCAGATCAAAAGCACTGTTGAATAAATGTCAAGGATACTGTTGAATATCAAATGTCAAGTCAAATTAAATTAAATTAGGGCTGCATGATTAATTGTATCTTATCACGATAACGATATCTGCTTCTCTCGTTTGATTTTAAATAATCGTCACGATATTGGCCCGCTGTATGAAAATGAACATAATTCGGAAATATTGGAAGTAATATTAGGAATCTGGAATGGTTTTACCAGTTTTCATAATGTTGATCAGCTAGAAATGATTTTTCTTTGCTTTACGAATTTGCCGGGCAATTTGAATCTGGTTTGTCTTATTGCAAACAAATTGTGTTGCTTTAAAATCTAATGTGAATACTGTAACGAAGGTTCTTTGTGTAATGGGAAGGAAGAGGACAGGAATCGGCTTTAGGGCTGCTGACAGTCTTTATTCTCACCAGAGAAAAATATCCAACACATAAACAAAAAGACGGTGCAACGCACACTCAATAATTCCACATCCAAGGACGGGCTTCACTCCACGACACGAGCACAGCTCACTTAGTCCGACTGTCAGCAGTCCCTCTCTCTCTCCCACGCTCCTGCTTCTCCTGGCGTTTTATCCTGTCTCCACGCCAGTTACTGGAACGAGAAACAGGTGTTCGTGATTTACATTCAACCCGTTCAATCACCGCACATCCCCAGACACTCCCTCCTGCCGCAGACCCCGCTAAACCACGCCCCCTCGCCACATACCCCCACCGCCCGACTCAGGCCGGGGAGCCGTCCGGCCTGCAGCCCCCCCATTTCTGGAGAGGAAGTCGGCCACAGCCATCTGAACACCCGGCCTGTGGATCACTTTGAATTTAAAAGGCTGTAAAGCAAGATACCAACGAGTGATCCGCGCGTTGGTGTCCTTCATGCGGTGGAGCCACTGCAGAGGGGCATGGTCCGAACAGAGGGTGAATTCCCGCCCCAGGAGATAATAGCGGAGGGTGAGGACGGCCCACCTGATGGCTAAACACTCTTTCTCCACGGTGCTGTACTTAGCCTCTCTCTTAGAGAGCTTGCGGCTAATGTACAGCACCGGCCGCTCCTCACCCTCTATCTCCTGGGACAGGACCGCACCCAGCCCTCTGTCCGACGCGTCTGTCTGCAACAAAAAGGGGAGAGAGAAATCAGGGGAATGAAGTAACGGCCCGCCACATAAAGCAGCCTTCACCTGGGTGAAGGCCTGCTGGCACAGCTCCGTCCACTGGACCGTATCTGGTGCATCCTTTTTAGTCAGATCAGTCAACGGGCTGGTGAGGTCCGAATAATTAGGAACAAACCTTCTGTAATATCCCGCCAGCGTCTTACCTCCTTTTTGGTCTTGGGACGCGGACAGGTTGCAACCGCTGCTGTCTTATCAATTTGGGGACGCACCTGTCCATATCCCAAGTGGAAGCCCAGATACCTTACTTCCACGCGCCCAATTGCGCACTTCTTCGGGTTGGCCGTGAGCCCAGCCCCTCTCAGCGATCTCAGGACAGCCCTCAAATGCTGCATATGCCGCTGCCAATCATTACTAAAAATAATAATGTCATCCAGATAGGCAGCCGCATACGCAGCATGGGGCCGTAAGATCTTGTCCATGAGTCGCTGAAAGGTAGCCGGTGCCCCGAACAGCCCGAACGGAAGGGTCACGAATTGGTGTAATCCAAACGGCGTCGTAAAAGCGGTCTTTTCTTTGGATAATGGAGACAAGGGGATCTGCCAATACCCTTTTGTTAAGTCCAGTGTCGAATAAAAGCGAGCTGTACCGAGCCGGTCAAGCAATTCGTCCACACGCGGCATTGGATACGCGTCGAATTTCGACACTGCATTCACCTTGCGATAATCCACACAGAACCGTACTGAGCCGTCTGTTTTGGGGACCAAAACTATCGGGCTCGCCCAGTTACTGCTGGATTCCTCTATTACCCCCATTTCAAGCATTGCCTCTAATTCTGCCTGAACCACTTTTTTTGTGTTCAGGTAACCTATACGGCCGGCTGCGAATCACCACGCCCGGCTCTGTCTCGATGTGGTGCTGAATGAGGTCAGTACGGCCCGGTAGGGGAGAGAACACGTCGGCAAATTCAGCCTGTAATTTGGAAACATCAGTGAGCTGTGAGGGCGAAAGGTGATCTCCCCCGGGGCCAGAGCGAGGGATTGTTTTTTTACATTCGCCTCTGGCCCGAGATCATCCTCCCCGCTAATCACCGTCGCCAGCATCACTGATTCCGCCTCACTCCACTTTTTCAGGAGGTTGAGGTGATAAATTTGACGTGCCCCTCTCCTATCGGACCGTATTACTTCATAATCGAGATCACCAACTCGCCGTGTGACCTCAAATGGTCCTTGCCACTTCGCCAGTAATTTTGAGCTTGATGTGGGGAGTAATACGAGCACTTTCTCTCCCGGTGCAAATTTACGCAGATTAGTTCCCCTGTTATACAACCGGCACTGTCTGTCCTGGGCTTGTAACAAATTCTCCATAGATAGGCGCCCCAAAGTGTGGAGTTTTGTTCTCAAGTCCAGCACATACTGAATTTCATTTTTTGATTGAGACGGTCCGTCCTCCCAAGACTCTCTTAGGACATCCAACACCCCGCGGGGGTGGCACCCAAAGAGAAGCTCGAAGGGGGAAAACCCCGTGGAGGCTTGCGGGACCTCTCGCACAGCGAACAACAGGGGTTCCAACCATTTATCCCAATTTTTGGCGTCTTCTTGAACAAACTTACGAATCATGGATTTAAGCGTGCGATTAAAACGTTCGACCAGCCCGTCCGTTTGTGGGTGAAAGACGCTGGTTCGAATCGATTTAATGCCCAACAATTCGTACAGTTCGCGTAGCGTACGTGACATAAACGCCGTGCCTTGATCAGTGAGGATTTCTTTCGGAATCCCCACTCGGGAGATTAAACTGAAGAGGGCGTCCGCAACACTCTTAGCGGAAATGTTGCGGAGAGCCACTGCTTCTGGATATCGTGTTGCATAATCCACAATGACCAATGCAAAACGATGCCCTCTCGCTGATCGCTCTAATGGCCCGATGAGGTCCATGCCAATTCGTTCGAAGGGGACCTGCATTAATGGAAGGGGGCGCAAAGGCGCTTTTGGAGTGGCCGGAGGATTTACCAGCTGACATTCACGACAAGACGCGCACCACCTGCGCACGTTCTCGTGAATGCCCGGCCAAAAGAATCGGGTCATGAGGCGATTTAGTGTCGCTGTTTGTCCTAAGTGTCCAGCCATTGGGTTGGAGTGAGCCGCATGGAAAAGCATTTCCCTGCGGCTCTTTGGTACTAACAACTGGGTTGTATCTTCCTTTGATTGAGTGTCTTGGGTCACTCGATACAACCTATCTTTAATAATCGCAAAATAGGGATAAGTTAGTGGTCGTCCAGGCTGGAGAGGCCGACCGTCAATCGTACTGACCCTCTCAAACGCATTTTTCAGCGTGTCATCGTGAGACTGCTCCAGGGGAAAATCATCACGGTCCGAGAGAATCAGTCTCCCGATCCCGCTCGGTTCCCCTGAGGCAGTCACCACTGGTCCCCGGTCAGTCTCCCCCGCCTGCACTCACACTTCCCTTCCCCGCGTACACTTACTCCAAGAGGCACCCGTGCATAAATGCCCCAATAATTTATTAAATGCGGGCCAATTCGTCCCCAAAATTAACGGGTGCCGGAGGTGCGGATTAACTGCCACCTCCACACTATGCTTTTGACCCCTAAATAGAATCCCGACTGACACCAATGGATAACTCGCGATATCCCCGTGCACACACCGTACCTTAACCACGCGGCCTGTATCCAATGCCCCGGATGAAATCAGGCTTTGATGCACGGAGGTTTGGTTACAACCCGAGTCCACCAAAGCCTGATATGTACCCCCCTTGATACTCACTGGTATCTGGTACTGACCAGCCTGACCGGGGGCGACCTGCAGGTCGTCCGGGACCCGGATCAATGTCCCCACCTCCATCACTGGACACCGGTCTATGAAGTGTTCCGGGTCCCCGCAACGCCAACAGGCCGGCCCAGACCTGCCCGCCGCTCCAGTGGCGGAGAACGGGCCGAATGATTGGCGTGGAGAGAGGGGAGAAGCAGGCGCGGGGTCCAGCCCGGCGGTGGCCAGTCCCGCCCCTCTGGGCGGGGCTCTTGGCGCCACGAACTGCCGAGAATCCGTTCCACCCCGCCCTCAGGGCGGAACACGAGGCGGGCCGGGCAGACGGGACCTAGGTAGAGGGACAGGTTTAGAGAGAGAGAGGGGAAGAAGAGAGGGAGAGAGAGAGACAGATGGCAGGGATTCGCCGACCCCTGGGCACGCCACCAAGTGGTCCTCCGCCAATTGGATGGCCGAATCCAGCGACGTGGGCCGGTGGCACTGGACCCACTCGGCGGTCTTCTTTGGGAGCCGAGTGGTGAACTGTTCCAGCACCACGCGATCGATCATTTGCTCCGCGTCGCCTCCGTCGGCCATCAGCCATTTGCGGCACGAGTCCCGGAGCTGTTGGGCCAACACGAAGGGTCGGCCCGCCTCCCCCAGCTCCAGAGACCGGAAGCGCTGACGGTGCTGCTCGGGGGAGCGGCCGACCCGCTGCAGGATGGCCCTCTTGAGGTCGTTGAAGACCAGGAGGTTCTGGACGGGCAGCTGCTGTGCTGCCACCTGCGACTCGCCCGAGAGCAGCGGGATGAGCCGCATGGGCCACTGGTCCCGGGGCCAACCTGAGACCTCAGCAGCCTTTTCGAACAGGTCCAGGAAGGCCTCCGGGTCATCTTGCGGGCCCATCTTCTGCAGTGGCAGCTGGAAGGGGCCAGCAGCTGCCGCGCTGGTCGCCGTCGGAACCTCCCGGTCTATCCAGCTCCGGAACCTCTCGTGGTCCTCCTGCTGGCCCTGGATGATCGCCTCGAAGCGGCGTTCCTGGTCACTCCGAAGATCCAGCAGGGCCCGATGTTGTTCTTGATGCAGGACCGCGAGGGATGCAATGATGTCCGCAAACGGCTTTCCAGCGGCGGGGGATGCCTGCATGGCGGCGGCTTCCGTCTTCCTTCCCGGGTTTCGGCACCAGTGTAACAAAGGTTCTTTGTGTAATGGGAAGGAAGAGGACAGGAATCGGCTTTAGGGCTGCTGACAGTCTTTATTCTCACCAGAGAAAAATATCCAACACATAAACAAAAAGACGGTGCAACGCACACTCAATAATTCCACATCCAAGGACGGGCTTCACTCCACGACACGAGCACAGCTCACTTAGTCCGACTGTCAGCAGTCCCTCTCTCTCTCCCACGCTCCTGCTTCTCCTGGCGTTTTATCCTGTCTCCACGCCAGTTACTGGAACGAGAAACAGGTGTTCGTGATTTACATTCAACCCGTTCAATCACCGCACATCCCCAGACACTCCCTCCTGCCGCAGACCCCGCTAAACCACGCCCCCCTCGCCACAAATACATATTACAAAGCGCTCACCAAAACCATGTTTTGTATTTATTTACCATCTAACGAAGTTATCATAGTTGGTTAAATTTAAGTCTTTGTGCCACCTACAGGCCTTTTGGGTGAAGTGTAGGTTGGGTGAAGTGTAGGTTGGTAAAGCACTTGCAAAATAGCCATAGTTTCATTACTCTTTTGATAGAATAAACAGGATTAAATAATTGAGGAAACTGTGGCACTGGCTGTCGTGTTGATGATGTCTTCACAATGGATGATCTGGTCGACTCTATCTCTGCTGATACTTCAGGGCTGCGTTGTGGTCGTGTCAAGGCACCAGTCCTCGGTCTCATCTGGAAACGGCCTCGAACCCGGTTGACTATGGTAAACCTCGGGATAAACAGAAAGACTAATATTAGCGTAGATGCCATTCTTTTTCTGATGTAACAAGTACATCTGGCATTATAGGAAGTCTTCTTGGTTCCGGCTGAACTAATTTATGCAGCCTAATAATCCTTTAACGGATTTGAAAATATAAATATATAATGTGTTGTGTATGCCAGGTTAAAGAGATGCATTTTTAGTCTAGATTTAAACTGACAGAGTGTGTCTGCATCCCGAACAATGCTAGGAAGGTTGTTCCATAGTGTAGGAGCCATTTGTTTCAGTTTATATAGTTTTTCTTTCACACCACTAGAGGGCGCTTAATGTATTTATGTTGTCTAATCACTAACGCAAGAGGAGGGCACGAAGAAGGTCAAACAAACTTTTTGACCGTCGTCATCGTATGGGACTTGAATAGAGTTTGTTTTTCTTTACTTTGTTTGTTGCTGTTTGAATTGAATTGAAGTGACAATAAACGGATTGGAATATTCAGCTTTAATTTTTATGGACATTTTATCTATTCAAGAGCAAAACGCGTCAAAAACAAAGATCTTTAAAATTGGACAATCGTGCGCCTACACATAGTTTAGGTGCCAAATAGGATAAGGATCTACCACCTTCAGTTGATTCCGATATTCTAGGTATTATCAGCTGGCCTGAATTCTGAGATTGCAATAAACGTGAAGGACTATAATGCATTAAGAGCCCGCTTAGGTACTGGGGGCTAAACCATTTAGTGCTTTGTAAGTAATTAACAAGATTTTAAAATCTATACGATGTTTAACAGGAATGATACTGGGGTCATTTGTTTGAGAATTTGAAAAGGCCCGACATACCTGGGACTGAGTTTCTTGCTTGGGAGTCTCATTCATAGGTCCCGGGTGGACAACCAGACCCACTGACCGACGACATACTGAGGATTGGGTTGGCGGTGACAGTTAGCCTGCTCCTCCGGTCTCCTGACCGCTCGTTGTAGATGGTGATGAGCCAGACTCCAGGGGTGCTTCTCAAATCTTATTTGTGCATCCTCGTTTCCTTTCCTTGCTTCCTTTCCACGCGTCTTAGCTCCACCCCTCCAGGATGCGAGGGAAGGACGCGGAGGAATTGAATCAAGTGAAATGATAAATCCTCGCTCCCTTTAGCGTCACTTCAAAGCGTCATCAGCTGCACTTGAGGGATCTACCCACATGTTGTTAAAGTTTGGTTATTTAAAAAAATATAAATATTAATAAAGCAAGATGCCTAGTTGAAATATATGAGATATAAAGTTTATTTAATCTGTAAAAGTAAAGCATACATTTAAATTATTGTGACAGATAAGAAGGGGGAGGAGAATTTATGCGTGCGTCACGTTTCTCAATGAGAAAGACTTCCGAAAAGGATGCACCTGTGTATCCTCGCTCATAACTCCTCGGGAAGCCTCCTCACTCCTTGTTCCTCGCCTCTTTGCTGTGCAATTAGAGAATTGAGATGTCCTTCAAGATGGCTGAGCTCGATTGTTTTCCGGGTCATAGGATGGAGGACGGAGGAGCGAGGAGACGAGGAGGGATATTGAGAAGCACCCCAGGTCTCCTCACTCCCTTGCATCCAGGAGTTGACTGCAGGAAGTTCAGACGGTTCCCCTGACCAAGGGAACATTGGTGGTTGGAAGCCTAGGACGCACTGGAAGGGGGTCATTCCCGTAGAAGGTTTGCGTAGGGAATTCGGTGCATATTCTGCCCACATCAGATAGCGACTCCATTCAGATTGTGGTTTCTGACAGTAAGTCCGTAGAAATTGTGTGAGCTCTTGGTTAAGTCGTTCAGTTTGACCCTTCGATTCGGGGTGATGGCCTGATGTGAGACTGTTTATGTTGAGGTTTTTAAACACTGCAGACCAAACCAGTGACGTGAACTGGGGACCCCTGTCTGACACAATATCCTCAGGTAATCCATACAGACGAAATACATAGTTACATAATTCACAGCTCTCTCAAGTGCTGTGGGCAGTTTGGGAAGAGGAATCAGGCGGCAGGCTCTAGAGAATCGATCAACTACAGTTAGAATGGTGGCGTTTCCCTGAGAAGGTGGTAAGTCGGTAACAAAGTCTATGGCGATGTGTGACCAGGGGCGTTGAGGAATGGGAAGAGGTTGTAATAAGCCAGCGGGTGCTTGGTGAGATGATTTTGATGTTTGACAGGCTGTGCATTGTTGGATGAATTTTGTGGTCTCTTGAGGCATGGTTTCCCACCAGAATCGGTTCTGAAGTAGATTGAGTGTAGCAGTGATTCCAGGATGGCCAGAGCTGGGTGTATCATGGACGTGGTGCAGAACCCTCTCTCTTAGTGTTGCTGGTACATAGATTCGGTCAGGTGGACAAGTAGCGGGCGGAGCAGTTTGTTTGTTGGCTTGCGTGAGTTCGGTGATTAGGTCCCATTGTATGGGTGCAAGAAGAGCTTCTGGAATGATTCGTTCTTCGGGTTGAACTTGATTGATGTTTTCGGTTTGGCATGATAGTTCGTCTGCTTTAGTGTTTAGTGAAGCAGGTCTATAGGTGACGTGGAACTGGAATCGGGTGAAGAACATGGCCCAGCATGCTTGGCGGGGATTCAGGCGTTTTGCGGTACTCTAGATTCTTGTGGTCAGTGAGTACGGTGAATGGATGCTTGGCTCCCTTCAGCCAATGACGCCACTCTTCAAGGGCCGCCTTCATGGCTAACAGTTCTCTGTCCCCTACATCATAATTCTGCTCAGCAGCGGATAGTTTGCATGAGTAGAAAGCACAAGGAAACATTTTTTTCTGGGTTGCCCTGCCGTTGAGATAAAATAGCCCCAATGCCTGTATTAGAAGCGTCCATCTCGACTATAAAAGGAAGTTCAGGGTTTGGGTGATGAAGTATAGGAGCGGTAGTGAAACGGTTCATTTCTTGAAAGGCTTGGGTTGCTTTTTCAGACCAAGACAGACGAGAGGATGAGCGTTTGGTCATGGCGGTCAAGGGAGCTGCTACACAGCTGAAGTTGCGAATAAAGCGTCTGTAAAAGTTTGTGAAACCCAGGAATTGTTGTAGTTCCTTCAGAGTGTGTGGTTTGGGCCAATCAAGTACAGCTCTCACTTTGTCATCCATGGCCCACCCCATCTGAGCTGATGATGTAACTCAAGAAGGTAGTGGAGGTTTGATGGAACTCACACTTTTCTGCTTTAGCATACAGGTGATGATCGATCAATCCTTGTAGAACCGCCCTTACATGTTGGATGTGTTCTTCGATGGAATCGGAATAAATCAGAATATCGTCAATATATACTAATGACCCAGCGATTTAGCATGTCTCTGAAGACGTCATTGATGTAGGACTGGAACACAGCATGACTGTCGGACAGGCCGAACGGCATAACGAGGGTCTCAGTGTCCAGTGGTCGTCGAGAAGGCCGTTTTCCATTTGTCCCCTTCTCGAATGCGAATGGGATTGTAGGCACATCGGAGATTAAGTTGTGAAGAATCTTGCCTGTCTGAGTTTCACCGTCATTTCATTTAGGGCTCTGGAATCAATGCATCTCAACCCTCCGTCCGTCTTGACAAAAAAGAACCCAGCAGATGCGGGTGACGTGGATGGACGGATAAATCTCTTAGCCAGCTCCTGGACGGATTGGGCAGTTAGCTTTAAGATGACCAGTTTGACCGCAGTAGAAACATAGATGCATTTGACACTCTCCCTCACTACAGCAAATCAAGACTTCCAACTGAGATTGTGTGTGTGTCTTAAATAGCGTGAGTGTGATATGGTGCAAGTGCATGGGTGATCAGTCCCAGGAATGCAGGCCTATGGGAAATGGAGTCCAGATACGAACAGTCAATATTCAGGGGATGACTCCCTCCGGTGGTCCGGAGGATGCGCCGGAGAAGCTGTATTCGTGCAACAGTGTCTTATTTTTACATTTGATTACTTTATTCAATTTCTGTTTAGTAGGCTATTACTTTTAGTGGGCTAAATTGTTTATTTCATTTGTATCTTGTGTCTGTTGTATTTTTCTATTGTATTGTATCCTATTGTTTGTAATTTTTGTCTTTTTTTATTTTTACTGTTGTTTGTTGACAGTGAAACTGCTCTGAAAGAACAGATTAAGGGGTTTGGGTTCATTTTGGGATTTTTATGAACGCACTGACAGGGGCCCTTTAAAAGTTTTGCTTATAGAGTTGTGAATGACAGTGAAGTGACGAAACTAATGCCACAGGTCACAAGACAATGACAACATGACAGATCTAGTTAGACTGGATTTCATTTTACACGCATTCATACTGTATGACATACTTTTTTAACAGTTGTGAAGTAAAATCTTCACTAAATGTAGTAGGCTACCTACTCAGACATTATGCGATCTCGAATTAAGCATATTTCAGTGGATAATTATTACATCATATTACTTAATCATTCTACACTTTTAAATTACTATTAAAGCAACACTATGTAACTTTTTTGTTATAGTGTGATTGATTTATCTTTCACTCATTTGCTCACCGTGGTGACTTGTTTTTGACAGTTGACTATTGTGTTTCTATGCATTCTCATAGACTTCGTGCTTGTAATGGTGGTGAAGCCATATTTCACTAAACCAGTCATAAATTTTGGAGTAGTAGCCTACAAACAAAGCAAATGTCGTATCTGTTTTGAATGTAGATTTTAGAATCGAACTCTCACAAAAACAAGATTTTATTTTTATTTTTTTTAGACTTATGATTTTGTTTTTTACAGTATTTTATTGCACATTTCTAACTGGTTAAATCAATCCTGCCTATTTAAATAATCTGCAAAGTTGATTTGGTCTAACAAAATATTCATGGTGCGTATTTATGTTGTATAATTAATTTAAAAGAAAATTACTCCTCTGTAACAGATGAAAGTGTACTCTAGGTGAAATGTCAAAGTCTTTTAAAAAAAAATGTCAAAGACATTTTAAAGAGTTTTATCTGATCATCTCCATTATATTTGCTTTTTTGTTGAAAAGGGCTCTGATCTGAGACCATATTTAGAAAATGATAGCATGATTTGCCATCTTAGATGTGTTGTTGTTAGATTTAACAGATTAAAAAAAATTAATTCAATTAAAACAATTCTAATGAAATGGTCGATGCAGTTTCACTAAATATTTTAAAACCTACTTTTATACTGCTAACCGTAAAACACAGAAATGTGTGTTCAATAGCTCCACCACATATGGAAAGTCAATGTTTACATGGGTATATTTTACAAACATTATATACTGAGACTACAACTTTCTCACTTTATGATGTGCATAGTCAGTAATGGTAAGTAAAAACCAATTATTTGCTTGGAAGGATATAAATAGGTTCATAAAATATCTGAACTATAAAATATTTTATAGGAAACTGATGCACAAGCTGAACCCATTCTCAAGAACACAACAGTAAATGTCATGTAGAATGAACATTATCAATCTAAACTTAAGTACACTCATAAAAACATTATTATTTTCCACTTAACTGAAATCAAAAGTGTCTCATATTTCCTGCTTTCTGTGTTCAGGAATGTCTGGACTCTAACACCGTTCCATAGAAATGCCATTAAACAATAGGGTGCTGCAGTTCAAATGGATTTCCAGAGAAGTTTTATCAAATCATCCTCCTTTGGCTCTATTTCAAAGGGCACCAAAGCCAACTTGTCTCACATTACTTATTTAAAGAACAACAAAAGCAAGAGAAATCCAAGATCGTGAATCTGAGCGACCAGTCATTCCCACTGCATAAAATGAAGACTGTTGTGATCGTTTTCCTTGTTGCAGTAAGTAACAAAGTGATTTTTAAATATCTTGTAACACAGTTTTCAATCTAATTAAATCTTATAGACATTTTATAAAAACAAATACTTAATATTAAATACACTTCTCTGCAAAACAAGGCATTTAAAGAGTTAATTCTGACTATTTTTTTACTGTTCAAGTTTAGAGGTATTTTTGTTTTATTCCACTTGAATTGTTAGATAGTTACATATTTTGTAATTTAAAGCAATACAATTGAGACCAGTGTTGTTTTAGTATAACTGAAATATGATTATAGTTTTCATTGAGATATTGAATTAGTTTTTTTTTTATTTTTATATTTCCAATTTTTATTTTATTTTTAGTAATTTTGACATTTATAGTTTTTTATTTTGAGATTTCAGACATACTTAAGTGTGATTTTTGGGCCACTATAAACTGGAAAGGATTAATAGTGGCAGATATAGAATGGATATTGAAATTATATTAAGAACAATGGAATAATGCAAAATATACCTGTCAGAAAAATTTAATTCAAGTTACAATCTTGCACAAACAATCTTATTATTGGTTACAAGTTGCATCATATCCACCAGAACAGCTAACAGGTAATGACTTTATAAAAAAAATGTTGTTATTATTTTGAAATGTAAACTTTCTGTGTAATATTTTCTTTTCCAGAGTGTCTGCATTCACTGTGCAATCCCATCAAAACAAAACATACGCAAAAAACGAGCCTGGATTGTGGATTCACTCTCCATGGAAGAGGAGCACAGTGGTCCTTTCCCATATAAACTGGGAGATGTAGGTTATGTTGAAACCTTTCTGTAGTAATTGGACACTTTATAGCAGAACTGAAGACAAACAGAACATTGACAATTTAAATCTTCAGATGAGCACAGAATTCTGAGTTTGTCCTCTGAATGTTTTTTTCTCTTAGTTAAATATTGAGAAAACAATTATGGAAGAATACTTCATCCATGGTCAAGGCATTGACAAAGATCCCAAAGGAATTCTCTCTGTCAAAACCAACGGATCGATTTATGCTCTTGGAAAAGTTGACTATGAGGAATACAAGAAGCTGAGAGTAAGTCTATGGCCTGATCACATCAAGGACGATTATAAAGATATAGCCTAGTTTTAAAAATCATTATAAGTATAAAAGAATAGCAGAGTCCACAACATAATAATAGCGATAACGGCACAGAGAAACGATATTGTTAGAATCACTTTCAGATCAATTTTTTCCAGCTGATGAATGATAAAAACATTGACAAACAATTAGAATTCATCCTGCTTTAAAGAGCTCAAGCATTTAAAGCAGCAGACGACAGAACTGCAGAACATCGTCTGCTGGGTGTAGTTAGGCCTATCATTAGTTATATTTATAGTTATCATTCTTGTTGTGAGCAGGCCTTAACAATAGTGATGCACCAATTTCTTTATGCCTTTATCAGGAGTGACTAAGTTCAATTAATTTTATATATATATATATATATATATATATATATATATATATATATATATATATATATATATATATATATATATATATAATACTTACTGTTATTTTATTGACTTGCAGATCACACTAACTAAAGAAAACACAAACGTTGCTGTAGATATTGTGATTCAGGATGTTAATGACCATGCTCCTATTTTCAACAAGGAAGTGTATGAAATCACAATAGATGAGTCAACACCACAAGGTACTGTAAAACGTGTTTGAAACAACTGGTTTCCTGGGTGAAAGAGCAACGTTTCCCATGTACATCTCTGTATTTTCTTACCCAAAGGTGAGCATTTGGTCACAGTGCTGGCAACCGATGCTGACCAGTTTGGCACTGCAAACTCATTGTTTACTATGAAAATCATCTCAGTGTCTCCTCAAACCCTCAATACTGAGTTCTTCATAGAACAAACAGAAGGAGATGTGATAGGGAAGATTTCTTTCAAAGGATGTCTGGATTATGAGGTAACATATACACAGTTGTCTCAAAAATGTTCCTATTGCACATATCATTCATCATTTAACGTTATAGTTTATAAGCGATTAACAGTGAATTAAATGATTTTTGACTATAGATTATATTGTAATTGGGGCAATGACATTATGCTTTATTTTTATGAAAAAAAATATATATATTTTCAGTCAAAAATGTAAAAGTGATAGAATTGTCCTGATGTCATAATGAAGAAAAAAAAAAAAACATAAAGAATAAAATTCTTGAAAAGAAAAACTAATTAGGTAGTTTGTCATAGTCTTTTAATATTATTTCTAGAAGAAAAAATATTTTAACGAAACTGTTTCACTGATTATTATTTGAAAAATCTTTTGTCATGTGGTGCGACCAACATGCAGAGAGAGAGAAAAAAAAAAAAAAACTTAAAAAAGGGAAATAATATCATAGAGCGGACCCTTGAATGTGCCTGTGTCAAGGTAAATAAATCAGGCTGTAAAATGTCATGTGGTACAATAGTTTCTCCTAAAATGTAATGATATTTTATATATATAAGGGCTCGTTTAAATCGAGACAACCTGCTCAAAATAAAGACGGGTTATTTACTATGGTTTACTTATGTTTCGCAAAGTTATATAGCAAAACGTAACGCAAAAGCCTCATCTGTGTACTGTTATGTGCATCGGCAGCGATCTTTCATACAAATACTTGGTATAGTTTGTTTCAAACTGAAACAAATATGTTTTTGTTCTGCTAGTTGAGACCTATAACAATATATAACAAAAGACTGTCAGTTATTTATGATGATTTTTAAAAATGGTGCTCCCTTAACATTATAGCAAATTTAAAAGCACTTATTAAGAATTGGTTATATACTTATAAGCTTTAAAATGACATCTATTTTTTTGTTGATCGAGCAAGTGGTTATGAAGTTACAGGATGACAACTTTTTTTGTTTGACTCTGGCGCCCCCCGTCGGCCGGGTAGCTATCAGTCCGCTGTCTGAATTGTACAGCCAGAGTTTTTAAATTTAAACTTTTCTTTAAAATGGAATTTTAAAACCATATGGATTCAACATGAACAGTTCAACAGAATGGATTCAACAGAAACAGCATGTTTCTTTTTGTTTTTTCTTTTGTTTTTTTTACCTTTCCTTCATCATGGACACTCTTATTTGTCATTTCATCTCATATATCTCATATCTCATAAAAAAAAAGTCAGCACCGTTTGTCTAGATTCCAGGTGTGGAATGCTTTTAAACAGTATTAAAAGATGCATGCATGGCAAAGCCTTTTATTTCAAAAGGTCAAAGAAAGATCATGTGATACATAAATCCAATCAGGTGTGTCCAAACTTCTGGTAGTGAGAGAGTTATATAGTATTCAACTTTACTGTGCTTTCTTCATTGTAGGAGACCCAAAAATACACTATTCTGGTTGAAGCAAAGGATCATGGGGAGAAGGTGCAACTCTCTAGTACAAGCACAGTGATAGTGAATATCATCGACAAAAACAACCATCTACCAGAATTCACCAGGACAAGTGTAAGTCAACAAAGTATAAACTGTTTTCTGAGCTTTCAGGTGTTGCTATTGCAGTTAAGTTATGCTGTTTTGCTTGTTTTTGATGAGGATTATGTGCAGTAGATTAGTTTGATGACTTATTGTTCTACAGGCTTTTACAGAGGTGAAAGCACAAAGGAGTGGAGAACCTGTTTGTCGACTGCAGGTCACAGATAAAGACAGCAGAGGATCTGCAGCATGGAGAGCACGATACTCTCTGCAGGGTGATGAAGCACAGCGCTTTAAGATTCAGACTGATCCGGAGACCAATGATGGAGTCATAACCGTCACTGAGGTAAGACGGGATTCGGAAAACATTTGTTTTAAAATGATGATGATAATAATAATAAAAATAATAAATAATTTAATCTTTCTGACATATACTTGAAGTAATTATGTCTTTTTCACATAAAAAGTAAATTTCTCAAACAATGTTTCAAAAAAAATGTGCCTAATTGTTTTGAATGTGCACTTGTGATGTATACTTGAAATCTTAACAGTATATATTTTTTAACTTTTTATATAGTATAATATTAATTAAATAAAAGGCCATTTAAGTGCACTTTTAAGAACACTTTGATATATCTGTTTCTTTTTTAAAAAGTGCACTTTGCAAGTCAAATTAAAGTAAATTTTAAATCATTATGTTTTAATAATCTTTTGTCATGCTTTAAAGTACACTTATTTTGATGTGTTGACAAGCACATGTAAAGTAAGATTATAATTTTAGCTGTAGTGTGTTATTTGACATTAAATTTACAATTAACATATTTTAAATGTACTAAATTGCAACTTCATCATTACAAATTTGTGTAATTTCAAATATATATAAATACATGGCATATAAGTTTAAATATAAATGACATTAAAGTATATTTTATTTTACCATAAATGCTTGTCAGTACATTCAGCAGTAACTTTAACAATATTTTAAAGACAACAGAAGTAATTATGAAATTACTTATAAAGATGTGCTTAAGTCCTACTTAAGTGGGTCAAAAAACACTACTGTAAGTTCAGCTACTTACATTTAATAAATGTAAACAAGTATATTTATGCTTGGAAACCCCAAAGTATTTTGAATGTAAATGGCACAAAACATGTTTCTGAATGCTTAATATATAGTATTTCAGTTATGTGACTCGTAATGTGATTCCCCCCTCCCCCCCCAGCCTTTGAATAATGAAGAATGGTCCAACTTGAGCCTGATTGCCACTGTGGAGAATGAGGAGCCCTTCTTCTACTGTAGAGTCACAGGACGTCCTAGACATGGTCTGTGGGATGTAGAACACTCAAGAGGAAGGTCCAGTTCCACATCAGTGTCCCTTTTATTCACAGTTATTAGGAAAGATGCCAGTGAGCCCTCATTATTTGTGGAGATCATGAATCATGTAGGGGTTATGGAGAGAATGGAGACTGGAAGGATGCTGGATGTCAAAAAATTTAGAATGTGTCTGCCTGAGAAGAACACTGTCATTACAGCTGTCGATCCAGACCTGTACAGCCCATCATTCCACTTTGAGCTGATGGGAGATGTTGAAGGGAAATGGAAGCTTCATTCTAACTATGGTATTAGAGAAACTAATCTTGTTTAAAATTGTAATAGAGTGCAAAAGTCTGGTTCTAGAAGTAAAAACAGCATTCATTTTCTCCATAGGGAAATAGATTTTTAATGATAACTTAGGCTATTAACCTTTAAAGACAGACTTAATGTGAGGTACAAGGTTGTTAATTGATGGTGTTTGCTTCTGTCAAAGCCATCAGTGGTGAAAAACTACATTACCCATGATGCTGTACAGTAAATTACACCAATCAGAGTCAAAATAGCATATGCATATTTTGCAATAAACTTGTTTAAATGAGGAGTTTTATATTTCTCCAATATCCATTGTTTTTCGATTATGTCATCGGCAATGCTTCATGGGATTGTAGTTCTTTCCCTAACTAAAGCCGTTAAAGGGTTAGTTCACCCAAAAATTTAAATTATCTCATGATTTACTCATCCTCAAGCCATTCAGTGTATATGACTATCTTCTTTCAGACGAACACAGTCGTAGATATTTTTAAAAAATATCCTTAGTCCTCCAAAGTGTATAATGGTTGTGAATGGGGGCCCACATTTTGAACAAAAAAAAATGCATCCATCCATAATCAAAGTAATCCATACGACTCCAGTGGGTTAATAAAGGCCTTTTGAAGCGAAGCGAAGTGATGGGTTTGTGTAAGAAAAATATCCATATTTAAAACTTTATAAATTCAAATAACTAGCTTCCGGCGGACGACCGGAAGCGTTGACCCGAAGAGCAACCTTTGATCCGAACGCGTCGCAATGACGAACATGGAGGCGTCAGAGGAGAGAGCAAAACAAAACACCGGTCATGAATTAGGAGTCTAAAATGAGAAATTTTAAGGAGAAATGTTGGAGGACTTTGATCATGATTCTGGAGCTTGAGTTTGTTACCCAGCCCTATTTGTTTGAACCGTGAAAGGCGTCTAAGCTTATGATACTCATCCTACATCATACATCGTGTCAGTGGGTTACTCATTTGGCACAAATCGATTTTCGCAGTATGCGTAACGGTCGTCCGCCGGAAGTTAGTTATTTGAATTTATAAAGCTTCGCTTCAAAAGGCTTTTATTGACCCACTGGAGTCGTATGGATTGCTTTGATTATCAATGGATGCAGGCCCCCATTCACTACCATTATAAACCTTGGAGGATATTTTTTAAATATATCTCCGATTGTGTTCGTCTGAAAGAAGATAGCCATATACACCTAGGATGGCTTGAGGGTGAGTAAATCATGGGAAAATTTTTGGGTGAACTTAACCATTCTTTTTAAGTACAGTCTTGAACCTTAGTATTGTTATCTGATTTTCAAATTTTTTTATTTTTTTATTTATTTATTTTTAAAAGCTTGTAATGTTATGATTCACCTCACAGCTGGTTGACTTGGTTCATGGCTAATAACTCTTTAATGAAGCCTTTAAAAAAAAACAACAATCCCTATGGGAAAAAACATTAATGGAAAAAATACTTTTACAGTGCTGCTAAAAGGTGGGCAGACACTAATGCACTCTAAAGCAACCAAATGCACCTGTTTTCTCTTACAAGAAAAAGTGGCACAGTACTATTCAGTATTATTATCATGTAGCATAGAAGTTATATTGTATAAGGTATGCCGCATGTCCAAAAAACATGGTACTTTTCGAAGTCCTCGTGTTCAGTTTTCACTGTAAACATCTTCTGTTTTCTTCACAGGAACATCCGTGAGACTGATTAAAGAGAGCGCTGTACGTGCTGGCAATCATGAACTCACCCTTAAGATCTCTGACAGCCGGGGCCAGTTTTCACTCCAGACCCTCTCAGTTCATGTATGTGACTGTGATGTTTCTGCAAACTGCCATGTGCACAGAGCACCAACAATACAGCTGAACATCGCTGCAGTCACTGCCATAGTCATCAGCATCCTGGTGCTGCTGGGTAAGAGAGTGTTTACAGGTCAAGCACATTCATTGTGAGGAGCTGAAAGAAATACATGTTTAAAGGATGTTCAAATTAGTTTAGCTCATCCAAAAAATAAATAAATTGGGCATTATGCAATCTGTCTATCCATATTAAACTGATACTGAAGGAAGTATTTTACACTTAACCTTTAAATGGCAATGATATAAATTGTATATGAATCAGTATAAACTACTATTTAAAGTTTGAGGTCAAAGTTTTGTAATGATGCTGAAAATTCAGCTTTGCATCACTGGAATAAATTACATTACAAAAATATATTACAGTAGAAAATAGTTATTTTAAATAAAATAAATAATATTTAACAATATTACTGTTTATTACTGAATTTTACTCAAATAAATGCAGCCTAAGCATAAGAGATAAAAGACCCAAATTTTTGAACGGTAGTGTATGTGTCTGCTGTAAATCTAGTTGCAAGTCTAATAATCCTGTTTGTATGTTTGTTTTGTAATTTAATATAAAAAGGGTTCCTGATGATGGCGTGCCAGATCAAAGGCAGAGCAAAGAAATCTGCAATGAGCTCCTTCCTCTCTCTGGATGAGGAACATAATCAATCTCTTAGTTCTGACATCTCTGAAAGACATGAAAATGATTGCATGGTAAGCACACATGATTTTGCTATTTTAATTATTAGAGTCAGCTAATTCCCATCTATTTTGATAGCATTTGTTATGTGAATATCTTTTTAATATGATGATATGATGTTTGACTGTCATTTTCTGAAAGTGTGTATTAGAGAACTAGGTCTGGAGCTGAACTATTCTCAATTTCTGGTCCAACTTTTGCAGTGTTTTGAACCCTGAAGCTGATGTCTAATGTCCTCCTTTATCCAGGCAGCATCTTTACTTCATGTCAACTCAACTCCATGAGCCAGAGCTGGAATTAAAAACCTACCAGACCTCAGTATGCCACTCAATGTACTGTGACAATATGAACAACATCAAAAAAAAAAAAGGGAAAAAGGGGAGAATTTTGATCAATGAGAATCAACTGTGAATTAAAAGGTAGGGCTTCTTTTGGTTGTGGTTGTTCTAAATGTACAATCATACAAAGTGAACGACTATTGAAACAGATTACCAGATTAATTCTGCATTAAGTGAAAGCTGTCTGAATTCTGTGAATGAATATCCACTAAATGAATGAATATGTATTATGTGTCATATGAGTATATCAACTTATAAAAGTTGAGAAATTCATGAACAGCTCTTACCACTTTCTCTGATCGGGTAGGTGATACTGTATCTAGGTATTCTTACACTGATATGTTTATAGTGTTCATATGAAGAAATTTTATACAAGTGAAAGATGGTTCATGTTTTGTGGTTATTGTTTTTTATTATATATATATATATATATATATATATATATATATATTTAATTATATTGTCTTTATTTATTCTGCTCAAATAAAAGAAAATAAAAATAATGTGTTACTCATTTAAAAACAATTATCTATTATTACTAACAATTTTCATACATGGAGATACAACATCTGCGCTATGTGGTGCACGTATTGTACACATACAGAAACATGAATATGTTATAATAGCAAGTGGCCTATTTTGTCCTTTCTAGCCTTTGAACTTCCTGGGTGTTTTCTTGATTTCCTCATAATGGTCCTACACACTCAAACAAAGAAAAATATTGTTTTACTGGTCTTTTAAAAACTCAAAAAGTGCTCATGTTCATAATAAAAGTCATATTGCCAGAAGACCGTAATCCAGTAAGGGCAATCGAGCAATATTCCCACAGTCAAAAACATCCTCTGTGAGAGACATGACAAAATAGTCTGAGAGAAACGGTGATATGTACTGTTCAGATTCTGTCAGAAAAGGGTTAAAATACAGCGTAACACAATCAGACAACATTGCTACTTTAACTTGCCTAACTGGTAATTGCGAGGAATGTGTAAGTCACAAGAATGGAGCAACTTCGTTTGCAATACACTCTTAAAAATAAAGGTCCTTTATTTACATCTGTGGAACAACTTTTAACACCAATAGAAACTTTCCATTCCACAAAAGGTTTATACAGTGGTGCTCAGAATTATTGGCACCCTTGGTAAAAATGAACAAAGAAACTTGTAAAAATGAATCTGCATTGCTAATCCTTTTGATCTTTTATTAAAAAAAATCACAAAAATCTAACCTTTCATTGAAGTAAAAGAATTGAAAATGTAGGGAAAATCTCTTTATGAAATAAATGTTTTTCTCCAAAACATGTTGGCCATAATTATTGGCACCCTTTTATTCAATACTTTTTGCAACCTCCTTTTGCCAAGATAACAGCTCTGAGTCTTCTCCTATAATGCCTGATGAGTTTGGAGAACACCTGACAAGAGATCAGAGACCATTCCTTCATGCAGAATCTCTCCAGATTCTTCAGATTCCAGCTCCATGTTGGTGCTTCTTCTCTTCAGTTCACTCCACTCATTTAGGGTTCAGGTCATAGGACTGGAACGGCCATGGCAGAAGCTTCATTTTGTGCTCAGTGACACATTTTTGTGTTGGTTTTGATGATTGTTTTGGATAATTGTCCTGATGGACGATCCAACCACAGCACATTATAGGATTTCTAGCAAAAGCAGTCAGGTTTTGATTTTTAGAGCCCGAGCACCAATGGTGTGAGGACACTATTGTAATTGCTCGGTCAATTACTCTTCTTGTCCAAAATGAATTGCATTTTTGAGGGCCTGAACATGCTCAAAAACTCATGAAACTTTGCATACCCATCAGATGTGGTGAAAATTTACATCTGATATGGGTTTCACAAAATGGTGGCAAAATGGCTCGATAGCGCCACTGACAAAATTTCAATGAAGCACCCTTCGCTCTACGTATTAAATTCGGTAGACAAATGTAAGAGTCCATACCTACAAAAAAGTCAATGGGTGCAATATCTGAAAACCCAACAGGAAGTGAGATATTTAGAATTTTCCCTGCAAATTTTTTGCAGTTTTTGCCATTTCCAGACATTGTACTTTAACAAACTCCTCTTAGAGCTTTAATCAGATCAACATCATATTTAGTCAGTGTAATCTAAAGGCCTTAACGGTGTTAAATTGTGAAGATCTAGAGTTTTTGCTGAAGGCGTGTCTGTTGCGGCCTGACAAAATTTAATGTTTCGCCATGAAACAGGAAGTTGTTGTAACTCGGGTATACAATGTCCAATCTGCCCCGAACTTCATGTTTGATAATAGTCCTGGCCTGAAGACATCTACATGCTGATATTCAGTTACAGTCATAGTGCCACCTGCAGGCAACAGGAAATTACATGTTTTACACTGTGATTAACTCCTCATGGAGATTTAGCCAGAACCACATCATATTTGGTTAGTCTAATCTAAAGGCCTTGACGGGATTAAATTGCAAAGAAGTTTTCGCTGAAGCGCGTGTCTGTAGGGGCCTGAAAAAGTTCGATGTTTCCCCATAAAACAGGAAGTTGTTGTAATTCGGGCATACAATGTCCAACCTCCCCCAAACTAAGAGTACTGGCCTGAAGACATCTACATGCAAATATGCAGTTAGTCATAGTGCCACCTGTTGACAACAGGAAATGGCATGTTTTACACTGTAATTCATTCCCTGAAACACATTTAAATATGCCATGAAGTGCCAAAAATGCTAGAAACACGTTAAATCATGCAACACTTGGCTAAGTGCTAATGTATGCGATTAACGCCATGAAACAGGAAGTTGTAACTCAGCCATACAATGTCCAATCTGCCCAAAACTTCACATGTTTGAGAAGAGTCCTGCCCTGAACACATCTACGTGATAATATTCAGTTATAGTAATAGCGCCACCCACTGGCAACAGGAAGTGATGTGATGCACTACTAGCAACATACTAAAATATGCAATTGAGTGCTAAACATGCTACAAACATTTGAAGGGGTGGATTCTGGAATCCACTGCTGCTTCAATATATATCTTTTAAGTTATAAATCAACATTTATATTTCTGTTAAATTATTTGAATGACTTCTTCAATGTATGTTAAAGGATCTATTTTCCTCTGTACCTCTCACTGAGAGAAAAGAACATGTTATCAGTATGTTTTGGTAAAGTTTCCTGCTCAGAGCAGAGCTCAGATCAACTTCAGCCTTGAAGAAGCTGTGAATCATGTGTATCAGTGTTTTGTGCAGGTCCCTTTCTACTGGACAACTGGCATTCTGCTTGAGACCAGCAGACGCCACATCATGACCCCAAAAGGACATCCGGTACCTAAATCTAGGGTCCCCCTCGTCATCACCGCGACGAAGGGAATTATGCTTCTTACTATCTGTCCACGTGTGGAAAATTTCTAATCTTCTCTATTTTTCTTTGCCAATCAGAATCATCCAACCTGAAGTAATGACGTAGTTAGTTGACACTGTTAGAGTATAATTGTTGTGGAAATGTGAATGTACGCAGAGCGGCCTACAAACTCCTTGTGAGACCTGAAGCTGGCTTCTGCTGATGAAACTGCAAACTATTCTTCATTAAATTTTTCTTCAATTTATTATTTTTTTAAACTTTGACTCCGGGTCTTTATTCAACATATCTGGTTTCAAGGGTCCTAAACTGTTTATCCCCAACACATTCATGCTAGCAACAATTAGCTAAGTGCTAAAACATGCTATTATCGTCATAAAACAGGAAGTTGTTGTAACTCAAGCATACAATGTAATGTCCAATTTGCCTCAAACTTCACGTTTGATAAGTGCCCTGGCCTGAAGACATCTAGTCAAAATTAGTAGTCATAGCACCACCAGCTGGTAGCAGGAAATGTGGCAAATACAAATGACTGACATTGTCCTCCTATATTTATATACTTAAATGCATATTTCCCACTGTGCTCTGTTGTCCTAAAGCCACCTGGTGGTAGTGGCATGGGTGCGAGGGCCCTTTCATTGCTGTTTGCAGCTTTAATTTATCTGTTGGTGTTTGATAGAATCCATGATACCATGTATCTGAACAAGATGTCAGCAGTATTTTTAACCGTGTGCATCGGGTACTTTTTATCCCTGTGTGTACCAAAACCATCTGGTGGGTTTGCTGCCAGAAGGCTCTCGTTTCATCTGACCATTGACATATGTTCTCTTCCAGGCAGATTTGTAACATCTTTAGTTGATTGGAACTTCTTAATTATTGCATTTCATAATGTGATTTTCCCCCCACTTTCAATTATTTTCCTTCAATGAAAGGTTTGATTTTTGCTAATTTTATTAATTAAAGATCAAAGGATAAACAATGCAGATTTATTTTTACAGTCAACTTTGATTATATTTACCAAGGGTGCCAATAATTCTGACACAACTGTAGCGGAAAGGGTTTATTTTGATTATTAATGTTCTTTACACTAAGATAAAAATGGTTCTTTTAAGTACTGTTCAATTAAAGTTTCTTTGCAGAACCTAAAATGTTTTTTCATCAGCATCCCTACGAAAACCACCTTTTGAAGCCTTTTTTTACATGCATGTTGTACTGAGGCTCCTTTAAGATGTCTTTTTTTAGCAGGCTTGTTAAACTAGTGAGAGATTTTAAATAGAATATATTAATTTTAGTTGCTTCAACTATAATAAGCATGTTGGCCCTGTGGAAGTTAAGCTTTTTTTTTTTTTTGTCTTTTTTGTATAAGTTTATATAGGCTATGGGGGAGCAGAATTGTTTCTCAACAGGTGCTAATTTTTCAGGAAACGAATTTGAATTTATATAATTCCTGTATTATTATTTTTTATTTATTTTTTCTTAACTGTCATGAACATTTCTACTACATCTCAATGACATTATAAACATTTGTGGAGTAAATAAACTGACTCTTGTCTTGCTTGAGCTAATTACATTGCTAGAATTTATTTAGAATTTTTTTTATATAGCCTATACTTTTCCATTTACATTTTTCATCTGCACTGTTTTCTCTTGCTAACTAAAAAAATGAGCAAATTTGTTGCTTGTCATGGAAATAATGGACCTTACTTTTAACAAAAAGAAAAGGTTAAATAAAAAGCAGCCCCTGGGAAATACAAGTGGCTGTAGTTTCAGAAAGTTGTATTATCTTACAGTTCTTGATGAAGGCGGGTAACCGTATGGTTGTATGGGCGGGTGTTGTTTCGTGGCAGGACTGAAGATGGGCGGACTTTAAAATCAGCCAGGAAAAGACAGGAAAGCCGATACTTCCCCGCATCACAACAAAAAGAAAACGGTCGGTAACTATTTTAAATGTTTTGTGTAAATACATGAAGTTGACGAAAACGAAAGATCGTGTTTTGTGAGGAAATCGTGAGATCGTGTGGATTTTCACTGTAGGATTTCAACGGCCTGAAACTCATCGTGACTGTAACGTAAATATATTTTTTTTGTCACACGAGTTGCCTCATTTGCTGATGATTCATGACAGCTACTTTGAACAAACTAGTTAAAATACTTAAGATTATTATAATTCAAATTAATATGAAGCGATCTGCTTTCAATGCGTTTAAACTAAGCCTTTTTACATAAGATGAATTAACGAGAAAATGGACCAATTAACGTTAGTTTAATCCACAGTTTAAATCCCGTTTAAACCTTCTGGCATTGTTGAAATGAGTGTTTCAGTAGATTAACGTTAGATCAAATATTATTTCTATTTTACCACATTCTAATCTGCTTACCGCAAAGATTTAGCTATTTCGCTTACAGTTTTCAAAAGGATTATAGTGAGATGTTTATAAAATAATGTTGTACACTCCACTCCCTGAAAGATTTGTACCATTATGTAATGTAATTAGTTTTTTTTTCTATTTTAGGTTTATTTAAAACAGTTTCTTTTTGATGAATGTCGGCTAGTGGCTAACCAAGCCCGTCCACTTTCAGATTTATCACATATAGTGCGGAACTTATTTTCTTTTCATATGAAAAATAGTATTTTCATTTAGTATATGCATTTAGGTGGTTGTTAATGTTTTATGATCTATTATATTGTTTATGTATGTGAATGAATGTTGTAAATGTTTTGATGGTGGGGTGCGGCGGTAACACAGGCCTCGCGACATGACGGTTTCGTATCATAAATATATCGATCTAATCTAATTAACGATAATCTAATACACTTAGATTATCGTTAATCTTATATTTTATGGTTATGGCCTTTGTCGTTTGGTCAATATTTATGGAAAGTTTTGTTTTTTTTCTTTTTTTTCCACATAGCGACACAGATAGTGCAACTTCCGGTCAAATGGTACTTCCGCAGCTGTGTTTCCGGTTCATGTTGAATATAGAAATGATTCACAGAGCACATTTAAATCTATCTATCTATCTATCTATCTATCTATCTATCTATCTATCTATCTATCTATCTATCTATCTATCTATCTATCTATCTATCTATTTAAACAGTTGCTTTTCTGTTTGCTCTCAAAATGCTTCAAATCTGAAGCTTATATTCTGTCTGTCCTTTTCTCTCTCTTCTCAGCAGATGGCTGCCATTCGTAAGAAACTCGTCATAGTGGGTGATGGAGCCTGTGGAAAGACCTGTTTGCTTATTGTTTTTAGTAAAGATCAGTTTCCTGAAGTCTACGTGCCCACAGTGTTTGAGAACTATGTTGCAGACATTGAGGTTGATGGAAAACAGGTATGAAATCTGCCAATGGCTTTAAATTTTTCTGAAAACTGATTTGCATGTGTATGTTGTGACATTGGCACATATGCAGTAATGTCCTTTGCACCATCATTTCAACCAAACAGCCAAATATATTTTTAATGCAAGAAATAAAATAAAGTATAGATCTTTTTTTAAAATAATAAAAGCATGTTTTTCACAGGTTTTGAGCAATTGCAAGAATACTAGTTAATTATTTTCATTTATATGCACTAAGAAAGCAATTCATGGTAATAAAAGACAATATTTACTTATATTTTTAGTAAAATATTTTAATATGTGAAAAATGCAATTGGGCTTTGAGTGTGTGTGTGTGTATATATATATATATATATATATATATATATATAAAACATATATATATATATTATATATATATATAAAACCAGTATGTCTCTTCTTATAGGTAGAGCTTGCCTTATGGGATACTGCTGGACAGGAGGACTATGATCGGTTAAGACCCCTCTCCTACCCTGACACAGATGTCATTCTTATGTGCTTTTCTGTCGACAGTCCTGATAGCTTGGGTGAGACTTCCTCATAAACAACTATATTTTACCAGCCCATTCATCACACTTCAATTCAAAATGGTGAAAAATGTTATTTCAGCATGAAATGTAAATTCACCCAATCTGTTTTCTGAAGATTACCCACATGCACATGTATATACCTTATAATTTTTAATCAAAATATCATTACTCAATGTTCTGGTGAAACAACAGAGTTCTCCAATCAGTTAGTGTGCTTAAATTGCCCCAATTATGCTTTTTCGGATATTACCTTTCATGTAATATGTAATATAGCTGTTTGTGAATGCAAAAGGTATGCAAAGTTTCAAAGATCAAAGTGCAGATAAATGGAGTTATTGACGCCTAAAAGACTGCCTGAAACGGGTGCTGAGAAAGATCCAGAGCTGAATTTCAGATATGGTAATGGCTGTTTGGTTTCCGACACATGCTGTAAGTGGTAGATCTATCACAATATACTGGGCCATCTGACCAATCAGAGCAGAGTAGACCAGTCAGACTGGGCCATCTGACCAACCAGAGCAGAGAAGGCACTTGGAAAGGAGTGATTTAGAGAGATTTAATCCTTTATCGAACCGTTTTAGACACTGTGAGAAAAGAGGTGATGCTACAATGTATATTATGAGAAAATTAAAGTGTTTTTTGACCTTGGATGTATGTAAACCTATTGTAGGAAAACCACAAAACAAAATTAGGAACTTTTAAAATAGCATAATAGGGGAACTTTAAATTCCACTCTTGCCAGCTTTCTTCGTCAACCTTCTTCAACGCACATATCTCAAAATCCAATAAATCCAATTAAACAAAAACAATCAACGATTGTTTTTCTTTTTCAATAAATTTTTTTTTTATTTATTTTTATTTTTTTTTTTTAATCAAAATTCTCACATTTCCAGTGAAATAAGTAGTCCACTTAAACCCTGCCTCTTTCTTACAATTGGCTGCAAGCTGTTTAATGTTTAAACAGCTTGCAAAATGTTTAAGTTTGAAAGTAAATAGCCTATTAAGTCTTTAAGTATTAAGTATTTGGTGCTGTGATGAACAACACTGTGAATACAAAAAAAAAGAATGGCTTTTTGAAGCATTTAAAAAAGTTTAAAGCAGATAAATAAATAAATGTTTTAATTACAGTAGTGCTGCTTTGTTTACGGGGGTTTCTGGGGTAACCGCTGCACTTCTGCTATTCCATCTGCTCCGTCTGCTGTTAGAGAGTGAACGTGCACTTTCCTTCAGCGCATCACCTTCACTCGTTCCGTCATGTGCTTCTTCTGCACGTTGGGCTTGTGTACATCTGAGTGCGCATGTTTTTTGACACAGCATATAGCGGTGTTGTGCATTTTATAAAGATGATGGGTAAAGTATTCTTAAAATGTATTATAAAAATGTTAATAATTCATAATAATAATTATTCACGGTACTTTGAAGTTCCCACGATAACAATATTGTGCATATTCATTATTGTGATATATATCGTATTACCGAATATTGGCACATGTCTAGTTGACAGTTTCTCTCTTAAAGTCAGCAGAAAACAGAAGTTGCAATAGTCTTTATTTCCCTATTGTGACATATATCTGAATGAAACGGCTTCTTAAATGAAAAAAACTATAGGGTGGGACTTGATTTTGTTTGTTGGGAATGATTGGATGGTTGTTGTTTGCTATTTGTGGATCTAATGGGAGTCACAGCCCTCACGCCAGTAAATGTCATTAGAGAAGAGATGTCACTGCGAGAGGGAGGGGAATTTTGATTAAAGATTATGAGGCATATCAATTTAAAACAATGATGTGCACGAATAAATCATTTATAATAAATACTTCAATATTCCTTAAAAAAACAAGAGTTGTCAATTTTTATTTCATGGTGACTTTAATGTTTAGGTCCTTGCTTGGTATGTGATTAACATATTGAGTGTGTTTACATATTCAACAAAATGCTGACAACTATCAAAAATCATAATTTTCAAGAATGATCAGGTTTTCCTCTGGTCTTTACATCAAAAAGTAAAGCGTTCTGCACCCGTGTACTTGTTTGAGGTAACGGGCAAAGATGGACGTTTTATTTGCGGTTTGTTTTTATGAACTTTCTGGAAAATGTAAACCATTAAAGCATGTAAACTTAAGTGTGAGTTCTGTTTAAACATCACCCCCCAGTTTCACAGACAAGGCTTAAGCTAGTCCTGGACTAAAATGCATGTTTGAGCTGCTTTAACAGAAAGCAACTTGTACTGACATATCTTAAAATATGTCAGTGCCATTGTTTTGTCTCAAAATGCACACCAGTAATGTTTTTTTCAAGTGTACGTTCATAAAAGTTACTTAAATATCCTAATTGAACTAAAGCCTAATCCTGGCTTAAGCTAAGCCCGGTCTGTGAAACTGGGCCTAAAAGTTTTACTCTGTTAAGCCATTAAATGCTTGTCATGATTTTAAAATAAGGTTAAAGTTCTTTTGAAATGATCACTCTCTCTCCTTAAATGTATCACAGAGAATATTCCAGAAAAGTGGACACCAGAGGTGAAGCATTTCTGTCCAAATGTTCCCATCATCCTTGTTGGCAACAAAAAGGATCTCCGAAACGATGATCACACACGAAGGGAACTTGCCAAAATGAAACAGGCAGGGTCTTCTTACTTCTTAAGAGCAATAGTTCACACAAAAATGACAGTTTTGTCAGATATTCACCTTCATGTCTTTCCAAACCTGTAGGACTACTTGGTTCTGTCAAAAAAATGAGTCCAAGCTACTTTATTTATTTATTTTTTTTCTCTCCCCATACAACAAATCTAATACATTCTACCAAACTCCAGTGGATTTGTGAATTTAAAGTATGGCTAGTTTCTCAGCCTATAATCTAGATTATAACACACAAGTTACATTTATGATACTTTTCTCAGCCATTTTCATTGAAAGCTTGAATATTCTGCCTAACGTCTAATTTGTCTTTAATGTAAGAAAAAATACTGGAATTAATTGACATGAATGTGAAGAGGCGTGTATGATGACAAAAATATTCTTATTTTATATGATGCATCCATTTAATATAAATGTGTTGATTTTATATTGGCTAGTCACTTGGACATGCTTGTAATATCTTTGAAATATGTCTTCAATTAGGAGCCCGTGAAGCCAGAGGAAGGGCGCGACATGGCTAACCGAATCAACGCCTTTGGTTATTTAGAATGCTCAGCCAAGACAAAAGATGGCGTGAGAGAGGTCTTTGAAATGGCCACCAGGGCTGCGCTGCAAGCCAGGAAACGGGGCAAAAAGAGCGGCTGTCTGCTGTTATAGAAACCTGTAGAAGAGTGGATGTCAGTTAACAGCCCAGGAGACTTCAGAGCAGGGAGGGAGGGATGGATGGGACGAGCCTAGCATTCATGTCCTAGTACAGTCATCGTATCAGACTGATACTGGGACATCATGTCAGACAAACCATGAGAGACCAATGGAAAGACTCCGGAAACACTTTGGGAACAAGATGATGTCATTTCCTGTCATCACAATGTTTGGGGTTAAAAGTTTTCTGGTTACATCAAGCAAAAAAAATTGAGATCGGATTTCTAAATGGACTCTAGAACTAAGATATTTGATGTTATTCCCCCCCACTTCTTAGCCCCAAACAAAATCAAAATGGTTGTCTAATAAGCATCCTGTCTTCAGCGACTGTTTTGTACATTGGACAGATTGTATGTATGTTTGTATATGTAAGAATATGAATGTTTGTGTCAAATGAGTGCATGTCCGTCTCCAGGTTGCCATGTCTTCATTGTATATTCATGTATCTGCCCGGCTTTATTCTGTTTGAATATTCTGTGCTCAACTAAAGCACACACTGAACGCTGTAGTGGGCTGTATTGTGTTTAACCTCCCACTTCAGGCTTTTTCCTTTTTATAGCTGATGTCTCAAAGGATTCTGGGCTGTACATTAGGGATCTGAACCATTTAGTCATACTGATTTATTTAAAGCTTACATTTTTTTTTTAATCATTTGCATTTAGAAATAAAATTTAAAGAAAATCAGATTTGAAATGTTTAAGTTGAACAAAGTCATTTCTGTCTCATTGATTTGACAACAATTTACATAAGAATAGTTTTACCAGAGATGTAAAGAGTACCTGAAAAACTTGAAGTAAAAGTACAGATAACTTACAGCGAAAATGACTCCACTACAAGTCACCAATTCCAGTACAACTTGAGTAAAAGTCTTAGGCCTGGTTTCACAGACAGGGCTTAGATTAAACCAGGATTAGGCCTTAGTTCAATTAGGACATTTAAGTAGATTTTATAAACATGCCTTAGAAAAAACATTACTGGTGTGCATCTTGAGACAAAACAATGGCACTGACATATTTTAAGATATGTTAGTGCAAGTTGATTTCTGTTAAAACAGCTCAAACATGCATTTTAGTCTGGGACTAGACTTAAAGGGATATTTCACCCCAAAATGTCAATTTTGTCATCATTTACCTACCGTCAAGTTGTTCCAAACTGGAATATATTTCTTTGTTCTGCTGAACACAATGGAAGATATTTGCAAGAATGTTTGTAACCAAGCAAATCTCGCCCCCATTGACTACCATAGTAGAAAAAAAATGCTATTGTAGTCAATGGTGGGCGAGATCTGCTTGGTTAAAAACATTCTTCCTGATATCTTCCTTTGTGTACAGCAGAACAAAGAAATATATTCCGGTTTGTAACAACTTGATGGTTGGTAAATGATGACCAAATTTTTATTTTTGG
The DNA here is from genome assembly GCF_024489055.1 of Chanodichthys erythropterus. NCBI lineage: Eukaryota > Metazoa > Chordata > Actinopteri > Cypriniformes > Xenocyprididae > Chanodichthys > Chanodichthys erythropterus. The sequence goes on from NC_090240.1 coordinate 3,758,131, forward strand.
GTGAACTATCCCTAAGCCTTGTATGTGAAACCGGGGGATAGAGTATCTGATTTTAACAGTACTTGGCTATTCTACTCATACTGAATGTAGGCTCAAATATGCACTAGTCCTCAACACCTGAGAGACATGCCTTAAAAAAATATAAATGAATAAACGGCTGATTTGTGAGGAGAGCAATCACATGTTTATTTGTACTTTTGGTGAAAAAAAAATAGTGAATACTTTATTTTTATTCAACTCAAAAAAGTACAACAATTTAATTATACTCAAGAAAGTAAAAAAGAAATTGAAAAATGTACTCAAGTATAGAAACAAAAGTAAACAGTACTGAAAACCATACTTGAGTAAAAGTACAGATACCTTGCTGTGAAGATTACAAAACCTCAGAACTGCAAGAAATCAAGATTGACAGCAGCTTCTTAAAGGGTTAGTTCACCTAAAAATGAAATTTCTGTCATCTATTACCTCATGCCGTTCCACACCCGTAAGACCTTCGTTAATCTTCGGAACACAAATTAAGATATTTTTGTTGAAATCCGATGACTCAGTGAGGCCTCCATAGCCAGCAATGACGTTTCCTCTCTCAAGATCCATTAATGTACTAAAAACATATTTAAATCAGTTCATGTGAGTACAGTGGTTCAATATTAATATTATAAAGCGACAAGAATATTTTTGATGCACCAAAAAAAACAAAATAACTTATTTAGTGATGGCTGATTTTGAAGCACTGCTTCAGGAAGCTTCAGAGCGTAATGAATCAGCGTATCGAATCATGATTTAGATCACGTGTCAAACCACCAAACTGCTGAAATCACGTGACTTTGGCGCTCCAAACCGCTGATTCGTCACACTGATTCATAATGCTCCGAAAGCTTCCTGAAGCTTTGTTTTGAAATCGGCCATCACTATATAAGTCTTTTTTTTTTTTTTTGGTGCACCAAAAATATTCTCGTTGCTTTATAATATTAATATTGAACCACTGTACTCACATGAACTGATTTAAATATGTTTTAAGTACCTTTATGGATCTTGAGAAAAGAAATGTCATTGCTCCCTATGCAGGCCTCACTGAGCCATTGGATTTCAACATAAATATCTTAATTTGTGTTACGAAGATTAACAAAGGTCTTGCGGGTGTGGAACAACATGAGGGTAAGTAATAAATAACAGAAATTTCATTTTTGGGTGAACTAACCCTTTAAATGTCTACAAACACTCTAGCCTCAAATTAAGCTCAAGTGTTCAAAAAGGGCATGAATCAATATCCATCAAAAAAGTCTCTTCAATATAACAGATAAATAAAATAATGTTAAGTACAATTAAATAGTACAAGCCTACTTACACTGACGTGCTGCTTTCGGTCATGTCCACATCTCATAAATAAATTTTCACAACTACCTGCTAATGCACATGCACTCACCCTCAATGCCCTGCAGATGGTGAAATCACTTCTTTTGTAGCAGAAATAAACTGCTGCAGAAAAGGTTAGGTGCATAATTGCATTACTCATTACAAATGTACACAGATTTAATAAGTAAATATACTTATTCAAAAATGTAGTCAAGTAGAGAGTAAAAGATGCCAATATCTTTAATACTCAGTCAAAGTAGCCAAAAAGATATTTAAAGGATTCACTTTCAACTGAAAATTACCCCAAGCTTTACCCATCCTCAAGCCATCCTATGTGTATCTGACTTTCTTCTTTCTGATGAACACAATCGGGGTAATATTAAGAAATATCCTGACGCATCCAAGCTTTATAATGGCAGTGAGTGAGTATGAACAAGTATGAGCTGAAGAAAGTGCCTCCATCCACATCCATCCATCATAAACACGGCTCTGCGGGGTTAATAAAGGCGAAGCAATGAGTTTAAAGTAAAATATCTAGCATTCCGTATTCTGTATTCTACTTATGAAGAAAGTGTAAAACTTTCACATTTCAAAATGCTTACGCTATCCTACGCCTTCCCTATTCAACTTACGGAAAAAGCTTATCTGACATTTTTTTTTTTTTTTTTACACAAACGCATCACTTCGCTTCAGAAGGCCTTTATTAACCCCTGGAGCCATGTGGAGTATTTTATTATGGGCGGATGTGGATGGAGACACTTTCTTCAGCTCATACTTGTTGATCCTCTCTCACTGCCATTATAAAGCTCAGATGTGTCAGGATATTTATTATTATTTCTCCAATTGTGTTCATCAGAAAGACGAAAGTCATATACACCTAGGATGGCTTGCGGGTGAGTAAATCTTGGGCTAATTTTCATTTGAAAGTGAAAGTACAATAACTAATTACATTTTTACTCATATACTGTGCACCACTGAGTACTACTTACTCAATACTGCACAGTGTACACTATACTTACTTACTACTTTACTATATAGTGAGTGAGATAGTAGTATGCTATGTTGCAAAAGGCGCTTGTGAGCAGCACATTTCTGGAACCTGAAATGACAAATGGGACATCCTACTTCACACACACACACACACACACACACACACACACACACACACACACACACACACACACACACACACACACACACACACACACACACACACACAGAGAGAGAGAGAGAGAGAGAGAGAGCAAGGCTAATGGAAGAACGCAAGTACATATCAAGTGTGCCATTTCAGACAGAGCCTAAATCTGCTGCCCATGTGATCTCAACATGCAGCTTTTTCAACATCAGGTAACTTATAGTATTTTACTGTGCGCATTTTAGAAAAAAATGCAATGAACAACATGTTTCCATGTTTATTACTAGTAATGATTACCTTATCTAACACGTTATGCATTTGTATGCCAGTGTGCTTTAAGCCAATCAGCTTGAGAGTTCTGTCCCCGCCTACCGGACTGAGGCCATCTTACACTGAGCTTTGCTGTGAGGCGTCATACGCATACACTGTATCAGTTTCAGAGCTTTTGACGCTGCTGGTGTAACAGAGGTTAGTGACTTCATATTGTTATTATTAAGCAATTAAAATACTGTCGTTTAAAAGTTAGGCATATCTGGACGTTTGTCTCGGTGTGCTGGCGGGCGCGTGCGCGCGTTTGGTTGGTGCCCGTGCCCTCTGGACTGAATCTAAGCTGTCATACACGCAGCTTTATTAAGCATATGCTTTGCACATGCCATTTATTTGGTTACGCAGAGGTAGAGATTTCACTTACTGCTGTTGTTTATGTATTTATTAGATTATTTTTTTCTCTAAATTTGTGTCAGGCTCAGTTTAGCATCTGCAGGACTAAACAGCCGGCTGTAGAAAGTATTGGCGATCATTTTTGACAGTGGCATTTCTACCCTTTTGTAGTTTTTTTTTCCCCCAAATGGCGTAAAGGGTACAAGAAACGACATGCAAACGAGTTTTTGGCTCTGGCCAATCCATCCACACTGCTGTATCCGTCATGCTCGTATTCTTGGCAGCTTAAAAACAGTATAAGTTAACATGATATCCGTGTTTTTATGTATTTTGTTTTAGAAATGTGAGGGTTGATCATTACATATTTTGTCAACAGTTGTAAATGAAGCAGGCAGAGGAAAAAGTGGGCGTTTCTGTCGACTTGCACTGAAGCATGGATTATGAGAGGAGGTAGGTCAAGAGTCCCCTCAGCCTGTAGTGTTATCTTCTGTTTTTAATATGAATTTGCATTTAACCCCTAGATGGATTTATGTATAAATGTTCTGACCTTATTACATAACCTCGCTGTCAAACATGTTCAGTTCATTGACAAATAGTTTATACATGAACTGTTTTTTATTTACAAAAGGTTTTAGGTATGTAAATGCTTGCAGAGAAGTATTCTGCAGCTGGTCACCATTTTTCAACCTTTATAACATAACCTTTTTGCAGTTTTTTCAAATAGTACTGTTTTGTAATTGAGGGTTTTACAAATATAGGGAGGCATGAATATTCCATGTTGTCTTTCAATTAAGAGGTCATAAAGCTTCATCGATAACTATACAAGAATTAGACGGATGTTGATGGAAGTGGTTTTCAGATAAAATGCAACACTTCACACTGCTTCAAAATGTATGTCAACTACCACACGCTTTGCCAATATATGATTGGTGGTTCTTGAGTTGAACAAGATTGTTTGTGAAGCATTAGATCAAGCAGATTTAAAGGTGCAGTAAGTGATTTCTGAGAAACACTCTCTTGATATTTGAAATTGGCACTCAAACAAACACACCATTACCCAAAAGAAACATACCCCGGCCTTCATTGCTCCACCCCCAAAATAATAAACATGCTATGGCAGGGGTGTCCGCACTCAGTCCTGGAGGGCCACTGTCCTGCATAGTATAGCTTCAACTTGCCTCAACACACCTGCTTGGAAATTTCTAGTATGCCTAGTATTAGCTTTATTAAATGGTTGGGGTTGGAGCTAAACTCTGCAGGACAGTGGCCCCCCATGAGCAGGATTGGACACAGGCAGCAACTAACAGCTGATGCACTGTCCCATTACTATAGCTAATATTTACAACACCAGAATATCGTCCCCTTGGAATTATAAGGTTCTATCTGCATTCTGAGCAGTTTTGAGACATTGAGCTTCAAAGTTTTTGCATTCCATTCGACTTTGTAGTTAGAACCTTTTTGTTTTCTAAATAAAAAGTCCCAAAATATACACAACATTAAAAAAAATCACATAATGTGAAGTTGTCACACAATAAGAATATGCGAATAACCCATTTTTGACAAATGTCAGATAGAACCTCATAATTCCAAGGGGACGATATCTTCGTTCTGTGAAACAGCAAAGCTAATGTTACTCACGTATCGAGCAGAAACAACATGACCTAGGCCTCCATTTTCAGGCCTTCCTGCTTAGGTCTTTCCAGCACTGGAAAAATTTTCCAATGAGTTGCCTGATCGTAACCTGCATTCCTGTGACCTTTTTTCCTTTTTTGGTAATATCCCAGTCATCTCTCTTTCTACAGTCTTTCAACAAATGTCCCACTTGCTCACTCCTCCCCATCACGAGCGGATACGCCCCCTATTAGTGATTGGCTACAAGAATGTTGTGGCACTCAGTATAATCTAGAGCTGCACGATTAAAGATTGCGATCGCGATTCAGACACCCATGCAATCTTATTCCTAAATGACAATGATTCGCCTGTATATTAAACCTTTGACAAATCTGTGTTTGCACTGCCGCTGATCCAGAGAGAACAGGTTCAAATAACAATTGAATAAATGCATCGGTATGCCACTGGGTGGTGACAAGTGACTGTTAAAAAAATGTATTCGTCATTGAATCATTCATTCAAGAGATTTGTTCAAAAACACTGATTCATCCAGTAATGGAACAAGTGAAGTATTTATGAGTGAGTTATTGAATCATTCATTCAAACAATTTAGCAAATATTCACAAAATGTGGGTGTTGATTTCCATTTTCAACAGCGTTTTTCAATAATCGCTTGCTGCACCTTTAAGCTACAGAGTGCCTAAATCTTGCTCTTTTATGATGTCATAGGGGCGGGCGCGGTGACCGAATGGGTCGCTATGGGAAAGAGTCTGATGATCACGACTACAGGGACATGGACTATCGTGGCTATGGACAAGAAAATGGCTTAGGGCTGAATAGCAGATTAACAAATGCAAGGCAGCACGAGCGTGACAGTAGTTTTGAAGGTGTGAGAGACTTTGCCTCAGGCAAATTCTTGAATAATCGCCCTGGATTCAGCCAAAAGGTGAACCGTGGACCCAAAGAGAGCGAACTTGAAAAAAGTCTCCTCCAAAGTCCTCCAAATCAGAACATCCACTCAAGATTTCAGCAAGATGATAAGGATTATGAGTTTGAACCAGAGATTGATGCACACGGAAGGGATATGCAGACATTTAGATCAGGACAGAAGGTGTACCTAGATGACCAAACGCCAGATGAAGGTGAAGAAAATGAGGACAACACCTGGGGCAGAGTTAGAGGACGGCACAATTCTCAGGGCGAATACGGTGCTGAATGGAGAGCTGAGGAAGACAAATATACCAGACATCTTGGGCACAAACAAGTGAGTACAGTTGTTTCTCTAGAATGGTTTTATTTTTGTATGAATCACGATTACAGACAAAGCTATTGACTATTGAAATGAATTCAGTTGCTTACAATTGTTAAATCTTAGGACGTTTTCACACCTGGCTCGTTTGGAGCTTTTTGTCAGAACATGGTGGGTTTATCGCTTAGTTCGGATCATTTAGGCATATGTGAACACAGCAGTCGCGCTCAAATCTGCACCAAAACAATCTGTCTGAGACTGAAAATGAGGTGGTCTCAGCCCAATTGCAGACGAACTTTGGAGTGGTTCACTTGTGGTGAGAAAGCAATCCGACCCAACGGACCAACGAACCAGGCTGTATCGCAATATGTGATGGATAATTAGGTACGTTGCATGAAAGGCAGCAGTGTTTGTTTTGCTAATGCTAAATTAATCCGGAATTAACCTGGAGCAAAGATGAAGTGAAATGCCTTACTGAAATTTGGTCGGACAAACATATTTCAGAACAACTGTCCAAAACGCATAAAAATAAAGATGAAACCTTGATTCTTACTAAAAATAATAAAGTAACATAATTACAGCTTCAAAGGAAGTTGCAATCAGCCTTCAGAGCTGTTGTCTATCCACCCTGACTGATGACCACTATGGATCAAATAGTTACATGCTGACCAGAGGAGAGAGGAGAGTTTACTCGATCTTGACTCATATTTACTAATTTTGATCCATTTAGAAATGTTGCCTTGTGAAAGCAAACCAAACCAATAAGACAAAGCAACATTGTAACAATTTTAGTCCTTGTTTGGGAACAAAGCAACTAACCTACAGGTATAAAAACGCCCTTAATTTGCTTTACTTGCCTTTTTATTGTTTATTCTGTAAACATTTTACATATCTAAACATTTCACTTGGTTATTAAAAAATTGAGAAGAGTAATATATAAGAGGAGGACTGTCTTCCTGATTTAGGGTCTTCCTGACCACGTCCAATCAACTAAGGGCAAAATGAGGGATGGGAGCTACCAGCATGCTGTGGAAATGAGCCAGGAGGAGCCAGAACCCCGTGACCAGGACTACAGGTCTGATACAGAGCCGGTCCAGAAACCCAGCAACATTGTCATGCTGAGAATGCTCCCACCAAATGCAACCGTTAATGAGGTTTGTCTATATTGTTGTTGTTTTTTGTTTTTTTTATATGAATACAATAACCATTCCAGTAAACATCTGTGACATACTGTCACACCGTGTTCTAGCCAGGGGCCTCATTTATAAAACTTTGCTTACACACAAAACAGGCCCTGAAAGTGCGTACGGCAGTTTCTACGCATAAGTTGTGATTAATAATAACAAACTTGATGGGAAAATTTGCGCACATCCACGCAAATTCTGACCCATGCGTACAAATATTTTGGACACAGAGCAGTTTGGCGACACCGATGGTGAGCTGAGGGACTGACGACAGATGAAGAAAAAACACTTTAAATCCTCATTATGAGTACTAATCATAATTACAGAGCATGTTCACCAAAACATTAGGCCAAAACATTTTTTGTCACATACAGCAAACATCTCCTCACTATCCGCTAGCTGCCTGTGCCCTGAACACACTGTAAAAAAACCGCGGTCTCTGTAGTCGCCACAAGCTCCGAAAACGGCAATAAGAACAAATGACAGACAAGCAGCGTCAATACGCAAGCTAGTTACATTTTAAATGCGCGTTCATGACTGTTTCAGGAAGCACGGAGGGGAGGGCCAGGAGGAGTAGGAGGGAGGGTCTCCGCTCAGAATCGCTTAGAGAGCCTTTAAATAAATAAAAGAATGATTTAAACTCGCATGGAAACTCACGTTTTCATTTTGATATACACATTTACATTAATATTACACTTTCACTAATGGCGATAAACACTGAAATTATATTACACAGTCATTACGGAGAAGTTAAACAAAAATGATATGAATTTAGATAGTAGATGTGCTACTTTCGATCACTTTTCCTGTGACACGCTGTTTTAATGACAGCGAGGAGCACAATAATTCCTCTTTAAACTAAACTGCAGCTGTTATAACAAAATATTTTAGCAAGAACGACGATCAGTGATGCACACTTAACTTCGATAGGATGGCAGACACTGCTGGATTCGGTGGTTGAACGGTCCGTTGTCCCGTTTGAATAGGTCCAATGATAATAGTTTACTGTTCAACCGCAGCTTCACTGAGGTGTTGATGTCGTGTAGGATCTTCAAACAATTACCACTGTATTTGAAGGATATCATTTGAGGAAAACGGTAAGATTTGCACGTTTCCTTTTTTAAAATACTTTGTCAGTGATTTGCCGAGACAGACAATTGTCTTTACACTGCAATAAATAAATAGGCCTATCTGTTTCCACTAAAAATAGTCTATAAACTTCCTAAAAGGTATGGTCACCTTATCAGCAAAACTGCATAATTTGATTCGATTTGTTTAAAACTATTAAAATACTGTTTGGCCAGAATCAACTCTATTCTAAAACCTTATCTGAAATATTTTATACATTTTTTTTTTTTTTTTTTTTTTTTTTTTTTAAATGGATATTTTGATATATTTATTCTAAAACATAAAGAGGATATTGGAAGATTTTTTTTTTTAATCAGTGTAGTGTATTGTACAAATGGCATTTATAGTCCATATCTAATATTTTCCAATGTCTTGTACCTTTGACATTGTTAACCATGGTGTCACGTGGATGGAAACTTGCATGGAAATAATATGCAGATGAGGTTACGCATAGTAAAACTAGGCGTCATAAGCTCCATATATGGTGATTTCGGGGAGGAGACAGGGTGGAGATGCACGTACGCACAATCTTTCGCTGACTGGGATTTATAAAGTGATTTGTGCGCAGGTTCTGGCATACACATGGTTTTATAAATCAGAATTATTTTGTGTATACGCAGAATCTAGCTTGTGCACGTACGTACACTTTTAGGATGAAATCTAAGCAAAGTTTTATAAATGAGGCCCCAGATGCACCACGACACGTGATAAAAGACATCTTGTCCATGTTAGTGTTTTTGTCTTAACCAGCTGCGATGGCAATACACAATGATTGTATTTTAGAGACTGTTTCTATTTCTGCAATGTTGCGGCTGGAACAACAACATACAAGTGTAACAATGATAATCTCAAGTACTAATTGTGTGTTTTTATTTAATGTTAAAGGAATAGTTCACCCAAGAAAATTATCCCATAATTTATTCGTCCTCAAGCTATCTTAGGTTTTTATGACTTTTTTTTTTTTTCTTTTAGCTGATCACAATGGGAGTTTTAATAAATGATATCCTGGCTCTTTCCAGGTTTGTTTTTGAAGCTCCAAAAAGTGCATCCATTCATCATAAAAGTACGACTTAAGAGGGTTAATAAATACCTTCTGAAGCGAAGTGACGGGTTTTTGTAAGAACTTATTTTAGATCTCTAATTTGTGACCGCCATTTTGTTTTGCTCTATCCTCTGTGCTTCCACGTTCGGCAATTCTTACCTAAGCTTATGCGACACATATCGCGCGTTCAGGCACTGCTGGTAGCCAGTGATTATAGTTCATAAAGTTTTAAATACGGATATTTTTCTTACAGAAACCCATCTATTTGCTTCAGAAGGTCTTAATTAACCCACTGGAGTCATATGGATTACTTTTATTATGGATGGATGTGCTTTTTGGAGCTTCAGAAACACTATTCAGTGCCGTTACAAAGCTGGGAAGAGCCAGGATATTATTTAATGTTAACTCAGATTGTCTTCGGCTGAAAGAATAGTCATATACACCTAGAATGGCTTGAGGGTGAGTAAATTATGGGATAATTTTCATTTTGTGTGACCTTTTTAGCTGTACTGAAAGTGACAATGGATAATTCACCTCAGAACTTGTTAAAATGTAGTGTAGTGTTAAAGGTGCCCAAGAACGTTTTTTTAAAAGATGTAATATAAGTCTAAGGTGTCCCCTGAATGTGTCTGTGAAGTTTCAGATCAGAATACCCCATAGATTTTTTTTTTTAATTCATTTTTTTTTAACTGCCTATTTTGGGGCATATTTAAAAACGAGTCGCTTCAGGGTGTGTTGCCCTTTAATTCTCGTGTTCCATGCCCCAAGAGCTTACGCGTGCCTTAAACAACATAAAAAAAAAGTTCAAACAGCTAATATAACCCTCAAAATGGATCTTCACAAAGTGTTAGTCATGCAGTATGTCTAATCGCGTGAGTAGTGTTTATTTTGATGTTTACATTGATTCTGAATGAGTTTGAGGCTATGCTCCGTGGCTAACGGCTAATGCTACACTGTTGGAGAGATTTATAAAGAATGAAGTTGTGTTTATGCATTATATAGACTGCAAGTGTTTAAAAATGAAAATAGTGACGGCTCTTGTCTCCGTGAATACAGTAAGAAACGATGGTACCATTAACCACATTTAACAGTACATTAGCAACATGCTAACGAAACATTTAGAAAGACAATTTACAAATGCCACTAAAAATATCATGTTGTCATGAATCATGTCAGCTATTATTGCTCCATCTGCCATTTTTCGTTATTGTTCTTGCTTGCTTACCTAGTCTGTTGATTCAGCTGTGCACATCCAGACATTAATACTGGCTCCCCTTGTGTATTGCCTCGATCATGGGCTGGCATATGCAAATATTGGGGGCGTACATATTAATGATCCCCACTGTTACGTAACAGTCGGTGTTATGTTGAGATTCGCCTGTTTTTCTGAGGTCTTTTGAACAAATGAGATTTATATAAGAAGGAGGAAACAATGGAGTTTGAGACTCACTGTATGTCTTTTCCATGTACTGAACTCTAGTTATTTAACTATACCGAGGTAAATTCAATTTTTGAATCTAGGGCACCTTTAAAATGGTGTAATATTTATGAATTTGATTATGTGCTTATCCATTTGGTTATGAGTGCAGTGCATTTGCAGAGAGACTCCGCCACACACTTTTCTGATTGGCTGTGATTTTTGATTGATTTTTTTTGCATCCTGTAGACAGTTGCTTGTCTCTGGAATCTTATCGCACCACGTCTGGTGTGAATACGGTGATAATTACAACAGAAAACAAAACAAACACAGAAATGCACTTACTTTATAATAGATTTCTGTGTGGCAGTTGTTGTTTGCTTGCACTATAGCACTATAGCTTGCACTTCCGTTGGACATAGTATGTAGTTTTTAGAAACTGTGGGGGTTGAGATTATTTTCTGGTGTTATATACACAGTATACTACAAATGACAGAGCTTTACTTGAAATTAACTTTTTAATATTTAGTCATCCAGCAATTAGAATACCCATTTTGAGGTCCATATTTGAGGTCCTGCTATGATGTTTGGTGTATTGGTGTAGTTAATGGTTTGGTGTTTGCTCCTTAGATTCGGGCTCGGCTGCAGGAGCAGGGGATCCAGCCCAGGGAAGTTCGCCTAATGAGGAACAAGTCTTCAGGTAGGCATGCTCTACCAGGGGGGCTTCTTTGTACCCCAGACTGACTTCCAACTCTCTCTTCCATTGCCTTTCACAACAAGCCTTAGCTCACTCTTGCGTCTGCCTAGCTCAGTGTGTTATTTCAGTCTCTCTCTTCTTTTACACTTTCCTCCTGGTTTATTTGATTTGAATAAAAAGCCACTTAGTACTGGTGTTTTGAAATCTTCAGGTGTGTGTTTCCTTAACCCCCTGTACATCTTTTAATTTAAGCCATCACTTCTGATTGTTTCCTGTTCTGTATTGTGAATTACCATTTTCTTACCATACCCCTTGTCAGACTATTCTTAACCAGACAACATTCAATTACATACTCACTTGATAACATCCACAAGGAACATAAATTTATATACTGGTACACAAGCACAAACACATCTACTCCAAGTGCCAAGCTTGCCTCACATGTCTCTCCAGCCTTATGCCTCATCTCATTTTGATTGCTCTTGTCCTGAAGTCTGTGGAAGATCTTGCACCTTGTATTGTGTAAGTATTTTGCAATAGCTGTGTTGAGAGGATAAGTGTGGCTGACCATTACATGAGTATGTTTTGGCTTTTTTGATGGGTATGAAAAGGTTTTGGAATTTTGTATCCTCAGATAAAAGGGTGGACAAAATAAGGTAAACCCCATTTAAAAGCCTTTCGTTTCTTTTAGGCCATTTAGTGTGTGTTCAGTCTTGTAGTTCAGTTCTTTTGGTTCGGACCAAAAAAGAGAGTGATACATTTAGTCCTGGTTCGTTTAGCGTTCACAATATCATTTTAACACCAAACCTAAAGAACAGTTTTTATGACGTATATTTTGCGACAGAACTTAACGAACATCCAAAACAATGCTGTGTTCTCGGCTAAATGCGCTCGTTGTATGTGTGTACATATGATGGTATTTTTACCAGCTGAGAACTCATGAATGAAGATCTGCACCTGTACCGAACTTTAATGGGCAACATCACGACTAATATGATGAGAAAAAACAGGTATGCTTGAGCATTCTGTCCTTTTTAGGGTCGCATCTTGTGACATCATATCCTGTTTTTGGTTAGTTTAGATGTCTTTGGTCCGTGTTGCGTTTATATTTCAGTCAAACTGTGCCAGAGTTCATTTGGAAATCAACTGAGACTCATCTTTTCAGGCATCTCGGTCCACTTGTTTGGTGTGAACTAGGTTTCAGTTGGTCACATTCACACTTATTCAAATGAATCGCACTAACAGAGCGATCGCACCAGAGATTTTTAATCGAACCAAACCTGCCAGGCACACAGCCTTAATTACACAGCTACAAACGTTAATCACATTAGGTTAAGTCTATGTTCTAATGGGTTTACATGTGAAGAAAGTCAGAGGATGCCATAAAATCACAGTATTTTAGGTTAAAAAAACTGTAGCTGTTAAATATTGTACATAATCCATAAGGATACCGGCAGCTGCATTATAAGAATCATTACATAGTTATATAAGAGCAGACTAGGTGCCCCCTACGAGGCAAACACCGTTGCCATATCCAGGAGTGATTAATACCTGCTGAGATACAACTGAGAATGACTTCCTGAAGAGCAGGATGAGGTCAGATGCCTTGGTCTTGCTGATTACCAGATGTAAATGTCATTGTAAACATCTTCTGTACAAGTTGTTTTGCTAAATATTTTCTCCTCCTTCACACCTCAAAGAAGAGGTAGATTCTCATCTTGAAAAGTGCAGTATCCCACAACGCATGGTTGAGGGCTTGTATGACTGCATTCCAAGAAGGACCAAAGCGGTTTTCCTTTATAGATCCCTAGGGCCAGTTGCATAAACACAGCCATTATGTTAAAGGGTTAGTTCACACAAAAATGAGAATTCTGTTATTAATTACTCACCCTCATGTCGTTCCACACCCGTAAGACCTTTGTTCATCTTCGGAACACAAATTAAAATATTTTTGATGAAATCCGAGAGGTATATGACTCGTCCATAGACGGCAATATAATCAACACTTTCAAGGTCCAGAAAGGGACTAAAGACATTGTTAAAACCATCTGTGACTGCAGTGGTTCAACCTTAAAGGTGCCATCGAACGTTTTTTTACAAGATGTAATATAGGTCTAAGGTGTCCCTTGAATGTGTCTGTGAAGTTTTTCAGCTCAAAATACCCCATAGATTTTTTTTTAATTAATTTTTTTAACTGCCTATTTTGGGGCTTAATTAGAAATGTCGATTCATGTTGCGGCCCCTTTAAAGCTGCTGTAGGGAGTTTTTAGAAAACCTTGACTTAGCCTGAAAATTTTAACAAGCACAACTCACAGGTCACTCCCCCTTGCTCTATGCTGCGCTACAGCCCTCCTCCACAGCTCCTCCCCCATCACAACGGAGCCTGCCGTGAGCGCACAGGCTAGTAAGGCGGATAAACAGTTATGGCACATTCACTGGTACAGACGAAACATCCATCAATATGATTTACACTGACTATGGCCTGCCCATACTTTGACTACAAACTTGGTCCTCAAAACATTACGTATTTTGCAATACATGTAATGTAACTATATGAATATATTTCTATAAGTAATAAATAGCTAGTATGATAATATAGCTAACGGTAATTAACGTTACAGTATGCAAGTAATTATTCTATCGATATGTAATGCTAAATAAGGTTTTCTAGTACATTATTTCAGCAACATGACAAGCCAGTGAATAAGTAAGTTTCAATAGTTGCCTGTATGCGCTGATGCTGTGCATGAGAGGAGTGTGATCAGCGCGCACGAGAGCTTGATTGACACTGCTAAGACACTCCTCCTGGGTCTGATTGGTTGTTTCTTACCGGGAGCGGTGTATTTCTGCAAATGGCAAAAGGACCACTGGGAGGAGCCAGAGGAGCTTGTTTTTTTTTTTTTTTTTTTTTTTCACAGATTATCTGTCTCATATTCTACTGTCAGGACATAATGACAGGTTTAACAAATATATAAAAAAATATGTTTTTACAAAGTTACCTACTGCAGCTTTAAATGCTTGCACTCTCCGCCCCCGGAGCTCGCGCTTGCCTTAAACAGTGCATAAACAAAGTTTACACAGCTAATATAACCCTCAAAATGGATCTTTACAAAGTGTTCATCATGACTATATTGCATGCATGCGTCGGATTATGTAAGTATTGTATTTATTTGGATGTTTACATTTGATTCTGAATGAGTTTGAGGTTTTGCTCCGTGGCTAAAGCTAACATTACACACTGTTGGAGAGATTTATAAAGAATGAAGTTGTGTTTGTGCATTATATAGACTGCAAGTGTTTAAAAATGAAAATAGCTCTTGTCTCCGTGAATACAGTAATAAACAATGGTAACTTTAACCACATTTAACAGTACATTAGCAATATGCTAACAAAACATTTAGAAAGACAATTTACAAATATTACTAAAAATATCATGTTATCATGGATCATGTCAATTATTATTGCTCCATCTGCCATTTTTCGCTATTGTTCTTGCTTGCTTACCTAGTCTGATGATTCAGCTGTGCACATCCAGACGTTAATGCTGCCTGCCCTTATGTAATGCCTCAATCATGGACTGGCATATGCAAATATTGGGGGCGTACACCCCGACTGTTACGTAACAGTCGGTGTTATGTTGAGATTCGCCTGTTCTTCTGAGGTCTTTTAAACAAATGAGATTTATATAAGAAGGAGGAAACAATGGAGTTTGAGACTCACTGTATGTCATTTCCATGTACTGAACTCTTGTTATTTAACTATGCCAAGATAAATTAAATTTTTAATTCTAGGGCACCTTTAATTTTATGAAGAGACGAGAATACTTTTTGTGTGCAAAAACAATATCTTCTCTTCTGTGTCATTCTCATACATCATTTACGTCCAGGTTCTTCATCAGAACGGCGACTCATTATTGGGCGGCTCCTGCATCAGCATCACACGCACACAAAGATTATATTGCTGTCTATGGATGAGTCATATACCTCTAAAAAATATCTTAATTTGTGTTTCGAATATCAACGAAGGTCTTACAGGTGTGGAACGACAGAATTAATGACAGAATTTTCATTTTTGTGTGAACTAACCCTTTAAGACAGTGTCTTAAGATCTAGTATGACCCACTAGCAGTTAGTTAGGGCAGTTAATCTTACTTTTCATTATCAAATTAGGCAAATCTACGTTTTTATGGAAAAAGCTTAAAAAAGTAATGAACACTCTAGAAGAAAAAGCATTGATGGCTAACTTGTAAGACTAGTCTTAGCGGTTTATGCCACCGGTCCCTGATATCAATGTATTATTAGGCGTTTCCTTTATTTTTTCCACCCTCTTTATGTGTCAGTGCCATGAAGATATTTTGGAGAGAAGATTAAAGGTCTTAGCTATTGACGTTTAATGCATGTGGAACAGCTATTCACTATAGTTTAGAGGTTAGTCATTTTAATTTGTATTAAAATGTTTATGGTTTAAATATAATGTCTTTTTTATCAATTAACTATAGCAATTGAAACGTATTGTGCTTATGTTTTGTTTGCAGTAGGAAAAATGCATAGTGGACTGCTTGGAATGCCCATTTCAAACAGCTTTAATCCCATGTGGGCAGTTTAACCAGTGATCTTTGTTAAACAGTCCTTTGGGATTTCAGGCCGACTGATGATATCGGCCTGTACTGTACCGACTGGTGTGATTTCAGACATTACTATATTAATAGTAATTATTATTAATATTATTATTATAATATACACACCCACACTGCCATTTGGGTCAGTAGGATTACATTTAAAAAAAAAATTAATGTAATTTAATTTTACTCAGAAAGGACGTGACAGATTAGACTTTTATGTTGTTACAAAAAAAATCAAGTTCAAATAAATGCTGTTCTTTTCAATTGTATATTCCTCAAAGAATCCTGAAAAAAACAACAACACAGCTTTTACGAAAAATTATAAGCATAACTTTTCAACATTGATAATAATAATAAATGTTTCCTGACCAGCATATTAGAATGATTTCTGAAGAATCATGTGATGCTGAAGACTGAAGTAATGATGCTGAAAATGCAGCTTTAAAATCACAAAATTAAATGTAATTTCGAAATATGTAAAAAACAAAACAAAAAAACAACAAAAATATTTCACAATATTACTGTTTTAACTGTATTTTTGTTCAAATAAATGCAGCTTGGGTGAGCATAAGACACTTTCAAAAACCCCAAATTTGATAATGTTAGTGTATATTAACAGTTTTCAGATTTTAGGTTTTGTTGGTAAAAACATCAGAAATCTAATAGACCTATAGTTTTGTGTGTACCCAAATTTAAAATGAATATCCTGTGTGATTATTGTTAAATTGACTGGTCTAAATAGCAGAGGGACAATATGATCCCTCAGTTCTAGCAGTTTAAAGGCAGCAGTGTGATTATTGGTTAGAATACAGCTATACCTCTTTCTACCATCTCTCTGTCTCTCTCTTTCTCCCTCTCTGTCGATATGAAAACACTAACCCCTCACTGCGTTGTGTTGTTCTGTCATTGTGGCCCGGCGACGGCTGTGTCTCCAGGTCAGAGCAGAGGATTCGCCTTCGTCGAGTTTAATCACTTGCAGGAGGCCAGCCGCTGGATGGAGACCAACCAGGTCACTTCACACTGCACACACACATACACACTTCAAGATCACACGTGTATGGATATATATGCCCTTTACAGCTGGATTCCTTATGATTTCACAGATTTCGCCATCTCTTAAGAATGAGGTCTGTCTGTTGCCATTCTAATATACAGTCTGTCTAGCACATATATTTGACTGTGCTACTAGTTGGGTATTTTGTGGAAATGCCCAAGATTAATGTAAATTCTACAGTATTGCCCCCTGTATGTTATCTCACTTTTTTCAGTTAGCTGCGAAGTGTCTCTTGGCAGCCATAAAATCCTAGTGTGAGACCTGCCCTATATTTTGTTCTCTCTAGTTGAATCCTCATAGCTTTGAAATGTGTTAGAACCAACTGAGTTCCAAAATGGATTCAGACATCATGAGAATTTGAGCAGAATGGTCCTCTAATGCATCTTTAAATTATTACCAGTGAGTTCATAGATTAGCTGACCTGTATAGTGAATATCAGTTTACATGAAAGCTAGAAGGAAGTTAGTAACACTGTGGCAGACATATTTGTTCAGAGAAACTTACGTCACACTTATTACAGTCTATCCCCCTGAAGTCTCCATCTACCTGAAATAAACCTCCTTGCTGAATCACTAGAGAACATCAGAATAAATTCTGGTCCACACTGCAGCTTATTCTGACCAAGAACCACACACTTAGACAGGAAGAGTTTGTTTGACAGCCTTGAAAATTGATTAACCACGATTTTGTTTTTGCATTGGTGATGCCAAAATAATAGACCATGTGGAAAAAAACTGATCAAATAATGGTGCAGTTGCCTCCCCATACAAGTTTACAGAAAACTGGAGAAAGCAGAAGAATTTATTGGCCACGGCAGTCATATTTTGTCACTGGTGTGGCAGCATGACTATAAAAGGGCACCGGCATTAAACATCATCAACTTAGAGTTGTCTGATGGAAAACGCACAGGCATGCCTGAAGTATGGCAACGTGACGCAGCATCTCATTCTCTTCTCAGGGAACTGGGTTACAAACGTAACCCTAAAACGTTCCCTTTTCGAGGGAACTCGATGGTGCGTCATGGTGTTGATGCTATGGGAACATTAACACCCACAAGGCCATACTAAACAAATGCCTGCTCACCAGCTGTTCTTTGAATAAACTGCAGTGAACCAAGCATAGCCCAAACCCAGGGTCTGAATTTAGAGTTGCCCTACAGGATGCATACCATGAGAGCTTTAGCGCTAGAGGTGTGGAATGTTCTGGAGCTCTGATGCCTAGTAACTGTTAGGGATGCGTCAATGACCAGACTGGTCCTAGAACCAAAGATCAATAAGGTAATCTTCCTACTAGAGCCCCTAGTGGCAGAGCTTACTAGGGAGGCCGCAGCTTCAGCTGTGTCTGCCAACCACTCCCACTCTGGAAGAGGGCAGACTACTGTTCCACCACATTAGCCATTCCCAGTTTGTAAAGCTCTTTAAAAGCAACCCAAACAAGGGGGGCATGTATTCAGCGTCTAGTCTCAAAGAGCTGGCAAAGACTACAGAAGAGAGTGAGGGACGGCGTTTAGTGTTCAAACCATCTGCTCTATCAACTGCTCGCTCTAACCTTCAGTCCTCCTTGGAGGAGAATTTCAAAAGTACTTTCAGGAGATCCAGCTGGGAAAAACCTTCCAGTGGACCAATGGGGATGTGCCATTGTATCTCATCAACGTAGTTCATTTCTACACTGTGGGGGCTGAAGGACACTGAACACAATGGGGGAAGAACTTTTTGAAGCCTGCAGACTAAACCCTCGCCTCTCTGAACCTCTTGAATATTGTATCTACAGCAGTGTCAAAGAGGCCAGAGGGAGGGACCGGGGTGTTAAGGAGAAAGGATTTCTCCCTCTCCTTTATCCCCAAAATGTTCAACCACAGGTGCCGCTTTGTGGCAGCCATTGCAGCCATAGAACGGCGAATGGCACAGGCCGTCTGCTTGGTGGGTGAGATCTGTGGTTCTGCAGTGCTCCAGGATTGCCTCTCTTCCCTTGGTCCACATCCTTCAGAAGGTCGGCTTGGTAACCCTGCAACACTACCATAGTGTGCAGGGCTCCATCGGCCTGACCCGCCGCATAGGACTTGGCAAGATCTGGCAAAATTTAGAGGGCAAGACTGGTGATTTCAGCAAAGACACCATGCCAGGAGAGAGATAGCTTGCAAGCCCTCTTAAACCCGGGGCATCTTCTCATACCCATGCTCACATAGCCCCTCCATGAAAATTTGATGCGCCAGAGGTCACTGTGCAATTCCCTCATCATCTCGACACCTTAATAAGGAGATCAGGAACAAAGCCGAGAGCAGAGAGCTGAACCGAGCCTGCTCCGCTCCCAAACGGATGACACAGAGTTTGTGCGTGTCATCCCCTGTAATCGGGGACATAGTGAAGCACAACTTCTAAACTTTTTTTTAGGGTTGCCATGCTATTTCTTTATTCTCTTTTATTTTTATTTTAAACAAATGAACGCACAAACTTTCTTTTCTCTTACACACAAACACGCACACAGAAACAAACAAACAAACAAAGCGGCTTACTGAAGACAAAAAAAGCTGAAGACATATAATGCAGGTGCCCTTTTATGCCGGCGCACCAGTGATGTCATATGACTGCCGTGGCCAGTAACATTGGCGTGATTTCACACGTGCTTCAGACACTGACACATTGAAGGCATTCCCATTGTGTCAACATTCTGATGCAGCGTCGAAAGGGAACTGTAGAGTTAAACTATAATTTCTGTTCTCACAATTACTTCTAATGGTATTACTTCTAATAGTTATTGCCATGTGCCTTGCAGAATTGGGCAAATTCACTGATTTGTTTTTCCTTAAAAGTGCTGTAGCAGCTCAATACCTTGTAAAACGCACTTTCTTTCATGCTGTGCCCCCTGATTTCTGGTATTTGTCTAGCAGCCAGGGAGTCAGATTGGAAATTGGTGATTTCAGCCAGTGCTTGCCATTTTTGCATGTAGCAGATGGTTCATGAATGGACTGTGTGTGGTCCATTATTAGCCTAGATCTTGATGATAACAAGGCTAAGAAAATGTTATTTCTGTATTATTTGTGGGCATGAAGGGGTGCCATAACAAATAGTTGGACGTGAAACAATATCAAGGCATAAATGTTTGTATGTACACATGCAAATGAAGTATTCAGTTACATTAAGGATGTTTTTTTTTTTTTTTTTTTTTTTGTCAGTAACTCAGATGAGGTGAGTTGTCTGCGTTTATTTTTAAGCATTGAGGTCCTGAAGGATTTTTGGCTCAGGTTCAGTAATATGTTCAAGTGTTTATTCTGTGTCCTGTCAGTTCTGTATGAATTTGCTTTTGTGAAACTTCTGTCTGGATGTTTTATTTGTGGCTTAATGTGGGTGGGCAGGAGTGAGCGTGACACTTTTTTTGTTCCCCTGAATGGGGGAGGTTGAGGCTTCTGGCCAGAGAGGGTGTCCGCACACGCTCTCTCTTACACGCAGGCCGGCACGTCTTTCTGAGTCCTCTGAAGCTGATGGTGATATCTGTCTTCATCTCTCTCTTATCCAGTCTTCTCCTCCCCTCTTGTGTGAGATGAGGTCTCAAGTGTGCCAGTTCCACCCTAAAAATGATATTTACCCTCTTTTATTCTTTTGTCCCCTCTCTTCCTCTGTGTCTCGCTTTCAGAGAGTGCTCACTATTTTGGGACAGCGAGTATCTATGCACTACAGTGACCCAAAGCCCCGTGCTAATGAAGACTGGCTCTGCAATAAGGTAAATGTTCTTTATTTCAATTTAATAAAGTATTATTTACTTAAAGGATTCACTTTTAAATAAACTTTTGCTGATAATTTAGTCACCCCCATGTCATCCAAGATGTCCATGTCTTTTTCTTCAGTCGAAAAGAAATTAAGGTTTTTGATGTAAACATTCTAGGATTTTTCTCCATATCATTCCTTTCAATGGGCACCAAACGGTTGAAGGTCCAAATGGCAGCTTCAGTGCAGCTTCAAAGGGCTTTAAACGACACCAGACGATGAATAAGGGTCTTATCTAGCGAAACGATCGGTCATTTAAAAAAAAAAAGTTTAAGTTTTATAAGCACAAATGCTGGCTTTGCTCTTTTTTCCGATGCGCGTTCGTGACGTCACGTAATACGCAATTACGTTGAAAAGGTCA
Source organism: Chanodichthys erythropterus (assembly GCF_024489055.1). Classification (NCBI taxonomy): domain Eukaryota; kingdom Metazoa; phylum Chordata; class Actinopteri; order Cypriniformes; family Xenocyprididae; genus Chanodichthys; species Chanodichthys erythropterus. The sequence goes on from NC_090240.1 coordinate 3,779,404, forward strand.
CGGTTGACGTAGGCGTAGCAACCACAGTTTCATTCGCTCAGGATTGGAAATCTCTGAAAAGTCACAAATTTCTGTCCTGACAAAAAGTTTCTTTTAGGCTTTCTAATATTAAAACACCCAGGATATGCACACCTTTCAAGCGTGAGTTTAAAATATTCTAACTGACCGCCAGAGTGAGTTTTTTTTTTTTTAAGGCGACCCTTATTTTAGAACGTTTGCCCTTATTGTTTCCATGGAGACGCGTGCCTGTCACGAGCGCTGAACGTAGCCACAATAACACTGTGAGAGATGATTATTTTGTTTTTCCTTTTTTATTTAAAATATTCGCAAACTTGCTTGCATGTCTTCAACTATATGATATTCCGATTCTCAAATATGTGTGAGTGAGTGTGTTTTGTCGTTTAAAAACCTTTATAAATGATCTTTATCTTGATCTATAATGCGAGACGGGCGCCGCCATCTTAGTTTGCACTGCAGTTCACAGAGTTCTGTCAGTCTGATTTACAGCAGGTGAATACATCAGTTTCTCCTGAAATATATGCAAGTAAGTGGCTGGTGAACTGGAAGAATAAGAGAGTAAACTTTATAGTTACGTAGACCCATCATGTGTGTCTGATGATGTCTATGGTGTCTGATATGAATAAATGTCGGCAAATTATATTTGAATTCACTGTTTATTGATGCTTCCTCTGACGTCTGACATCACCAGTGTGTATTTTATAAACTCCAAATGTATTGTTTAATGGTGCTTATGCGTATTTAAATGTCTGAAACCTTAAAAGAAACATTATGTGGCTGAAAACACTGCATAGCTGTGATGACAAGAGAGCGCGCGTCTGTCTCGCAGCCAGAGCGCGAAAGCACAGTTTGAATCTAGCAGTTATGACGTCGCTGAACATTCTAAATCCCATATGTGGAACCGTACGCCCAGGGGCACAGAAATAAACATCCCATTTCTGGGAACGTACCACTCAAAGGGTTAAACAATAAACTGACACAAAGACATTTGAATATGTGTATAAGATCCTCCTTCCGCACATTTGTAATGTAAACACTGACTCGATACTTCCGCCTACGTCAACCGTGACCTTTTCAACGTAATTGCGTATTACGTGACGTCATGAATGCGCATCGGAGAAAAGAGCAAGGCCAGCATTTGTGCTTATAAAACTTGAACTTTTTTAAAATGACGAATCGTTTCGCTAGATAAGATCCTTATTCATCGTCTGGTGTCGTTTAAAGCCCTTTGAAGCTGCACTGAAACTGCCATTTGGACCTTCAACCGTTTGGTGCCCATTGAAATGAATGATATGGAGAAAAAACCTAGAATGTTTACATCAAAAACCATTTCTTTTCGACTGAAGAAAGAAAGACAAAAGTTTATTTAAAAGTGGAGTAATCCTTTAAGTCTAAGTATGAATTAATTCTTGAATTAGTGTGCCTTAAAGGGGTAATTCACCTTAAAATGAAAATTTAAGGGTACGCTAAAAATGGAAAACTTTTTTATTTGTACAGATGACAATGTTATCAATGCTATCCACATTCACATGGATCTGTGCCAATGGCTAAAAACGCTGTATTACGCATGTCAGACAAGTAGTTTGCGATGTCACTTTGTAAAGAAAGACTACGCACCTAAGCATACACGCATTCTTTTACAGAGCATTTTACACACCTTTACGCTCGCCTCACGCATGCCTATCCACCTTATTTTTACAGTTAACTGCACTTTGATATTCTTCCTGTTATTTCCCTATATTGGCTAATAAATCGTAAGTCTCACACATTCACAGAAAACACCTTATTTCAGTGTTGAAAAATAAGGTGTATAGACTAAACACGTAATACGCATGTGAATGCCATCACCGTTTTCACAGATCCGCGTTTTTGCAGTTTACACAGAGATGATAGTATCGTTTCCAAATACTTCCACTTTGAAACCCATTTTCAAATGTTTGCGTTTTCAGGCCACCAAAAAAAAAGTAATCTGGGTTTGGAATGACAAAGCTGAGTAAATGATGACAGAATTTTTATCTTTGAACTATACCTTTAAGTGAACAAATATTTCTTAGTGATGTAGTGAGTTTTTCTCTCATGTTTTGATTGGCAGTGTGGAGTTCAGAACTTCAAACGAAGAGAAAAGTGTTTCAAATGCGGAGTTCCAAAATCAGGTGTGAATGGAAATGAATTTGTTGCAGTTCCTTTTCTCATGATCCAGATGGTAAAAGCATAAATATTAATGGAAGTTCTTGCATATATTGCTCTCTTTTTTTCAGAGGCTGAGCTGAAACTGCCTCTGGTGCCAAAGAGTTTACCTTTGGGTCAGTTAAAGGACTCAGCTCAGGGTTTACTGCCCCTTCCCATCATATACCAGACAGCATCTCCGATTCTCAACTTAAGTTCCTCGTCCCAGGCTGCTGAGGTTGCCAATGACAGTAAGTCCTACACACATTTCACACTTTAACTTTGGGGTAGGACACTGTTTACATCGGTGTTCACATCTCTTCAGCTCTGATACTACGGAATCTGGGACCCCATACAACACTAGAGGCCATTTTGTCTGCTTTGGCCCCGTTTGCTACTCTCTCCCCTTCAAATGTACGGCTTATCAAAGACAAACAGACACAGCTCAACCGAGGGTTTGCTTTCCTGCAGCTCACTACTATCGTGGTAAGACAGCTACTCTACTTGCAAATGGCATCTGCTTGTTTAGTTGGGGAGGTGTTGCCATAAAACATATGTGTAAGACTAACAAAAACAGGTATTGTATCATGTTGTAGGAAGCTTCACAGCTGCTTCAGATCCTCCAGTCCCTGCAGCCTCCTCTCTCTATCGATGGCAAGCTCATCTCTATAGAGTTTGCCAAGGGCTCCAAACGGTATGAGTTCATGCTTTTCTAATACTGGTCCTGCAGCGTTATATGTGATGTCATAGTTGTGTAATAGGAAAAGGAAAATGCAACAGAACTACACATTTGATAATGTTTATAGATCACATTTTTACTATAATGCTTGTAATGCTATAATGTGTGTTATACAGTTTTGTGAGATTTCTTTCTCTCTCTCCCAGAGATGTTTTTCTGGCAGATGGGAGTCGGGTGAGTGTGGCGACAGTTGCGAGTACAGCTATAGCTGCAGCTCAGTGGGCCGTCACTCAGGTACCCACAGCACAGGGAAATGATTTGATTTGAACAACATAAATATGTGAGAAATAATTAACTCTAGGATGTTCAGTTAGTGAATTAATATCAATTATTCAACACAGTTACCACAATTGTCAAGGTTTTGGACTGGAAATTATGGTGGCTGAGAGAGCTCAACACGCTGCAACTTAAGAAAACAGATGCAGATAGTATTTACAACATATTTCTGCATTTGGTTGCATTGTGAGTATTTGCAGCACATTTCTGTATTTGATTGCATTGTGAGTATTTGCAGTGCGTTTCTGTTATTGGTTGCATTGTTAGTATTTGCTGCATGTTGAGCTGAGTACCGCGGCGGAGAGGTGTCCTGCTGCCTCTGTGATGCGGACCGTGGATTGCGGAGGGTCTGCGGCCGATCCAGGCAGGTCGCGGTATGCGCCTAATGACTGGTGCGGAGAAGCCATATCTGGAGAGCAAGCCCGGCTTTGGTTTAGCCAGCCTTGCATTGTTCCAGCTCTGCAGTACTCTTCCTTGTATATGCGACCGGAAGATCATACGAGCTTTGCTTCTCATCTCAACATCGCTCCCCAGTTTGAACGGACAATCATTTTGGCCCGCACTATCATCTTCCACCGGTGGGCGGTAAGCGCTGACAGTCCTCATCAAGACTCTTACTCTCTGTTCTTTTATTCATTGGAAATACTGAACTTAATCCTTACTCATCTAGGAGACCGCTATCCATATCCAATCCCATCACTTTTTCCAATCAAAAGCTCTCAATTGTATCCACGTACAAGTATCTGGGAGTCACTCTTGATTCACATCTCACTTATTGTGAGCATGTCCAAACCCTAACCAGAAAGTTACCTGTTTGGTCACTTACAACAAATGAAATCCTTGAACCAGTAACAAGACTCTATAATGGAACCTACAAGATCCAAAACAGGCTTCCAGGCTGGACTCACCACTGTATTGTCTAAAGCCTTGACATTTCAGAACTATAAAATAAGCCATGGGATAAACTTGTATTGTCAAATCTTAAATGAACACACCTCAGCAGCACTTACTGCGTTGGTTCCAAAACCCAGCTCAAGGTTTGAGCGCACTACGAGATCTGTTACAAATGGACTTTTGCCTTTACTGGCCTTTAGGAACTGCTATGGACAGAGATCTTTTTTTCATGTCCACACTAAAGCCTGGAATGAGATCCCACAGCACATCCGAACTATAACATCAATAAGACTATTTAAAATAACATTTGCTTGCCATCTAATGGACAGGCACATCTGTGACCACTGAGGTGGTCTCCCCCTAATGCTCTTTCTCTCGGTTTGTGTGTTTGTTGTTGTCTTGTCTTGGAGTTTGTTGTGTGTGTGGTATTTATGTTCTGCAGAGCAGGAACCTGCTGAAAACCAGTTTTAGTCAGTCAGGCCCGATTGTTTTTAATCCTTTCCTGCTTAAAAATATAAATAAATAAATGTTTCTGTATTTGGTTGCATTGCAGAATGCATGTTGTCAAACTGATGAGGATGTTTTCTTTATTTGCTGGGGTTTTTTCTATTTGCACGTGTTTTCTTCAGTTACAGTGTGTTGAGCTCTCTAGGCCACCGTAGAAAAATGCTCTTGTGTTAAAATACTTCCCTGTTGCAGCAATCTTGCTTAGAAACAGTTCAAGTGACTGTTACTAGTCCAGAAAATCTGTGATGTTTAACTAATGTCATAAACAAACCTTGATCTATTTAATACAATCTATTTAGTACAATTACAGCAAACAGCAGTGAACAAGTCTCAACCAATCAGAATCAAGAATTTTTATTTAAACTGACTGTGTTTGTTGAATATTACAACAATACGAATTAGTAATGCGACTGAACATAATTAAACATTGCTGTTTTGTTCAGTGATTTTCAGACCTCAAAACTGTCTTGGGCCAAATTTTCAGCCAAATATTTCCATTTAAACATGAATGAACATCAGAAGGTTTATTTAAAGAAACAGTACAACTTGCCGAAATGTGTCATGTCTCATGTAATCACTCAATCAGTGTTTCAACCATTGAAAGACGCCAATAAAACACACATTTACTTCAGGAAAACAATTCATTGCTAATAAATTCATTAGTTAGCTAGAAATATTAACTCCAAATGAGAAGCATTTTGTCAGATATATTGTATGCAGTGTATTACACATTAATTACATTTTTACTTAACATTTTGTCTACATTATTTAATGTATGTTTGAATAAATGTCATGAAAACAAGTTATTACAGTCATCATTTAAATATTTATATTTCACCAACAAATTGGAGTATAAACATACAGTAATTATATCAAGATACAGTAATTATATAAAACTTCCTTATGAGCAATGTAAATGTTTATAAAGAACTTTTTATTTAAGTGTTTGTGATAAATTTGATAAATTAATTTATTATTAAACTCTTTTTCAGTTTCGTTTTTTGGCTAAATTAAAACTTTTTGTTTCCGTGTTCTGGTAAAAAAAAAACATTTTGGTGCATCACTAATAATAACCCTTTCAAGGGTTTTCCTGAAGAAAATTCACATACATGGATTGAAACGTATTTAATTAGTGAGATTTTTCTTTTTATTTATTTTTTTATTTTTTTCTTCTTCTTTTTCTTTTTGGACCTCTAACAAGTTTCAGCTTATGTACTGACAGTTGCACAACATATTTGTCTTACATTCAGTGTTGAGATGTAATTTCTTTCTTTAACACACCCTGACAAATGTCTGATTATTGTTCCAGACGGCGCAGCTCTCTGGTGCAGCTCCGAGCGGTGATTTCAGTGTGCACCAGCAGGGGGCAGCAGCTGTGTTTAGGCAAGAGGCCGTGCAGGGTGTCAGTGCAGAGGCACAACCCTTTAAAGGGCCAGCGGCTTTGATACTGACTAGCCACACTTCATTAGGCACTCTTGATGGAGGAACTACCTCTACAGGTATAACTACAGCTTAGTTACATCTGCTGTCAGCCTGTGAGTCTTTTATTGCAGTAAGTGTGAATGTGTATTTGATCACAGGAGAAACAGGTGCTACCTCCATATTGGCGCTCACAGCATCCCAGACCCAGCTTGTCGCCACGACAACCTCCACACAGGCCAATCAGGTAGAGTTCTGTGTTTCACTTTCATTCATTATTTGATTTTGTGTTACTATCAAAATTCAGTGAACAATCTTTTACATTTCAGAAGCACTAATTGTCTGTCTTTATACTGTGTGTGTGTGTGTGTGTGTGTATGCAATGGCCCAGGTGGAGATCATTGGGAAACCTCAGCCTGCTACCCCAAACCAGCCTGCTACACCTGGAACTGCTCTGGAGTGTCAGCAGTACCGTAAGCATACCGTCCAAAACATTAAAGTGCCCCTATTATGTTATTTTATAGGCTCCCATTTTTGTCTCCTACAATAGGTTTACATGCATCCAAGTAAAAAAACAAAACAAAAAAAAACACTTTAATTTTCAGTCTGTTTGGATTGGTCTACTCTGCTCTGATTGGTCAGATGGCCCAGTCTGTTGGGATCTGCTCTGCCCTGATTGGTCAGATGGCCCAGTCTTATACACAGTAACAGTAATGATGGAATTGGTTTTATCGTATCAAGTACATATCTAGTTCTCATCCTTTGGAAGTACAGCAGAGTGGATTTGCTTTGGCGGCGCAGAAAACTGTCTTCTCGACATGTCAACAACACGAACCAAACTCTTCCAGTCTCAGCTACAACTACAGTGTCTGAGGGTCAAAGTAGACATTGTTCATGGGCAGCCAGTGAAGACCATTGGCTGGCATTATGCAAATTAATTACAAACCTACATAGGCAGGAAGCATAGTGCAAGAGGTAAGACTGGAATTACTCATTTCGGAAGTTCAGAATCAATTATTTCTTTTAGAACAATGACAATAACTACATTACCGTGCATTTTGATTTTGAAACTTTGCACAACTTTTATGTTAACAAAGCGCTATATTACACATGGCATGAAAGGTAATATCCAAAAAAGCTTAATAGGGGTACTTGAATATTTATTTTACCCAAAATTTATTTGTGGCTACTTAAGCTGACCTAATGAATTCCTATGCATCTTCATTTTCAAATGAATGATGTACATTAGTTGTATTTCCTCTTTCCTGTAGCGGATCCTGACGTGTCCACGTACCAGTATGATGAGAGCTCTGGCTATTATTATGACCCTCTTACAGGCCTCTACTATGACCCAAATTCACAGGTAATAAAAAAGGCAGAGCACAGTTTATGTGGAGCGTGTGCCTCTGCTTCGTACACCAGTATCCTGGAGGATTTGGTCATTTACACATAAGCGCTTATTGACAGAGAAGAAGGGGCATAATAATGTTGTCATAGAATTTACTTAATATGCATTTGTTTTAAATAGTAAATAGTATTGGTAAACACCTTAAAATGAATAGTGAAAAGTTGGCATATTTTAAAATAATTTGGGTCTTTTCTTGTCTGTTCGGGAAAACATTTGCTTTAAATTTCCCAAGACCCGAGGCTACTAGTATCAGAACGGACCAGCGTACGAGGCACAATCCTTATCAAACACAGAGTTTGATCAGGATTGTAGCTAAATTCTGGAGAACATCATCCCTCCAGGGCAGGATTTGAGGAACCCTGAGTTAAACCCTAAATATCAAGTAGCTTTTTATATCTGAGGTGTCCAATCCTTCTCCTGTCCAGCAGAGTTAACACCTGGTTCAATGAACTTTTCCATTAAGGGGTAATATTTGACCACTGGAATTGATTTTTTTTTTATTACCTTAAGAAAGGTCTCTGTGTTTTTATGTCAAATACTTACATTTAACCAGTTACTTCAATCAATCCGAATACTATGGACTGTTGCCAATCATGTTGTACCAGCATCAACAAAACTATCTTTACACTGAAAAGGTAGAACAGCAGCTGCACCTGAATGGCATTTCTGTTTATTTACACAGACGGTTTAATGTTACTTAAAGGTGGCATACATTTATTTACACTATCTCTTAATGTAAATAGCCTACATAAAGTATATAAATTATAAAAACAAGCATTAAAAACAAAAGTTATTCAAACTGGAAGTTATATACAGAAAGTGAGCAAAAAATGTTCCCCATCACTGAAGCGCTCCACGACTTTAGTCTAGCGCGAGTTCTGCACTGTCGCAGTAACTCCCGTTACCATCAGTGAGGCTGTCAACACTGAGAAATTAACCACTTACCTTCTATCTGTACTTGTTTATGATGAGAGAGTTCACAAGAGTGCAGATTCAGGATTCAGTCAATGAGCGTGCTCATAAAAAAAACAGCGTTTTCAGCTCTGTCTAATCTAAACGCCTCTGATTGGCCATTGCATTCATAAGCTCAACAGAAATGTGTGATTGGTTATAATGCTCAGCACTGCAAAAAACAATGCATAAAAACAAATCTATTGCAATCTGAGCACATCTAAACATAATGCTGCAATCAACACTTTTCATTCATTTCACTTTAATCACAACTGCCATAATAGATTTAGTTTAATTGTGCCCCCATTTTATGCCCCCTTATCTATTATGAGCATTTTTGTTCAGTTTGGTGTTATTTTTGCCCCAATCCCCCATTGATTTCTGACTCTGATTCACGTGAGTTTAATTGTGTAAGGTTTTTGGCATTTAACTTTTATTTGATGACCAGTTGGTCAGTGATGACCAAGCTTTCTGAGCAACTTAATACAGCTTCTATACAAGCATACTGATACTGAGAATGTTTCTGTTTTTTTTGTGATGTTCTTCTAGTACTATTATAATCCTCATACGCAGCAGTACATGTATTGGGATGGGGAAAGACACACGTATGTTCCTGCCTCATCACAGACGTCTGATGACACCACAGATCCTGCGGCCACGGGAGGGACCTCTGACCTTTCAGGTGCTCCCAACAGCAGTAAGGACAAGAAGGACAAGCCCAAGAATAAGACAGCACAGCAGGTACAACCTCTCTTGCAGGGACACAAACCATAAACAAAGCAGCACATACTTACCGTTTTATATATCAATAATGCTGATCACTTTCTTTATTCCACTTGGTTCATGTTGATATTAAGATATTCTTCCAGGAACACTAAGGTGTAGCAAATCAGCTCAAAAGAAATATGAATAATTTATTATAACTTACAAATATTTTGTTCAGTTAATAGAATTAGCGTAATGTAGTAAAAAATAATATTACAATCAGTTAACCTGTTTGTCCAGTGAACACTTTAATTGTTTATTAATTCTAAAAAATGTTCATTTCCGGGTTATGGGAAATAACATTCTTACTGTACAGTACTACTCAGAGCATGTAGGCAAAATCTGCACGATTAGGGACTCCAGTATATGAACATGAAACATGGAGAACTTTACATGTGACACGATCAAGACCTTATTAACTAGACTCAACACTTAACTACTCTAACATTCACACACATACAGTGCTAAGCATAAATGAGTACACCACCTTTGAAAAGTAACTTTAAACAATACCTCAATGAACAGAAACAATTTCCAAAATGCTGACAAGACTAAGTTTTATATAACATCTGTTTAACCTATAACATGAAAGTAAGGTTAATAATATAACTTGGAGAACAAAATTTTCAGTTTTACTCAAATTAGTTTGATGTAAAAATTAGTACACCCCACTGAAAGTCTCTGGAGCAAAGCTACATTTTAGACTACAAATGTCTAATTTAACAAGAATTCAACCACAGGTGAGTCTAATTATTCATTACACAGGTGTCCAGCAGACAGTTGACTATAAAAGGGTGTTCAAACCCCTTCCTATTTCATGCTGTCAGCAATGGCACCACATGGAAGAGAAATGTCACAAGACCTGAGAAAGAAAATAATTTCTATACACCAGAAAGGTGAAGGCTACAAGAAGATCAGCAAAGCTTTACGTATCAGTCAGAATACTAACATTTTTAAAAAAGATGGAACTGCAACCATCTCACAGAGACATCCAGGTCGTCCACAGAAGTTAACACCTCGACAGGAGCGTCTTCTGATGAGAAGGGTTGATGAAAATCAGCATGCAATGTGTACTCATGCAATGTGTACTCATTTTTGCATCACCCTAATTTGAGTAAAACTGAAAAATGTGTAATCTAAGTTATATTATTAACCTTACTGTCATGTTATAAGTTAAACAGATGTTATATTAAACTTAGTCTTGTCAACATTTTGGAAATTGTTTTTGTTCATTGAGATATTGTTTAAAATGTTACTTTTCAAAGGGGGTGTATTAATTTACGCTGAGCATGGTACATGCATATAGTTACCAAGGGAAAGAGAGAGCTGAAGCAGAATACTGGAAAGCAAGAAGTTATAGCATTGTTTGAAATTCAGCAGATCAACAGCCTTGAGTAAACCATCAGTTTAGTTCTAACATGCCCTTCTTTAAAAAGGGTAAGGATACTTAATGTGTCAAAAAATTAGACTAAGTTTGATACTTGCATGTCTCACCCATTTGAATTAAACTGTCCTAATGCAATTTGTGGAGGCTTCTGATGATCTTTGCTGATGTTGTCTTGATGAGAGAGAATCAGTTGGAGTTATAGGATCTTTGGGCTTCTAGCACAGCATCATCTTATTCACATCAGAGTTTACCAGAAAAAAGGGACTGTGCATGAACTTGTGATTAGTGATTTTTAAAGTGTGAATATTTTACACCCTCTGCAACTCTGAAACATTAATACAAAAAAAGAGTTCAAAAGAGAGAATTAATACTTAGGCTTGTTACATAACTACCCATCTAGGGGTAAGGAGCCAGTAACAAAATAAGAAGATAAATAAAAATAACTAAGAAAGAAAGTCTTGGAGAGAGAACCAGGGCAATCCAACCTCCCGTCCCAGAATCAACACAAACACCAATTCAAATTAGGGTTTCATTTAATTGAAAGGATCTCAGAATGTTAACAAAGGTATTGGGAACAAAACTTCAGGGGAGGGCTAGGCCAACATAAAAAATAAAACCCAAACTAACTAACCCCAATAATTTTCTAACTTAACTGGACAAAGATAACCCACAAATAAAATACACAAAACTTCCCTCTCTCCCTACCTGGCCATAACCAGGAAAAAAAGAAAGAAGTTCAAACAAAAATGGTACCCTCCCCCTACATTCCCTTTAAAGCAAAAAGAACATAAGCGGTTAACAAACATAGGCAACGTAAAACAAACAAAAATCTAAGAATAATAAACAACGTCAATTCTCTCTCTGTTAAAGAGCACACCTGAGTTGTAATACTGAGTTCATTCACTCATATACAATATATAAGAAATACAACAAATGAGTCTGGGCCACGGGAGGAAGTGTTTGCCCGGGTGAAAGGAAGTCTCTCTCTCTTCTCCACCATTCCACCACGTCTTATATTCTCACTCCTTCTCATCAACATCCAATCACCCACGACCGCATTGAACCCATCTGATTGCAACACCTGTCTCATAATGAGAGAGAAAGAGAAAAGGAGACAGAGAAAAAGCAAACAGCCAAATCCAACACACACACCCATTATAAACACATTGAAAACGTCTTTAGACATAACAGGCTAAACCCCATAAAAGGAAAATCATAAGAGGGGAAAATTGAATACATGTTTATACATTTCTCAAGTGGTTATTTATAGAGTTTATAGGATTAAAAGGGTTTATTTGTCCTTCTTAAAAATAATTAAGTGAGAGTCAACTCTCTCTTCAAATTCCTTTGGGTCATAAACCTTATCAGTCCTCATGTATCCTGTAATCCAGGGGTCTCAAACTCAAATTGGCCGGGGTCCGTTGCTGTGATTGACGCCTCATAGGAGGGCCATTTTAATACTCAAGCACAAGAAAGCGCAACATTTCTGAAAATTTGCTTTCCTTTGCATTAGTTCTCATTTACTTCAAATTTCATTTCTAAAATATTTTCTTAACAAAATATTTAAACGGTAGTGTCTCTATCATTGTTACATACAGATTTAACAGTTAGTGCAAACATTTTCCCAACATCAAAATCTTGCACTGAACAGCACTGTAGCTACTGAACAAATGCAATCCCTGAATACATTTACAACTCTATTTCTTGCCAGACACCTGACAGCACTTCTGCTCACACAGCTGAGCCACATTTGTCCAAGATGCCGTTTGACGCGCATCAGATGCTTATCGGTGGTTTAAATCGACGCTTGCGACTTGCGCGAGTGCTTTTACTATAATAATAGAAGCGATGCAGTCACTACGCGCACGTGGTGCGGCGCGCTCGTTTTTCCAGGCGCGCTTATGCCGCGGCGAGATGAAAATATCTCAACTTTTCATGTGATAAGGACCAACCGATGAGCTTCGGCCTTTCCGTGACAACATCGAAAGCTCAGCCGAACTGATCATAGCTGTACAGGGCGGGTTTTTTTTTTCTCATCTCCATAATTATATATAGTAGTAGAGCTAATGCAAGGACTAGAAATCCATTTTTCTTTTGCTGAAACCGTGGAGAGCGCAGTTCATGGTTCCATAGCAACGACAGATGCCACGGGAGCACAAGCGCTTTGAAAAGAAAGAAGCCTCGTTTACACTGTACGCGTGTGCGGCGCGTTACGGCTGCGACGCGGCTACTGGAGCTGATTCGCGGCCACTCTAGTCAATGCTCGTGTTTACACCAGCCGCGCCGCGGTGTGTTTGAGAAGCGTCCCAGAAGCGGCTCGCCGCGCCACTTCGCTAAAGATAGGCGCCTCGCCTATTTTTGACGGACGCCACATCAAAGACGCGCAGCTCAAATACAAAATAAAGTCAAAATAATCACCCTGAGTAAACTCCTGGTCATATTTCGCATCACTACGATACCAGAAACTGACAACAAGAGATTCAAAGTTGAAAAACTTGAAATTTCTTTGTTTTTGTTGTCCATAACTAGAATTTTAAGTGTATTAACTTCATCTGTATGGCTACAGCAAAATAAAGTATGGCATAGCCATAAACACAATAAAACCGGACAAAATATAACAATTTAGCCATTAAAAACACGAAAAAAATCAATGAAAAAATCTTGTGGTCTCGGGAATCCAGCCGCTTCGCTTCTGAAATGCTTCTGGTGTGAGTTGACACCGCTCAGAAGACTGAACAAAACCTTGCCGAAGCCGTAATGCAACGCACACTTGTGCAGTGTAAACGAGGCTAGAGAAAGCGGCGCGACCGCTTATGTGATGCGATATCTGTGAACGGCCCCTTAGAACGGGGACTTTTTCTTTGCATGTGAAATATGGTATGAGACAACTAGAGAATAATAATTAAAATAATAATAATTTAGCGGGCCAGATTGTTTTATTTTTGAGATCAGTTGCTGGCCGGGTGGAAGGGAAGGGCGGGCCGGCAGTTTGAGACCACTGCTGTAACCAAAGGCTTGGTGTTACTGCATTTGTTGCAGTTTTTGGTGTATGGTTCACAGACCTTTGTTGGGAGATTTGAGTTTGCTGGATTATTCATTAAATATAATGAGTAATTTGTGTGTGTGTGCGGCGATTCTGCATGCTGAATTGCCCCCCCCCCCAAAAAAACCCGACGACACCTGACTAGAGCCAACGGTGCGGAACACAATGGAAAAACTAAGTCGGCCAACGCTTAAAAACGGCCCGATGTTGCCCAATTTCAGATCTTTGGCTTGGTCTGTCCCAAGCTTAAGTCACCATGAAATCAACCTGTCACTCACATGAGATCGACCAATTTCAAACCACGACCATCCAATCAATTAAGCCCCGCACTACAATTTCTTTTCTTCCATTTCATGCCTACTTGGAATTAAAGGTGTTAGAAATCAGAAATGCTTGCATCTTAAGCCCAAAGTATACTTCAGTTTCAGCTGAAACACATGAATTCTGAGTTATCTTGAGCGATCGATGAACGTCTTTGTACAAAAATGTCCCCTCACTGAAACACTCATCATCTTAGCCGTCTGTTGTTGTTGTTTCCACAAGTTTCATCTCATCATTTTCTTTTTCGACTGTGAAACAACAGGCCTTGGCTGTGTAAAAAAACAAATTATACTGTGGGCTTAAGAGGGTGAGGTTTTGGTGAGATGCATGTCATTTAAATTGAGTATCCCTTCCTGATGTATCTGTATGTTTCTTCAGATAGCCAAAGACATGGAGAGGTGGGCCAAAAGTCTGAACAGGCAGAAAGAGAATGGCCGTTCGTCCTCGTCATCCTCGTTGAGTACAAGCTCTCGATTGATGGCACAGGGTAGATCCGATGACAGGCGGGAATCTGCCAGCGCAGATGCGGGTTATGCCGTCCTGGAGATGAAGGTTGGGATTTACACGTCTGTCTAATGCCCTGCTCGTCATGTCTTACTGATGGTGTGACTTTTCTTTTTTTTTTCTCCCACAGGGTGCCTTGCTGGAGAGACCTCAGATTCTGATGGAACAGATCATACATCAAGAAGAAAGAGAAGTGCGTTTTTTGTTTTGTGTTTTGTTACCCTATGGCCCCGATATACTCATGGCAAAGTTCTTTTTCAATCTTCGCTTGGGGGTAAAAAGAAGTCTGAAATACTTTTACAGCGATACACTGTTAGTGAATATGTAAGTATGTGCTGCTTGCTTTCCTTTCTATAACAAATTAAACACAACAAAAATAACAGCGGTGAGAAAACAGCAGTTAAGAAAGCATCGGATCATAGCAATGTCACTGATGTGGATATGTTTGCACAAGCTCTGCAATTCAGCACTCCAGTAAAGTCACGTTACCTTTATTTATATAGCACTTTATAAAATGGATTGTTTAAAAGCAAGCAGATTTACAGTATTAAAAATGACATCTAGTGTCACTCTCAATTAGAATTACAACTTAAGTTTCTTCAGTCTGATCATGCCACCTTAACAGATAGATTCCCACAGAGCCACACCCACCTATTACTTAATTGCCATGGACCAATGATAGTTTGAAGGTGTTTACCAGGCAGAGCAAACTTTCCTGGAACTCCAACAAATTTCATTTTGGCCTGATTTTGTTTGAAATGACGTCTCACAAGTTCGTTCTTCGATTTCACTTGGAGTATATCGAGGCCTTTATGTTATGGTGTTTGGTTCTTATATTATTTTTTTCTTTTTGTTGTTTTGTTTTATTTCATTACATGTTAGGTTTTTTGGGATTCATTTAGTATTGGCTTGTTTCTTTTTGTCTTGTTTTATTCTGTGCATTTTATCATGGTGCTCACTGCTTGCCTCTTTTGTGTGTACCCTTTTTGAAAAACATCTATTATTGGCACTGCAGTGTCTTAAAAATATATTGTTGATTCTGCTCATCTCTTCTCTCGGCAGAGTCCTCCTCAGGGTCTGGTGGCAGGCTACAGCGGAGAGACAGACAGTGAGGAGGAGGGCGGAGAGCGAGAGGAGAGACTGACAGACTGGTCTAAACTGGCCTGTCTACTGTGCAGGAGACAGTTCCCCAGTAAAGAGGCTCTAATCAGACATCAGCAGCTTTCTGAGCTACACAGGGTGAGTGATGGATGAGATTTGCCAACATATGAGCAATGCTAAATGCCAAGATGATTATTTTTATTTGTAATATTTTTTTCCTCCCTATATAAATGTATATGAGCATAATCAGATGGTTTGTGGTACAAGTTTGGTATTTGTAAATAATACGGTGGATACGGCTGCCATAACAGTCGCTTCAAGCGGAGTGATACAAACAGTGAAAAGGCAGGAGTGCTGTTATCACTAGAATATCGCACGGCTCTCAACCAATCAGATTCGAGAACCAGAAAGAACTGTTGTATAAATGTATATAATTTTAGATTTTGAAAGAAATATTAGTAATAACCAGTGCTATTACTATTAACTAAAATAAAAATTATTAAAAATCATGTTTGTTGATTTAAAAAAAAATATATATATATATATAATGAAGTATAAATATTACAACGGAACAGACCAGATTTGGTGCGACATGCGATAAAAGGTATCTTTCTCCATGTTAATCATAGTTTTTGTCCTAACCAGCCGCAACGGAGAGACACGATGCATTTTAGAAACGGTTTCTATTTCTGCAACCTTTATAGCCGTTCTGAAAGTAACATGGATAATTCACCTCAGATCTTGAATATAAATGAAAGGAAACAAGAACGTTCAACTGTGATTGGCGATGTGACTCATTGTGAACAAGTGAAGTGTATTCTATGACAAAGATTGTTTCAGTTACTTAGTGTATTTTTAATAGTGTTAAAATGGTGTAATATTTATGAATTTTATTATGTGCTTATCCATTTGGTTGAGTGCAGTGTGCTTACAGAGAGACTCCACCCACACGCTCTTCTGATTGGCTGTGGTTTTTGAATGCTTTTGTCGCAGTTTGTAGTCGTGTTGTGTTTGGTGTGGACAGACAAATTGCTTGGCGCTGGAATCTTATCGTATGTTCCGTTACGACACTGCTAAATTTCATTAAACTTTTTCCCTCTATCCCTCTATCACAAAAATCCTAAAAATCCAAATACAGGCTGCAGCAACCAACCACGTGAATTAACATAATAATACATTCTATTCATGTCATTGTCTTTGTTCATCCATATGCAGCAAAACCTGGAGCAGAGGAGAGCCAGACCGGGCCAGCCAGAGACACACGAGCGATCCGAAACAGAGGTAAACGAGACATAGTCGGCTAGTTCTGGAACCCCCGATTACATCTCCAAACACCTGTGATAGCCTCAGGAGTGTTTAATTACCATTTCCAATGACCAATTTCCCCTTTAACTGCTATTTTTTCCCCTGATTCGTTGATTTGACACTTCTGAAGTATTGACCTGTGGGTGGCACTCTTCGTTTTAGCTGAGATACAGGGACCGGGCAGCAGAAAGGAGGGAAAAAGGGGCCGTCCCACAACAACCAGATGCAAAAAAAAGGAGATTCAGCCCTGTGTAAGTGGAAGGAGTGAAGTTGTGAAGACATTGTACCATGGTAATAATATGTTATTTGGGGATGTACTATGGTAATATCGTGGTGTTTGACTATAATGTCTTGTGTTTTCCTCTTGCCCATGGTCAGCAGTGGCATTGGATCTCAGATGCTTCCTGGAAGGATGGAAAAAGGCTTTTTCTTTCGCAACCTCCCAGTGGAGTAATGGTGTACTTCTTTGGACTTTCTTCAGTACTAAATGAAACACCTCATGTGCACAGTGTTTGTGTACAAAGCAACAATGCAGCTGCGAGACCATCATCAGGGTGTTTATCAAAGATTAGAGTGATGCGGTAATGTGCAGAATATATTGGATTCAGGTTAAGGAAACCCTCAGGATCCTTAAAAAAATAACACTATACAGCACACTGTTACTGTAGATACAGTCCAACTATGTGACATTCTTGTACTTTAGCCTATTGTCAGCTTCCCAGAAAGCAATTTGTGAACATTTGTAGATGGCATGAATTTATGTAAAAAAAAAAAAGTGTAATTCTGGGAAGCTGAGAAAATGATGTCAGGATGGAAAACTGGGATAATTCAGAAACTATTTCTTGTAGTTTCTTTCGACTTTTAATACATCTTTTTGTCCCTTTTTATATATTCTTTGATGAACAGCCAGTGGCTCTAAGCAGAAGCTTTGCTGATTTGCCAGTAAGTGTGCTATGCATTTTGCATGTCTTGTATGACATGACAGTCTATGCAGAAACGACAGACAGCAGGTGTCTGTGAAGACTTGCACAGTAGATTACTCTTTAGTGATTATCTTCAAGAAAAGGCACAGCAGATGATTATGGTTTACTTTATTAAGTTTTATTAACATAATTTACAGTATATATATCATATGATTTATAAGCTGTAGAAGATTATATAAGCTGGTATACAGTTTTTTTAAATGTGAATTTAAGGTGGTCAGAGTGAGTTTGTGAGTATATGTCCTTATTAGCACTAAGTGCCGTTGTTTTTTTTTTTTATTCATACATACAAAATCATGTATGATTTTCAAATACTCATTTTGCTTAAATGTTATCAGAAAAGGGTAAAAATATGATTTACATAGTTTGAAAAATATGATTTAGAAAATAGTTCCTAATAAGAATTATTTTATGTGAATATAGAACTTAACATATGAATATTGATAATGAGACAAAGCAGAATTTTTTTCATATATTGACACCTCGATGCAGTAAGAAAATCTCACAAAACCGGTCAGAAACACATCTAGGACTTATGTCACAAATCCAAATCAGAAGATAATTTACTAAATTCTATTAAATTATTAGTGATGTCAAATGATTAATCAGAATAATCCAAAATAAAAGTTTGCTTACACATAATATATGTGTGTACAGTGTTTTATTATGTATAAATACACACACATGTAAATATTTCTTAAATATATAAATATTTTAGTTAAATATATACATGCGCGCGCACACGCACACACACACTATATATATATATATATATATATATATATATATATATATATATATATATATATATATATATATATATATATATATATATAATGTGTGTGTAATAAATATATTATGTAAGTAAACCTTTATTTTGGATGCGATTAATCACGAATAATCGTTTGGCAGCACTATTAATTATACAAAAAGAAATAGAGCTTATTTGTAGGACCATTAAGATTTTTTTTTTTTTTATATTGTATTGTGACATTTTCATTCCAGTTCAGCATGTTATTATTAACATAGTGTGGAAAAAAAAATATCCTTTTTACTGTAGTTTTTTTTTATTTTTTAATTTTGCTGTGAAATATGACTTTGTGAGACATTTCTTCCTGAGGTTCAATGACATTTGTTTTGAGTGAGTTTGTCCTCCACAACCCAATATATGTTGAAAGAATGCATTTGCACAATACAGCTTCCTGTATGACATCAGTTTGGAGTCAGCTTTTTATTTTTTGGAAAGAAATTAATACTTTTTTTTTTTTCTTTTTCTATTCAGCAAAGAATCCTGAAAAAAATGTCAGTTTCCAAAGAAACTGTTTTCAACATTGATAATAATCAGAAATATTTCTTGAGCAGCAAATAAGCTTATTATAAAGAGTTCTGAAGGATCATGTGACACTGAAGACTGGAGTAATGATGCTGAAAATTCAGCCTTACCATCACATAAATAAATTATAATTTGAAATGTATATAAAGAGAAACCATCTATATTAAATTGTAAAAGCTAATTCATAATATTACTGTTTTTGATCACATAAATGCAGCCTTGCTGAACATATATGACTTCTTTCAAAAACATTAAGAAATCTTACCGATCCAAAATTTTTGAACACACGCATACATACATATAAAATGTATTTATTTTTAATCATAACTGCCTCTTTTTTGGTATTCCAGTGCATTTTAATTGGACTGCAACTCAGACTGCATGTCTTGAATTTTTGTGGTAAGGCTGTGATTAGTTTTATTACTCCGTGAAATAGCTGCGCTGCATGGGGAGCATTTACTGCATAAGCTGGGTTTTGTACCACAACACAGGCAAAGTGTTCAAGAGCTAACATGGGATTCTTGTCAGGGCAAGACTGTTGTAATATAATTATCTCAACAGTCTTTTTGGTACAAGTCATGCAGCATATGAACCTGCTACATACAAATATATGGTCGGCATGGCAGCATAAGTAACAAGTGAAGTCTTGTTAGTTGTTTTGCTTAAACTAGAATGAATAAGAAAATGGATTAAGCATTCTTGGAAGCAAAGCAAAGGCAAGTAGGAAATGACTGTGTTACACATTCATTCAGTTTCCTCCCTGTCCTCAAGGGAGTCACAGCACAAAAGACATTCCTGTCAGCTCTTTTCTTTATGAATCGATCGACTCTTAGTGCCAACACAACCTGAAAGGGCGTCATACATGATATTGTAATGTAAAAAGTCATAACAATTGAATACAACTTTTTATTTATTTTTTATTTTTATTCACATCCTGTTGGAAAATGAGAGACTAATTAAAGGAATGAATATTTTCCAATGAAAGGTGTGCTGGGTCAAAGGTCATTGATCACATTCAAACCATCGAGTTTAAAAAACACCAAATAACTTTCTAAAACGTGTGCTTGTACATCACATGCTTCTAAGCCACAAATACAGACAATACAGGAAATAACAATCTGTACATCAGATTGACACATTCAGAGCAGGAGGTCTGTGTATTCCAGAATGGCACATGGGCGCTTTGTTAATGAGGCTAAAAGGAATGTTTCAGGCTCAGTTCAAGTTAAGTTGGTATGCAAACATGTTTCTGCGAATGAATGAAAAAGGTAATTGCAACATTTTATCTCGTAATTCCTTTTCTCAGAATTGCATGATGTAAACTCAGAATTGTGAGGAAAAAAAGTTGCAATTATATATATTTTTTATTCTGTGGTAGAAACGAGCAGAAAAAGGTTTTGTCCCACAGTTTAAAACAAAAATACAGTAATGCACTCACAATGGTGTATATGTGGTATAAAAGTTTGAAAGTATTGCCACAAAACGTATACAAAAAATTTAAGTCAACACGTACTTGTTAGAAGTTGAATATAACTTTTCACAATTTTTTTTTTTATTATTATTCATGCGCTATTATTGTTTTCATGTTTTGAAGTGGCTTTTATTTATATATACATTTTCATTTTTTATTTTCATTTATTTTTTTGTAATTATGTGCTTTTATTTATTTTACATATTACTATATAAGTTTAATTAATTTTTATTTCCGTTTTAGTTTTTATTTATTTCCAATTTTAGTGCTCTAACTTTAAATGAAATGAAAATGTGAAATGTTGCCTAGGCAACATTTCACATTTTCATTTCATTTAGTTTTTCATCTTATATTTCTATTTTATTTTATTTCATCACAACTTTACAGTTCATATAACACATTTTTGAAAGGACAAATTAATATAAGTGCTTCAAGTACTATATCATCTGTAATGTTTACCTAGACATCCACTGTAAGTGCATTATTGTAGTAAATTTAAGTTAGGTCTGTATGTTCGAGGAACAAGCGAATGATTCTGTGTGGTAATCGACAGCATGCTTCACATGAGCTTAACTTGTGTTGAACCAGAACATTCCTTGAAGAACATTGACAACATTCTTACAGTGTTCTGTAGTAAAAACAGAAAACATCTTTTTTTCTTAAAGCAGAACAACCAAAGTCTGGATTTTCCAGGGTCTTGTATCGGCAGTCTTGCCAAGCTTCACTTCAATCAAGTGCTGTTCTAACAGAATTTGTGCAGGACAAAGTATATACAGCATCAACGACTCACTTGTCTCACGTATTATGCACTTCTACAAGCATGGAAAACTCAATAAATTAAAAATAAGAAAAGCAATTTAAAAACAACCACTCGTTCATAATATTTACATTATTTTGTCGCAGTGTTTTGAAGTTCTATCAACTGTTCTGTGTATGGCAACATAAAAAAGATCATGTGATATGGCTAGTTTCTTCATCTCCTTAGAAACTCTAATATGAAATGACATTCACTATATGTGTGCACTTCTCATTGGGTTGGCTTATTTTTCTCTGTGCTGGCCAGAAGTACTAACGCAAATAAACACTGATGCTCTGACAGTTCTGGGCTTTTGTTCAGTCATTTGTTCAGCTAGACGTCCATTAGCATGACCACAGGGCTTCTCCTGTCACTCTGGAACTGAAAGACATCTCATTCCAAGGCACGAGAGAATTAGGTCCATGTTGTCCACATCTGTCGGTAAGGTGCTTCTGTTTCCTTTAGTTTCTGTTGTGCCAATATGTCTTTTGGTCCTCCAGAAGTTAAATACAGCAGTCGTGTTACTGCGGTATCATCATGTGCTCTGTGTGATGGGATTGACGTGAAATTAGATACTCCAATAGCCAATCGGAGAATTCCAAAAAGACATTTCATTAGTGGATCTTGTAAAAAAAATCTCTTCATTCTGTTTCACTGATCTATATGTATGGCTCAAGGTTTAGAGAGAGCATAAGAAGAGCTTTAAATCACAGTACTGTCATGCCTCTTTTCCACCAAAATGGCTGCACGAACTGTGTGACGTGACATAACTGTGTGTTGTTTACTATTAGACTATAACCAGTCTAAAATCAAACAGCGCATCCTGGTGTTTGTGCAGGCAGTGTGATACTTCTGTTGTTCACAGTACCGGAAGTGATTCTAGAGAACCAACAACTCGCATAAAGTCCTGGTTCTCTCGCACACTGAGTCTCTTTTGGATGCATGGTTTTATGTATTTGGATATAAAGAGCAATGTAGTGCAACCAGGGAATAAAACCAACTTTTTGCCACACCTGCCAATGGCCGGTGTCTTGGGAATTTTTTTTTTTGTGTGCAAAAAATAGGCAACTATGACACCAAAATTGAAGATAACAGCAAAAATTCTCTATTCCAATTTTGATGCCACAGCTAAAACTACTAGATTAACTAAGATAAATTTAAAACATCATTAAAGACAAGTAACAGTAAAGATTAAACAGTGTTGTTTTACATTTGATTCCTTTATTCAATGTCTCTACCTGAAAACTACTGTGTAAATGAAACAGATTAATCCTTATTACATTAAAAACACAGCAGGAATATTAGGCTGCTGTCACTTTAAGAGCGAATGCACGGATCAAATATACTGATACTGTACACATCTTTCTCTACTGTTTACGTTCACTCAAGCCATTACCAACTATGTTTACTAGGATACTCACTAAGATGGGCATTTTTTTACCTTTTTTTCTGAATTTGTCCGTTCAAGTGCAAGACTACATGAAAGAGAGCCCAATTCAATGTTCACACGCTGTCTGAGATGGTGCACTTCGGATGTTTGCACACAGAAAACTTCCCACACAGTGTGCGAGTACCTGATCATTGTTCAAATTTGTGTTCATGTTCTCACAACATTGCATTGCTAGAATACATAAAAATATTACCGGCAAATTGGCGATTGACACTGCTTCATATACTCGCCAATGCAGATTTTTACTCACAATTGTCGCTTGGTGAGTGTTAATTTTAGGCCCTGAGTGCAACATTATTACATTGCTCAATGAGACAGCAGCAGCATTTCTCCGCCCTCTGCTCTGTTTGAGACCATCAAGTTTTTAGGGCCAGTGTTGAACCAATCTTTTTGCATCAACCCCCTTTTCTGCATTGGAAATGCACAGAACTGTTTGAGAATAGACACAGGCTGAGAACCTGCACCGGAACCACGTTGGTGGAAAAGGGTTAACAGTGTCAGTCTCTAACTGTATAAAATAAAATCACAGCAATGAAAGATGACAGTTTGACGGCTGACCTGTCCTCATGCGCTCTTTAATGGTCTGCGTCGGAACAGCTGGCCATGGCACCGAACACCTCTGCCGGCTCTGGTGAGTGAGAGGCGGCACTTTCTGCTGGGAACCTGCCGTGAGAGACACAAGAAAAATCAAGCATTAGAATATGTCAACATGTCAACCGTTCATGCCTTGAAGTGGAGGTTTGTCATAATAATGCAGTTAGATTGAAAAGTTCCACGGATACACACCAAAAAGCCTGAGGACTTCACACAAAAGAGGGATTAATATGCCCGTTAAAGTATGGACAAAAGACCGAACTATTTGAAAGTGCTAAACAGAAAATAAAATACTTTACAAATATTGTAGTTTGGTCTATTTTCTTCTCATCCTAAAAATCTGCTACTGTTGCAGCAAGGCTGCTAGGTGTTTTTTACAATGTTTAAATGTTTTATTTTGATTTTACAAAAATCTGATTGTTTTGGTGATCCAAATATATTAACAATGCACATGATGTGCTATTTAAATTTTTAGTTTGAACTCTTTGTTTTTATTATTAGTTTTGTTTGCATTTTTAGTTTCTTTTTTTGTGCTATTATTATTCACTTTGTTTAATCTTTTTATTCACTTTGTTAGCATTATTTGATATCTCTTAGTTTTTTATTTGTTTTGTTTCCTTTATTTGTTTAATTTTTTCATTTTTTATTATTCGTTTTGGGTACATTATTTGTTTTATCTTAGGTGTGGAACTAGCATGTTTTTAAAACTTTAAATTGGAATGCCACAATTCCTAACTGCAACCAAGGTGCAACACTGGCAAGTGGTTTGAAGATGTTTTTGCACTTGAATGGTTGCTAAAGTGGTCAGGTTTCATTGAGTTTTATTGTATTAGAATATTTTCCATAAACACAAAATGACTTCACTATGATCTAATGCTGATACTATATTGACCTCAGTCAAGGTAGAACCCATATTTGACAGGACAAAGTGAAAATGCTTATTTCCATAAATGTCCAGAGGACAAAAAAAAAAAAAAAAAAAACGCTGTAAAAATGTGTCTCTACCTAAAAGACCTTAAGCCATTATGACATATTAACTGTCTCAAATCCTCATTTAAATGATTAGTTCACTTTCAAATGAAAATTAGCGCAAGCTTTACTAACCCTCAAGCCATCCTATGTGTATATGACTTTCTTCTTTCTGATGAACACACTCTGAGAAATATTAATAAATCCTGATGCATCCAAGCTTTATAATGGCAGTGGACAGGACCAACGGGTATGAGCTGAAGGTGTCTCCATCCACATCCATCCATCATAAACGTACTTCACAAGGCTCCAGGGGTTAATAAAGACCTTCTGAAGCGAAGTGATGCGTTTGTGTAAAAAAAAAGAAAAGTCCATATTTGACAAGTTATGAAGTAAAATATCTAGCTTTCGCAAGACCGCCATCCGTATTCAACTTACGAAGAAAATGTAAAACTCTTGCAGTTCAAAACGCTTACGCTACATCCTACACCTTCCCTGTTCAACTTAGGAAGATAGTGTAAACTGGTTTCACGTCAGTTAAGCTTTTTCCGTAAGTTGAATACAGAAGGCAGTCTGGCGGAGCTATTTTCAATATAATTTTTTTTTACACAAACGCATCACTTCGCTTCAGAAGGCCTTTATTAACCCCCTGGAGCCGCGTGGAGTACGTATATGATGTATGGATGTGGATGGAGACACTTTCTTTAACTCATACTCGTTGGTCCCATTCACTGCAATTATAAAGCTCGGATGCGTCAGGATATTTATTAATATTTCTCCGATTGTGTTCATTAGAAAGAACAAGGTCATATAAGCCAAGGATGGCTTGAGGGTGAGTAAAGCTTGGGCTCATTTTCATTTGAAAGTGAACTAATCAAAACCCCCGGTTTCACAGACAAGACTTAAGCTAGTCCTAGATTAAAATGCATGTTTGAGTTGTTTTAACTGAAAGCAACTTTTACTGACATATATTAAAATATGTCAGTGTCATTGTTTTGTTTCAGGTTGTACACCAGTAATGTATATTTTTTCTAGTGAAAATATATAAAAGCTATTTAAATGCCCAAAACTGAACTAAGGCCTAATCCTGGCTTAGGCTAAGCCCTGTGGTGACAGAGGTGGCCAATCCTGGTCCGAGAGGACCACTGTCCTGGACAGTTTATCTTCAAAGTTAAACACACCTGACCCAGCTATTCAAGGTCTCTGAATTACTAGAAACTTGCAGGCAGCTGAACTCTACAAGAAGGTGGTCCTCCGGGAGGAGGACTGTCACTGAACACACCTACACTGGACTGAATGTGTGCAGAACCTAAATTGAGATCCATTGCTAAAATCACGCTTTACATTCCAGCATCCATAAACATATGCATATCAGCCCTCACTGGACTTCATGACCATTATGAATACAACTAAACAGCTGTTTTTTGAGGCTTGTCCAAAGTAGCCTTGCACAGATTTGTCTTCAAAAGAACTCATTTTTCTGTCTCACCTGTTGTGTGTAGGGCTGCGACTGTAAGAAGGACTGTAAGCCCCAGTGCTCGAGGGAACATCTGCCAATTCACCATCAGTCAGACCCACTGCCAAATTATTCTGCCAGTTTCCCCCTCCACTGGCAGTAGATGACACTAGTAAGGAAGAAAGGTGTGATGTTACCTAACATTAAATTTCATCAGAAGAAAATGTTAGGGGTAGAAAACCATGCAAAAATTTCCGCTACAATGCTAGGGTGTGTGGTTACTAGGGTGTTTTAGTTGGTTGCTTACTGGCCCAAGTCAAAGTTTACACCAAGTCCTAACAATATCCTGGTCTCCAGATCTGTGGTCGGTTGCATAAACTACTTTATGACTAAAATGTTAGTCATCTAAATATTTTGAAGTCAGTTACATAAAAAAGTAAATTGGTCTAATTTGAATAGGAAAGGTTGGACGGATTACCCCTTGGTTAACTGCAAGTTTGTCAAACTTGTTCTTAAGTCACAGTCAATATAGTGGCTAAGTTTATGCAACTGGCCCCTGACTTGATTCCCTCATTCAGTGCAAATCTACAGGATTTTATCGCCTACCAAATGAAATTGTAAGTTCAATCATTTAGAAAACTATTAGCACATTTTCCATGATGAGGTATCATTCATGTCCATCAGACAAGGGGTACAGGGTGGGTTACATCCCAAAGTCTATTCGATTTTTGATTCACTCTGAAAGTCAACAAAAAATCTATATCTTATTTCTTGTTGGTCCATTTCTACTGTGCAGTTTTCTAAAAAAAAAAAAAAAATCAATTCTTATAGCCCTTTTAAATTTGTTGGCTCCTTTTGGAAATAATCATTTGTCACACCCAAGGTTGTCCCAAGCATGGTTGTGCACCACTCTAAGCATGGCCAAAAAAACGGGAGACAACTGGACCTTTTGTCCCAGGTGTGGGCTGTGGCCCGGACTGGATTGCGGAGGATCCGGAACCCCCAGGACTGTGGCCCAACAATTCCTTACTGTGGGCCTGCACCAGAACCAGGCATTTTGTTGCCCATATTATTTGTTTATCATAGTCTACATCAGGAGTTCTCAACTCTGGCCCTCAAGATCCACTTTCCTGCAGAGTTTTGCTCCAACCCTGATCAGACACACCTGACCAAGCTAATCAAGGTCTTCAAGATTACTAGAATGTTACAGGCAGGTGAGTTTGATCAAGGTAGGAGCTAAACCCTGGCCCACGATATCCACTTTCCTGCAGAGTTGAGAACCCCTGATCTCTACTGTGTTATGTTTGAGGAACTGTACTTACCTGAAGAGAATGAGTTTGTTCGGCTGGAGTGGCTGAAGGGTGCGGGCAGCGTCTGGTAGCCTAGGCTGTGCTGGGAACCTCTGTCATATTTGTAGGTGTACACCAGCTGATAGGCACCTGGGTCCTTGTGCCCAGCGCTGCGATTGTACCATCCCTTCAAATGCTCTGCCACCAATGCCTTGTACATGTTCTTGGTCAACACCTCATTCAAGGGTCCCTGCCTGCCTCTAGGGGGCCTCACAGTTGCGTATGGATTTTGTGACAAATTATCCGACCCCTCTATTCCATAATGCCTGTTGCGAGTACGGCCCTGGTAACCATGTGCTGGGTAAGTGGGGTTGATGTTATAATGACCCTCGAGTTCACTCTCGTAAACGTAAGCTCCGTTAGAACAAGGCTCATATTCGAAACCGGGATACCCAGCCACATAGTAGGCAGTTGGTCCGTAGTGATTCTGCTGGTAGCCATAACAGCTGGAGTTTTGAGGGACCAAGTTGGGCATGCTCCCCGTATTTCCGTAGATCTCCACTTTGCGATGGAGTCGGTAGTCATGGGATTGCGAGTCCAGTGTGCGGTAGGGAGGAGTGGCTGAGCAGGGGAGGCAGTAGTCCATGCTGGACATGCTGGTATAGGACAAGCAGTCATCCAACACCTCAGTGCTGTTGCTACGGCGTGAAGGAGACAGCGGGAACACCGACTTGTTTGCACAGTGAGAGTGGAGAAGTTGTGACTGAGACTCCAAACTGCCGCTGCGGTGTCGGAATGCACGGATTTGACCTTCCGACCTACAGGACGCAGATAAACATGTCTTGTTTGTTTTGGTAAAAAAGGGAAAGCACTGAATAAAATAAATAAAATACTGGATTTTATACACTATTTTAAGTACTGGATGCTACTGATCCAAGTCAACTTACCTGAGTTGGCTGCTGCTGTAGGCATTACGGGGCATGACAGGGGTTTGCGGTAAGCTGCGGGGGTCCTTCGGCATTCTGGGTAAAGTTTTACACGGACTGCTTTGGGCAGAGAACACTTCTCGGGGGGTGTAATAATGTCCTGGCCCTTGGACCTCATGATCTAATCTGATTTCAAACAGACAGAGGAATACTCTTGATGAGAACATGTCTGGGTAATCTTTCAGCCCAAAATCAAAAGATAAAAAAATAAGAAATAATGTTTAATGTTACACCGGTTCGCAAATCGCACCAAATGATTCATTTGCGATTTGGACTGATCCAGTTGCAGCTGTTCTCGAGTCAACAACTCAGTGATTCAATGATCTGTTCAGATCGAGTCTCTAGTTAACTCAAAATGAGCCAAGAACCAGGAGATCCTTGGAGCTTAAGTGTGCATGTGACCGATGGCGCGAAAAGTAACAAATGCCAAAATTTAGGATTGATTCTTGTAAATGAAACTCATCTTTAAGTCACAATTGTTTTAGGTCAGTTGTTTATGAACTAAATCTGCTGTAAGAGGGTAAGCTGTAATGTGGTGTAGATTTAAGTAAAAAAACAAAACAAAAAAAACAACAACATAACATTAAAATAATGCTAATTATTGCACTTGCAATCTTCTCCGCTGCTGTAGCACTTTCAAATAATATAAAAATAGTATGTTTGCATAGCATTCATTATAAAATGTCATGCATTTAGCCCTACGTGACTGATAAGAACAATGAAATGTAAATTTTATTGAATTTTATGCTTGGTTTGATGTAACACAAAGATATTGAATGGGCTAGAAGACTTGGGATATAATATGGGAGTTATAAATACTTGTATGATGATTTTATGTCATTTTTGGAGCAATAATGTTCTTGACAGTTTTCATGTGATCCAGCCCAGTAGATCATGCAGTACAGTGATCATTCACACCTGTTAAGAGCTCTGTCGTGGTGTGTGTCGCTGGCTGAGGATCGCCTCTCGGGGTCATACTCCAGGCCGGACGATGACCGAGGAGGACTGAGACACGGGGAACACTGGACAGAGCGAGAACGTGGCCTCTGACTGTCATCTTCTGAAGAAACAAAGATGGCTTTTGACTGCTGTGCTTTTCTGCTCCACTACATTTGGTTGCATCCAGCTCAAATAATATGTAAATTCATTGTTGGTTTTGCATGATAAATGATCTATTATGAGTGTTAATGTGCATGACTCAGTGCCTACAGTAGGGAACAATGCTGAGGAAGAAGCACTGGAAGTGAGCTAGTGAGTTGTAATACATCTTAATTACATATATCAGGAGAGCTGATAGTGGTTTCATAATTGATGTCATTACCGTCATCTAGAGGAAGACTATCACACAGAGAGCTGCAATCAGACTGAGCCAGTTCATCTATGGAAGAAAGAGAAGTGATGTTATGTGATGAAACACTACATAAATCAATGTCAATTAAAAATTTAATTAAATTAACTACATGATATGATTAATCAGTTATATTGCATATGCTGTTATAATTAATCACACTAAATTAACATGTTAAATTAACAGCCTAATACACATAAATATGATACATAAAATATGAGGCTTGAGCCTCATTCATAATCGCTGTGAAATTGCAGTGGTACTTTGTTTCACAGTCTCTTGTGTATCTTTTGGATTCTCTTACTTTAATGGCTTCCTTCAGATGGACTGAATTTCCGAGCTTTTGGTCAGTCCATCTAACCTGCGGCAGTTTGAGCGTGTATCAAACTGCCAAAGTCACGTGAACTATTGAAGTTTCAAAATACGATGTAACGAAGCCTTGTTTACTGAAATCATGTGATTTTGGCGCTCTGTTGAACCACTGTAGTCCCATGAACTGTTTTAAATATGTTTTTAGTATCTTTCTGGGCATTGAAAAGGAGTGTTATTGCTGGCGATGCAGGCCTTACTGAGTCATCGGATTTTATCAAAGATATCTTAATTTGTGTTCCGAAGATGAACGAAGGTCTTATGGGTGTGGAACAACATGTGGGTGAGTAATAAATGACATAATTTTTATTTTTGGGTGAACTAACCCTTTAAGTGTGAACAATGTTTTCAGACACTTAATTGCATGTTAATTGTAATCAGATTAAAACATGAGTTACACGTTAGACGTTATTTTAAGGTGTCCTTGTTACAGTATAATTGTACATTTAGTACTGAGTCGTATTAATTAACAACATGTACTTACTAAGGGTTAGGCTTCGGTTTAGGGTTAGTTGCATATAACTATGCATAATTACTTGTATTGTGTTTGAAATATGGCTAAAGTGTATTCCCAAATGCACTGATAAGCATTTATGGTACAATAAAATATAATGAAATTTCTATCGAGACTCATGTATTTACTGTCATGTATTTAAATATATTTATAATTACAAATTTTAATGATAAAGTTGCAATTTACTATATTTCAAATATTTTAACTTTAAATGTAATTATGTTACAAACTAAGTGTATTTCTTTAAAGCATTAAAACAATGTTTTAAAATGCACTTTAAATAAAAATGTTTATTTTGACATTAATACAAAGTGCATTTTTAAATGCGTACTTAAGTGTATTAAAAACAGTGTTCGGAAAAGTTACTTTTAAAAGTTACTCTTCATTCATTACAATATTGCATTACTCCTTAAAAAAATAACTAATTGTGTTACTTAATTACTTTTTATGAAAAGTAATGTGTTTCATTATTTTTGCATTACTTTTTCTCACATGGGCTGGGCTTGCTTGTTTGTTTATTAATAACAACAACAACAAAGTTCTAATTTTGGCAAATGTAAAGGCCCTTTCACACCAAAAGTGAAATTAATAAACCTCAACCTGAAGGAAATAAAAAAATTCACGCCTGTACAGTAGAGGGCGCAGCTCAAACAAATCTTTCAGCTGCACTGACGTTCTGGATTGCAGAAGAATAGTTCAACTTACTTAAATAATAATAATAAAAAAAGAAACACAAATGTGATGTTTAACTAAAGTCATTTTTGATTATTAGTATGGTTGAATTCAAAGTCAAAATTGAAGGTCAGCAACAAAGACATCTGTTAATAAAGTGAGATCAAATACATAAAGTATTTGTATTATTTAACATTTAATTATTGCAGGTTTGTGTAATATTCTGAGTTTGCATTTCACTCTGCACTTGAAGAATTGAAAGCATTCTAAATAAAAATATGACATTGATGATATAATAAACATCTTTATATACGGGCATAAATATTTCTGAGGCATGTCAGGAAAAAAAGTAAAAATCTAGTCTTTATGCACTGCAGAGTGTCCTTGCCCTGCGATGAGCCACTTCAGTGGACATCTGTCCTACATACCGGCTATGATCACAGAAGCTCTCTGTGTGGGTTTTTGTCCTTTCTTCAGTCTGTACTGGTTCATTTCATCTTCGATCTCCTGCAGCTTTTGCATGGCGTCTAGACAGTTCCTCCTCCTTTTTTTCCTCACTAATTTAGAGATTTCAGGATCAGCAGCGAGCTTCTTGGCCGCTTCCACAATTTTCTGCTGCAGCGCAAAGCGGCTCTCCAAATTTCTGAGATATGGATCCTGGAAAGGAGGATTGTCAATCATGTAATTTAATTTATATTCTAATCATAAATATGCTCAAAAATGTAAATATGCCAATCGATGAGTCATCAATATTTGTGGTCTGTTTTATGAAATGCAAATGTATGTTTTTTTGGTCAACTTTTACAAATATACTAGCATGTAGATAGCTTCAATGCTAATAAAGATGAATTACAAGCCATAACATAACTTTTCATGATCTCTTAGGCCACAAACTAAAACAAACACACCCTGGGTTTGTTCTCGATCAGAATCTGTGGTTGAAACCACCAATCAATAAACAGAATTCTTTGTCCAAAACAAGTGGCTGTTTCCCAAGATTGATCTCCAATACAAGGTCACATGCTGGAATTATTTGGCAGCTAAAATCTTACAGGTGATAATGAACAACGTCATGAAGAAGATCTGTCATTTCAGTCATTGGCATTTGACCAGCTCAGGACAGCCTCAGAACAATAGAGCCAAACCCCCAGTGTCTAATATATTATTCAGTCCTCTACTTGGCAACATTGTTGTGTGGCAATGTTTCACACTAACCTCATTATATGGGAAAAGGTCATCCAATTTGAAGGCCGTCCCGACTCTCCTCCGAACATGAGGAGGGGTTTCGCCTTTGATGAGGGGATACTCTTTTGGGAGTTTGCCAGTGAGTTCCTGAGAAAACAGATCAAACATACTATAAATGGGTGAAAGTCACAAAGAACATTTGTGGGTTATATTTTACCACCCAAATTTAAAAAATAATAAATAATATTTTGCATAAAAACAATGGAACCATTTTTAGAACCAAAATTATTATTTTCCCCTCACATTCTCATTAGAGTAATGCCCAAAAATCTCATTTTCATAACGTGTACAGGTACTTTGCTTTCTAGTTGGGCTGAAATTAAGGTAAGATAGGTAAGAGGTAAAATACAGTAAAAATAAAACAAATATGAAATATTATTACAATTTAAAATAGCTGGTTTCTGTTTTAATATACTGTAAAATATAATTTATTCCTGTGATGGAATTTTCAGCATCATTTCCCCAGTTTTCAGAATTATTTGATGAATACAAAGTTCAAAACAACAATTATTTGAAATGGAAATATTTTGTAACATTATAAATGTCTTTATTGTCACTTTTTACCAATTTAATGTATCCTTGCTGGATAAAAATATTAATTTCTTAAAAAAAAAATTAAGCCCAAACTTTTGAATGGTATTTATATAATTTTGGAGTGAAATATTACCCAGACATGTTTTGACGGACTCTGAAAATCAAAAGAATGAATGATTTTCTCTAAAATAATATGTTAGGGATAATATATAGTCAGCCAGTCACACTAATAAATGCAGTCATGATCCAAACATATAGAATTAAGAATTGTAATAAATGTGTCAAAATGAATGTAGTTTCAATGGCATAGAGCAAAATATACAAACAAACTGGTAAAATTTTGTCTAAAATGTAAGATACTATGTATTAACTTCTTCTTCTAACTGTTGTGTAAATGCAATATAACCAGTGTTGGCGGTAATGCACTACAAGTAACGTGAGTTAAGTAATCAGATTACTTTTTTCAAGTAACTAGTAACTTTTAAACTTCCAACAAAATATCTGAGTTACTTTTTCAAATAAATAATAATGCCAACACTGAATATAACTATAACAGTACACAGTATATGGACTATTTATGTTTATCAGTGTTATTACAACACAGTCATGAAAGAATACTGTTGTTTGCGCTTACAGCCTCTCGCAGGCAAATTTCCTTCAGCTCCGTCAGTTTTAGGCTAAGTACATCCTGGATCTCTCGCTCTTTCTTTCTCAACTCAGCAAGTTTCTCTTTTTTCTGGTCGTCATTCATTTCTGAGTCAGCTGAACCTGTGAAATAATGCATTAAATAATAAATGCATTCATAATGACAGGTAATAAAAGAAAATATCCCGTTGAGACTGTTTAAAGCACAATGAACTTCAATGACATTTCGCTAAGTCTACAATGTGTCTTGAGAAGAAGCAACAAAAATAATAGGAAAAGAAGCCATTTGAGGCAAGCAGCTCATTAACAGATCTGTGGATGTGTGATGACATGTGGATAAACAAAGGTTTCTAAAGGAGCAGTTCTGACTCAATCATCATGTACTCTTGAACTATCCTGAGGGTAAGACGAGAGCTCATGTACCTGTTGAGACGAGACTCCCGTTACTGGCCATGATGAGCTGATTTTTCACTGCTGCACTCAGTTTGTTCATCTTTGATGCTCCGTTCTCTGTCAGGTCAGTCGCGATGTCTCCTAAACTCCGGGCTGTGGTGATTTTTGCCTGTTAAATAATATATAAAGGAAGCAGGACGTTGAAATATCAAAATAAAAAAAAAAATCTCATTGGTGTGCTTTATTTCTTATGGGTTCCCAGCTATCAGGGAACATTCTCAGAATGTTCTGGCAAGGTTCCCTCAGTTACGAACAAACGTTCTACCAGTAACATTAATAGAATGTTTGTTCAAAACTATCTGCTTGTCTTTAATAATGCTCTCAAAACATTAGCACAAAAACGTTATTTATAAATACAGGGTTCCCACTCTTTCATGAACACCAGATTCAAGGACTTTCAAGGACTTTTTCAAGCACCGTTTATTTTATATCAAGCACCTATCAAATTCTCATTACATATGGAGCGTCATGAAAGACCTCTTGCAGTACTTAACATTTTAATCATCCTATTGCATTTGCATCCATTTTAACCCGGAAGAGGAACAGAATCATTCGTACATTCATTTTGGAAATATATTAAAACTGTTTGCAGCTTTCTTATCCCTAATGTTAACAATTATTCCATACTAGTTTTGGTTTTAATTTTTTATGAATCATTACTTGAGTAAAAACATTATAATATAGAGAGAATATTATAAAAGTACATTTTGCAATTAAGTGAAAAAAAAAAAGAAAAAAAAAAAGGATTATATGGATCGTAATTGTAGCTTAAAATCAGAATATATACAGTATATTATAGTTCAAGAGTTCACATATCCATATAATTAAATAGAGTAAAGTTATGCGTATTTGGCGTGCTGTCCTGGGAGAGGGCTCTGAGCTCGAAATTGTGGCCCAAACCCAGAGTACTCCCCCGGTGTGGTAAAAGTAGATAGAACTAGAAGTGAGGAGATGGGGTGGAGGAGGGATGCTGATAAATTACAGGTGGATGCTGCACATTGGTGGTGGTTGAGGAGATTCCCTTTACTATATGTAAAGCGCTTTGAGTACCCAGAAAAGCACTATATAAATGTAACAAATTATAAACTCTCAGATGAACAGAGGTAAGTCTGATGAATTTATACCTCTTGACAATGGTTGAGTTAACTGAATGCTCTCCACCTGTGCTAATTAGGTTAATTATCTGAACTTGCTCCTCCCGAACTTTGTTAATAAAACATCATATATAAGCTTTTCAGAATTGAGAGGTATAAATGAGCACTTCTGAGAAAAAAAAAAAATCTGAATTGCAATTTATATATCACAATTCTTATGAGTTTCTTGTTAAAGCTATAAGCTGTATTTAAAAAAAGGAAATTCTGTCATTATTTACTCACTGTAGAAGTTGTTTAAAACACGAATACATTTCTTCTGTTGAACATACAAGTTTTTCTTTTTCTTTTTTAAGAAAGTGGGTAACCAAACAGCTGGTCCCCAGTGAGTTCCATAGTAGGAAAGAAAATACTATGTCAGTGGGTAATAGCAAATGTTTGGTTACCCACGTTCTTCAAAATATGTTCTTTTGTGTTCAGCACAAGACAAATTAATACAGGTTTGGATCAACTTTAGAGTGACAGAATTTTCATTTTTGGTTGGACTATCCCTTTAAGGACATGCAAGGCTCTTGCGCGCACTTAATATATTGACACGGATTCGATTTTCTCTCAACTGTTTAACTTTACGTTTAACTTAAACCTTGTGTGTATTGGCAGTATTAGCAGAATAAGATGCGAATGATAACTTTGTCCAGCAAATGCAGTGTTTGACAAGATTTTAGAATGTGCACGCCTCGGCTCAGAAAAGCCTGTGTTGGACGAGCACGCAGATAAAATGTTTAACCGGCAAGGCTTTAAAAGCATGCAAATAATAAACTTTTGTAATTGTGAATAACTGCAGTGTTCCGTGAGTATAACTCTACCGCTGTGTTAACATGTGATGTGAATGTATGTCGCTTTTTGTACTACACAGTATGCTGAGACAGAGGCGCCAGGACTGCAACTGACAGAAAACGATATAGCACGATACAACATTTCTTCAAAAGCAGATCGTGGACACATTTTAATTGTACTTTCCAGGCCTTGAATTCATGTGTCTGAAATCCAAGTACTTTCAAGGCACGTGGGAACCCTGTAAATATTAATGAAGTGTTTTTTAGTTGGATGTTTGTCTAATGTTTCTTAAATGTTACAATTTGTTTCAGAATGTCCAGAGAACATTCAAAATAGAACATAATGTTTGAAGAATGGAAAAATTGAATGTTTCCTTAACCTCTGCATAACCAAGAAAAAATGTTTTTAAAACATTTAAAAAACTGGACCTTTTAAATGTTCAGAGAACATTAACTTAATGGGAACGTTAACAAAACATATTTTTGTTACCATCCGACTGACCAAAATTTTTGTTTTTGGTAACACTTTATTTCAATGGTCCATTTCTAGTTAGTTAAACATTCTACTACCTATAAGTAACTTTGCAACTACATGTCAACTAGCAGTCATTAGAGTATTAGTAGACTGTCTGCTTAATATTTGCTAACACTTAATTTTGACTTTATGTAACTTTGCAACTACGTCAACTAATTATTCTAACCCTAATCTAGCAGTCGACTACAGTCTACTAATACTAATACTGAGAGTTAGTTGACATGTAGTTACAAAGTTACCTATAGTAAGTAGAAAGTGGATCACTGAAATTAAGTGTACTTTATAATAAAGTTAACTATTCCTAATTGTTCTAGGTTAAATAAGAGACTATAACAACTTTAAAAAAACTGATACTTATGAAACATACACACACACACACACACACACACATGTTTGTTTTTGTGAATTGTGGGGACTTTCCATAGACTTCAATGCATTTTACACTGAACAAACTGTACATTCTATCCCCCTACCCTGCCCCTACCCCTAAACCTAACCCTCACAGGAAACTGTGCAAACTTTTACTTTTTCACAAAAACTCATTCTATATGATTTATAAACCCATTTACATTGTGGGGACCGCTGGCTGGTCCCCACGATGTAGGTGAACTCAGGTTTATATTACATCATGGGGACATTTGGTCCCCACAATGTAATATAAACAAAAGCACACACACACACACACACACACACACACACACACACACACACACACACACACACACACACCTCTGCTGTGGGTGTAGAGCGACTATTATTAAGTCTAGAAAACGTTTCATTATTCTGGAATGGTGTAATGCCTGCTTTAACATTTGGATTTGGGTGCGCTGAATCTCGTCAGTCAGTATGAATCTACTGTACTTATATGAGCAATCTACATCTCATGTGTGTATGGTGACTTACTTTGCTCTGTTTTCTGTTCAGGTAGAACTGGTGTTGACTGATGGCCATGATCCAGATGGTTTTGATCAATGAGTGACTAGCATACCAAGTGTGGATCACCAGCCCCGTCTGGCCAAAAGTGCGTTTAGTCACCGTTCGCCTACAAGCGGAAGGACACACACACACAAACACAGAGACATGCAGCATGATCAATAGGATATACTCACAGAAGAAACTGGAAAACACTTACACTCACACTCTGCAGAAAATAGCAGCTAACACAATGCATGCCAAGACACATTTTTAATAAACAGTTACTAACCATTTATTAGCTCATAATAACAACAACTTGCATTGATAACATTAAGAAGCATTATCAATTTGGCAAACATTTGAATGGTAGTGTGTATAAGGTGGAAACCAGCTATTCTATGATCTCTTATGCTCACACACAGATCCAAGGTTAGTCGCCACAAACTCCATTTCTCCTCACCTGTGAGGGTCATTCACCTCCACAGCAAACTTCTTCTCTCTGAAGTACAAGTTCTCCAACTGCTTCCACTGGAAGAGCTAATGCAGGCAAAAACAACATGTGAGAGTTTCACTGGGCTCCAGCAGACAGGCTGATCTCTCACGATACACCTCACTGGAAAATGACTCACAGCACGTCTGACACACTCAACCAGTACTGTATGTAACCAAAGCAATCCTCAATTTCTAATCTCTTCCATTCAGTTATGATTTTAGAAATAATTTCATTATGATTTTAGATTAAAGATGAAAAAATTTAATTTGAAAACTACAACATTATCAGTAAATATTGACTTAAATTTGGGTCCTTTTTTAGCTTTTTTGAGCTTTCACTGAACTACATCTTTAAAAAAAAATTAAATGGAAAAAATAACAGCTAACAGGAATGAGACAAAGGTGAATAAACAATGAGAGATTTTTCAGTTTTGTGTGAAATATTACAAACTATTATTAAAACTACATTCAAACTCAAGTTGATTCCATCATATTAAGTGCAAAAACACTACTATTCAATTATTTGGGGTCTAATATTTTGTAGTGTTTTTTTAAAGTCTCATTCTCGAAAAGGCATTTATTCCATTTTAAAAATAAAGAAAAAATGTAAATATTGTGAAATATCATTACAATTTAAAATAACTGTTTTCTATGCGAATATATTGAAAAATGTAATTTCTTCCTGTGATCAAAGCTGAATTTTCAGCATCATTACTCCAGTCTTCAGTGTCACATGATCCTTCAGAAATCATTCTAATATGATGATTTGATGATCAAGGAACATTTCTTATTACCAATGTTGAAAACAGTTGTGCTGCTTAATGTTTGTGTGGAAACCATAATACATTTTTTTCAGGATTCTTTGATGTATAGAAAGTTCAAAAGAACAGCATTTATATGAAATTAAAAACTCTTGTTACAGTATAAATGCCTTTATTGTCACATTTGATCAAATTAATTTGTCATTGCTGACTGAACGTATTAATTTCTAAAAAAAAAAAAAAAAAAAAAAAAAAAAAAATCTTACTGACCCCAAATGTTTGAACGGTAGTGTATATTAACCCTGCAGACAGTAACCCTACATTTTTTATGGTTATTCTGTCATTAAAAGAAGTAGGTGTATAGTTGCTGAAGGAAAAAATAAACCATTTCTATAATATTTATAAACATTATAACATACAGTATAAACACTTTCTCCTTCAATACGTCATCACAACAATTCAGCGACGGCATCTGCAGGTTACCGACAAGAACATTCTCTAGTCTTAACTCTCAAGTCTCTTAAGACTTCACCTGTGAAATTGAATTATCCAGCTTTTAGAGCCTCTTACCGGTGGTTCGGAAGGTTAAATGATGTTAATCAAATCCTGAGTTTCTTCATTATGTTATCGTCTACTCTGCTGAAGCTGTCTTTGCTCGCTGTGCCTGACTTGTCTCATCAGGTTTCCTACAGAAGCTTCAGGCATGTGGTCTCAGCCCAGCCTTGCTGCTTATGACATCACTCAGATACCAGAGCAGCTCCTCACATGACTGAAGCGTCTCCAGATTGCCTCCCTGCTGTGATTCCGGAGTGAAACTGATCTAATGCTCAGGATGGATGACTCTCACTGAGGCTGGGTCACTGCTCCACCTGTTCTAACACCGCTGGAGATTCCTAAACCTGTTGTTCGGTTAATAATGTCATGTGTGTGTAATGTGTTATATAATTCAGTATATTTTCAGTGTGCTACAATCTGATAATTTCCTGTCACTCTCTAATTCTGTATATAGTACAAGTTGTGTTTTACAACCTGTGTGTTTCATCAGCAGTTCCCTGTTACGTAACACATGCAGATGTCCTGTATAGACTGCATGTGGTGAATGTAACACTGCATTTCCATATCATCATAGTGGTCTCAAGAGCAAATAAACTATGAATGCAAGTGCCGACATGCTACATCTGGGGAAATCAAATACTGATTTCACAAGATACTGAGCTCTGTACAAAGACTCAAGATTAAATTTAGATAACACATATTTCTCCAGCGCCCAGAGGCAGGAAAACACAACGTACCTTTCGAGGTTTTACTTTATCCTGGTGGTCATACTGTCCTATGCCTTTATAGCTGATGCCCAGCCACCATGGAATACCTTGCTTATCCTGGGAGACCAGAAAGACCTTTCCATTAGTTATACATCAACAGCTTAAAGGACTGATGCCTTTCAGTTATCTTCTTTTATTACAGTTTTTATCAATCGCTTTTGTTTTTCTCAAATTCTCCTAATCACTAAACAGCAACAGCAGTTTATTTTTGTAGAAATGTGTTACATATTAGCTGAAAATACACAGTTGTGGAAGAGCAAGATATGTAAGAATGTATGGCACATAACAGAATATGTAAAAATGAACAAGCAACCGTGAATTTTCAGTTTACATGTAACACATTTCTACAAATATGTGCTGTATATATAAAAATGTTCGGTTCCACCTAACATTGGGTGTCTTTAATTATGTACTAACATTTAAATGAATAATTTGATAGAATGCACTTATTGTGTAAATACATGTTTTTACATTGTAATTGTAATGACCATATAAAATTATTTATGAGTCTCTTTATTAGAATATAACCAGAAAATACAGGAAATTTGTATGCTGTATTAAAAAACAGAAAAAAAAAAAGACTTCTTTAGGCTAAAGTGGCAACTATTTATTGACATCCCCTTACACTTGAGCAATAGCAGGAACCGGCTCTTTTAAACCGAAATGGAATGGAAAGGGACTTGGAAGGCCAAGAAAACTTTCAAAATCTGAGAATCTTTCTCAGATTTTCTTCTTTGAGAAACTGGAAGAAGTCATGAGGTCACACTAAATACTGATTTTTGCTTAAAGGAAATTTTTTGTAAATATTTCCTGTATTTTCTGCTTGTATAGTAATAAAGACAAAAAAATAAAAATTGGATGGTCATTAAAACATTACCAAAACAACAAAGCTGGTGGTGGCCTAAGACTTTTGAACATTATTGTATATATATATATATATATATATATATATATATATATATATATATATATATATATATATATATATACAGTCTGTAGCGTCTGGACTAATCAGGCACACAAAATTATTCAATATAGTTAATGAATTACCTATGAACTCACTTTATCAAAGCTCTGTGAACCCATCCCCCTAAAACTGCAACTAGCATCCCAAACTAGCTAAACTACAGGAAGAACTAGGTGTCCTGTTACAGATACTTGGACCTTTTACGATCAGGAACAATTTTGCAGAGACCAGTGACTCATTCTTTCTGAGAGGGACAAATAAACTCTCTTAATCCTATGTATTCTCTATATAACCACTTGGGAAATGTATAAACATGTATCCAATTTTCCCATATCATGACTTTCCTTTTATAGGCTTTATTTTATGTATTAATTCTCTCTTTTGAACTATTTTGGTATTAATGTTCCATAGTTGCAAATGTATAGTTGACTGAGATCACATTGGCAGCATGTTTGGTATCTACGGACTCCAACTTTAATTTCCTATTTGGTAATTTATGTTACATGTTACTAACTCTGTGACACATTAGTATTATAAGAATTTAGAGGGTTCTTTTCTCATTCATCCAATCCAGTGTCTTATGCTAATATCTTGCTATAGAACAAAGACTCGTAAAACTTCCCTCCGAGGGGGAAACTCCTTATTGGCTCAGACACCTTAAGAGGGTGTGACCTCTTCACCTCTTATATTCACTGAACACAAGATCAAACTCTTCTCTTCCTGCTCTTCCTCCTCTTCTTCTCTTTTACTGATGAATGTTGACGTCAAGATGATGCTTTAAGAAGCTAGAAGCTTCTAAGGAACCCCAAGCTTGTGCCAGGCCTCGGCCTAGACCTTCCATTCACCAAAGATCCTCTGAATCCAGCCGGTTCTCTTTCGTCAAGAAAATATCAGCAAAGATTCAACGGGAGCCTCCACAAATTGCATCAGGACAGTTTTAATTCAACTTGGAGAGACATGCAAGTATCAAACTTAGTCTCATTATCGGATACATTGAGTATCCTTACCCCTTTTAAAGAAGGGCCTGTTAAAACTAAACTGATGGTTTG
Source organism: Chanodichthys erythropterus (assembly GCF_024489055.1). Taxonomy (NCBI): domain Eukaryota; kingdom Metazoa; phylum Chordata; class Actinopteri; order Cypriniformes; family Xenocyprididae; genus Chanodichthys; species Chanodichthys erythropterus. The sequence goes on from NC_090240.1 coordinate 3,821,283, forward strand.
CTCAAGGCTGTTGATCTGCTGAATGTCCAACTATGCTGTAACTTCTTGCTTCCTGTACTCTGCTTTCTCTCTCTCTCTTGGTAAACTGTATGCATGTATGTGTGTGAATGTTAGAGTAGTTTAAGTGTTTAGTTAATAAAGTCTTGTTCATGTCACACGTAAGGTTGTCCGTGTTTTGCGCTCATGTACGGGAGTCCCTATTCATGTCGGTCCTGACTACAGGCTTTTAGTAGAATAAGATTGTTATTTCCCATAACCTGGAAATGAACATTTCTTAGTTAATAAACAATTAACACTGTGTGTTCATTGAACAACAGGTTAATTGATTGTAATATTAATTTTATTACATTAAGTTAATTTTATTGACTGATTAAAATATTAATAATTAATTATAACTAGTTATGATTAATTATTCATATTTATTTTGAGCTAATTTGCTACAAATGGTGGAGAATTCGGGGCATGAATAAACAAAGGTTATGAGCTTAAACCACTGTCAATTTAAAAGTGTGCATTTGATAATTCCAGTCAGAATATGTCAGACGATGCGCATTTTGGTCACTAATTGCTGGCTTGTTAGATGCTGATAAAGTGATGGCTTGAATTGACATCTCTACTGTAACTGAAAGAGTCTACTCTTGACACATTTTAGCATATGTTCAAATGGTATCAGTGTAAAGTTAATCTGATTTTAGCGAAGAAATCCTAATCTCAGTATTAGAGCGTAAGCCTGTGTTGACGAAGGAATCTCAGCTCAGCGGCATGTAAACTGTACCAGAATTGATTATTCTGCTTTGGTTGGAGAAATACCAATTGCAGTATTGCTTAACCTGTTTCTGATGAATGAATCTCAGTACAGTGTTATATAAATGTAGATTTGGGTAATGCTCCACTGTTATAGTTAAGATTGATGTCATTCATCTAAACTTTGCCTGCACCTACAAGCATAGCTACCTTTTGACCAAAACTGTGTTTCACTCGCTGAAAGGAACATCAGTATTCATGCACAAGACGGACTTAACTATATATGCTTAAACAAGCTTTGACTTACAGCAAACTGTGTAATTACCCTTTAAACAAGTACAAGACGTTGTTTAAAGTAGAGAGAAGAGTTTACATGAGTAAAATTTGCAAATGGCAAAACATATTTGCATTTTACTGAATGTAAAATCAAGTTTTTGAAAATCTGAAAGTATAAGCGTCACATTTTAACTCTATACGTAACTTGTTTGAAATGAGCAGACAGTCTCAATAAACTGTTTGAATTGCTCAGATGTGCATTGGTTCCCATGACAACGACTTGTCACAGGAAGTGCTAACTCATCACCCTGTGATGCCATATTGTAAACAAACCAGGCTAGGTGGCTAAGCTAACCTCACCTAGCAGCCCTGCACCTCAGGCTAAGCTAAATAATAGCTTCTACAGTTAGTGGTTAGCATCATTTATGTGAAGCCTTTAACTACAGCTTGTGTGTATGCAGTGTGAACTGATCTAAACCAATTCTGCTGTTTTAGTCACTTCTTTAAATCTTTTTATTGATTTTAATTATAATAGCAGTCAGCTATTAATTTTTACTAGTATTATTTCTTTCATCTTTGTGATTTACTTACATCTTCCTTTTTTTCTTCTGTGGTTTAATTTCCCAATATAACCACAAGCAACTAGACATACTCTCCTTCTTGATTTTGTTTATTTACAACAGTTGCTTCAATTTTATGAACCAGCTACAAAAGTAATCTGAACAATTACTAGGGCATAATTTTGAGCACCACTAATAAGCAGAATCTAATAGGAAAGCTCTCTTCTTCCTCTCCCTTTTTCTTTCCTATTTGTTCAGAGGTCAAGCCTGTCGTGAGCCATCAGTAAGAAATACTAAGAAATAATTTGACCACAAGAACCATCTTAAGTCATTTGTTAAACCTAGCTGTATTTTATACACCTGGCTGCTCACTGTGCCTTTAGCCCTAAATTCTGTTTGATCTTGCAGTAGTCTCTTGCCCTTACTCTCACCACAAGCGTGCCTAAATGTTGCAGATGCTCAGCCTAACTGCCCAGATGGCAGACCAAAAGGACTGGCTAGGTGTCGTGAGGAACACCCTCCTAACCAGTGCTGCTGATCAATTACAGCACCAGAGCCAAAAGCAACTGGACAAAGATGGAAGAGAAGTAAAGGCAGATGACTCAAACCAGAGGTATGGTCACAATGATCTGACTGAAGTCAACTTCTTCCTGGCCCACATCCTCACTGTTTTGAAACAGGAGGTGAACAACCTCAAACTCCAGATCACAGAGACTCACTAGGAGCTGATGCATGCTAAAAGCCACATAGACCAGCTAGAGATGGAGGCTCGGGACAGACACAAGGACCCTGACAGAATAGAGACACAGAAGAAAAGAGAACTGAGACTCTCTTACCTGCAGCAAACAGAACCACTGCAGGAGAAACATCTCACTTCACCACATGGAGTCAGCAGAAGAACCTCCCCCAGCCAAGCACAGAGGTACAGAGGGGGGGAGCCAAAGCCTTCTGCTTGACACCTTATCAGACAATTTCCTGAAATCCTCTGCAGCTTCAGAAGGAGAAGGATTAATTCAGACAGACCCAGGTACCAGACCTACCACAGGAAGAAGCCATGGATGGGAGCATCCTCATCCTGCAGACCCCGCAGGACCTCCAACAGCAGGCAGCAACCACCTCCTCATCCATGCCCTTCACACAGCAGCCATCCAGATGCTGCACAAGGACGAATGGACATGCCTGCATTGGACCCACAGGAGCTTCTAATGCTAGTAAAAGAGCTTCTTGAACAGTTCTTACCTGAGAAGTACTCAGAAGCACAAGATTCTGACCACTCACACAACACCACGCAGCCCTGCTCAAGCCAGCCACACCACAAGAGCAGAGTGACACTGCAAACTTCAGACTGCCTCTGACTGAGAGCAGAGGCTACAATCACCGGTTGCTCCTCTGCCATCAGACCTAGGTGAGTCTGAAACCCTCTTCACACTACAACTCCTGTAACCTCCTCCTACAACCACCTGCTCCACAGGCGTCCAGACGACAGGTGACACTGTCAAGGCACCTGCTACTTCGACACCTGCTGAGCAAGCTCAGAGACCTGAACCTTGCCACCAGCAAACATCTTGCCCGCATTAACTGTACCAACACTAACTGACAGGTGACACACGGTCAAGGCACTGGCTGCCTTGATTCCTGCAGCACCAGCTCAGAGACCTGAGCTTGCCTACTGGCTACATCAACCGCCATGGAACGATCACCACTCCAGGAGACACATACAACCAGAGTCCATCACAGCCTTCCAGCCTTGTGTGCTAGTGGTGTGCCTGATCTTTCTGCACCTTCAATGTCGCTCGCTGTTGTCCACAGAAAGAACAACAACGATCAAAAGGGGGATATATGTAGCGTCTGGACTAATCAGGCACACAAAATTATTCAATATAGTTAATGAATTACCTATGAACTCACTTTATCAAAGCTCTGTGAACCCATCCCCTAAAACTGCAACTAGCATCCCAAACTAGCTAAACTACAGGAAGAACTAGGTGTCCTGTTACAGATACTTGGACCTTTTACGATCAGGAACAATTTTGCAGAGACCAGTGACTCATTCTTTCTGAGAGGGACAAATAAACTCTCTTAATCCTATGTATTCTCTATATAACCACTTGGGAAATGTATAAACATGTATCCAATTTTCCCATATCATGACTTTCCTTTTATAGGCTTTATTTTATGTATTAATTCTCTCTTTTGAACTATTTTGGTATTAATGTTCCATAGTTGCAAATGTATAGTTGACTGAGATCACATTGGCAGCATGTTTGGTATCTACGGACTCCAACTTTAATTTCCTATTTGGTAATTTATGTTACATGTTACTAACTCTGTGACACATTAGTATTATAAGAATTTAGAGGGTTCTTTTCTCATTCATCCAATCCAGTGTCTTATGCTAATATCTTGCTATAGAACAAAGACTCGTAAAACTTCCCTCCGAGGGGGAAACTCCTTATTGGCTCAGACACCTTAAGAGGGTGTGACCTCTTCACCTCTTATATTCACTGAACACAAGATCAAACTCTTCTCTTCCTGCTCTTCCTCCTCTTCTTCTCTTTTACTGATGAATGTTGACGTCAAGATGATGCTTTAAGAAGCTAGAAGCTTCTAAGGAACCCCAAGCTTGTGCCAGGCCCTCGGCCTAGACCTTCCATTCACCAAAGATCCTCTGAATCCAGCCGGTTCTCTTTCGTCAAGAAAATATCAGCAAAGATTCAACGGGAGCCTCCACAAATTGCATCAGGACAGTTTTAATTCAACTTGGAGAGACATGCAAGTATCAAACTTAGTCTCATTATCGGATACATTGAGTATCCTTACCCCTTTTAAAGAAGGGCCTGTTAAAACTAAACTGATGGTTTGCTCCAAGGCTGTTGATCTGCTGAATGTCCAACTATGCTGTAACTTCTTGCTTCCTGTACTCTGCTTTCTCTCTCTCTCTTGGTAAACTGTATGCATGTATGTGTGTGAATGTTAGAGTAGTTTAAGTGTTTAGTTAATAAAGTCTTGTTCATGTCACACGTAAGGTTGTCCGTGTTTTGCGCTCATGTACGGGAGTCCCTATTCATGTCGGTCCTGACTACAGGCTTTTAGTAGAATAAGATTGTTATTTCCCATAACCTGGAAATGAACATTTCTTAGTTAATAAACAATTAACACTGTGTGTTCATTGAACAACAGGTTAATTGATTGTAATATTAATTTTATTACATTAAGTTAATTTTATTGACTGATTAAAATATTAATAATTAATTATAACTAGTTATGATTAATTATTCATATTTATTTTGAGCTAATTTGCTACAAATGGTGGAGAATGCGGGCAGTTTAATCTAAATTTGGAGCACATATCAAGTCATTTTTCTTTTTATCAACGCAAATTATTAAACCCCTCAGTGTTTGTGTGACGTATGCAGCGCGCACGGCGCGGTCCGTTTGAACGAGTGCCTGAATGAGTGAGAGCTGTAACCCCAGTCTGCTGTCTTGTCTCTAAACTCCAGTCTGCAGTAAATTTCAGATCTGTAGCACACATACTATAAGGTAAGAGTAAAGCGTGTTCCTTAAATTCTAGAATGCCTTGTTTATAGCTATCCTGATGTCTGCGTGTTCCAGCGTCATTCAAATAGCTATAATAACGTTATTGTGTATCAGAGAGCTGAATTGAAACTAAACTGCATTTAGATAAAATAGTCTGTGCAGGACGAATACTCTCCTCACAGAACGGCAAGATCGAGCGTGTTCCTCGATCTGTTTCTAAAACCATATATTTATAGCCAAAGTGTCAGTGCGTGTTCCACTGTACTAAATCTGCTATATTCTCCCTTTGTAAAACAGTAACGCTATACGCTTGCTTGTTTTATATTTATAGCTAAACTGGTTATAGTGCGTGTTCCACTGTACTCAATCTGCTATTTTCCCCTTTGTAAAACAGTAACGCTATACGCTTGCTTGTTTTATATTTATAGCTAAACTGGTTATAGTGCGTGTTCCACTGTACTCAATCTGCTATATTCTCCCTTTTGCTAAACGCTATACGTTTGCTTGTTTGAGCTCGTGTAACACTACGTATGTCCGAGCGCAATTTGTGATTTGAAACTGTTATATTTTGCACGCAAAGAGACCCTCCGAGGTCGCGATTTTTCCATCTATTACAGCAGAAAGCTATCACTTTAAGTTTAAGCCCCACGTCGTAAAACAGCTACGAGTGGTGTCTCTTATTTATAGAGTTGAAATGCGCCGACATTTCACGTAACGCTTGATTGTACGTGCATGTGTCTTTCATTTGTACAGTTACATGTATTTGATGTAATTCACATGTTCGCCACTATCATTTAGTTTGGTCGCCATAGTTACAGTCGTGGCACGGAAGTCTTAACCAACGCTTCCGGAAGAACGTCATTGTAAACAAACCGCACGGTGTTGCTAAAGCTAACCTCTGCAGTTGTTTACATTGAAGTTCATATGCTAAAGCCTTTAGCCTCGAAGCTAAGCTAGTTAACATCATTGTGTGAACGCAGTGTCTGTTTTAGCAACTAAGTGATTTAACCATTTAAAACACTTCAATTTTATGTACACTTGTTGGTCTGTCCTTATTTTCCCCTTGACTTTCTCACTGATTACCTTACCTATATTTTACTTTAAATAGAAAAATATTGGTTTACAATTATTAATCGTTTTACCTGCATTTGACTTGAAAAAGAAATACTGGCTTAGAATTTTTAATTGTCAAATTTGAATTTAATAAAACTAATTAAATTGAAATTGAAATCCTATTTTTCTAGAAAGTAATTTTAAATGATTTCTACATTTCCAAATTTCCATTATTTCTAATTTCATAATTTTCATAACTAAAATTATATTTTAGATCTAATTACTTCAGGTATGAATAAGCCTTGAACTTTAAAAGTTTAAGCAAACTTATTCCACCAAAGTTTTTCCTAATTTTGACTCACATTTGTTCATTATTTTATTGCGTTACATCTTTCTTTTCCTTTTCTTGGTTATACACTTAGCCACTCTATTTTATTTATTCATTTACCTCTTTGTTTAATTCCCTTTTTCTTATCTCATCCCATTATTTTCATTTTTTCTCTTCTTACCTTTTTTCCTTTCCTCTTTGTATTCTAGCTTAGGAACGACACACCTGAGCCTTTTTAGGAGACATTGATAACTTATTACGAGTTTCAAACCAATCAGAGACAACCCTCTCTTACTAACATTTTTATTCTCATGGGTTAGTTGTCCATCAACTACCAATTATATCCTCGTAATTAGACAAAGGCTTCAGAGCCATTTGTGGATCTGGTCTCCTTTCTTCTCCTTTCCTTTTCCTCACGTGTTTCCTGCTTTCTTCCATCCTATTCTTCACTTTTGTAGGGATCAAGCTTGGACGAACCATCAATCAATTCTAAAGAAAGAGAAACACAATCTTTCCAAAGAAACAATTCATTAGGTTTTTGATTTTAATCAAACCCTTTTGTGTTCTCCATACTCCCTGCATTTGTAAACGCAATTTAAATTTTGATATTTCCTCCAAGAACATTTAACAGAGACAAGTGTTGAGCAACCGTTGCCTTCACAGCATCCCTGGTAAGCAGTTCAACTGAAGGTGTGTGGTGTCAATCCTGTCAAACTAAGAAAAGAGGTATCAGCATTATTATTGTCTTATTGTCCTTGCGAACATAAACAATAATATATATATTTTCTTTTCTTTTAGTTTTAGAAACAGTTGTTCATTAATAGAAAATATTTATTTGAATAAATATTTCTCTAAATTAAAAAAAAAAAAACGTACAATTTGTTTTAACATTTTCTCTCTTTTCCCTTTCTCAGTTGAGTGACAAAGTCCTCACATCACGAGTTGAAAACAGTTTTTCGTTAATAGAAAATATTTATAGAAAATATTTCATCTATTGAAATTTGTTTTAACTTTTTCTCTTTCTCTCTCTTACTCAGTTGAGTGACAAAGCCTTCTCATCACTAGCCTACCTGTCTACACTCTGAGACCAACACGTAGCCATCACACTTCACGATTGGTTTACATTCACTGAACGACACTTAGCTGTTCCACCACATATAGGCTTGCACCCCACACAGATCTGTGTCAGTCTCTTCTCCCCAGCGTGCCAACATGTCGCAGACGGAAAACCCCACTGCCCAAGATGTGGACGCCTGGCTCAGCGGCATTACAAACTGCCTCATGCCAAAGACAATTGAACTGTTATTATTTTTAATAATAATCATAATTCTGAGAAGATTCCCGACGCATGATTCAAGCCAGAACCAAGACCACACTGAACTAGGCAAGATAACCAATTCTCTAAGCATTGCCTTCACAGCCCAGCTGAAACTAAGCGACAAGCACATCACCCACCTACAGGAGGAGCTGACACGTGCCCAGAGCCGCATAGACAAGCTGGAAGTGAAAGTCCAAGACGACTTCAAACGTCAGACCACTGAGTTCCTGAGAGAGCTGATGCACATCCAACGCTGCGCAGACCAGCACAAGGTGAAAGCTCAAGACAAACTTGTGGAGCAAGAAACAAAGGAACAAGTTGACAAGCTCCAAGAAGCCCTTGCAGTTGCGGAACGTGACAAGCAAGAATTAAAGACTGTCCAATGTCACCTGGTAAACCAACTAGAAAATGCCAATTCTGACATTAACGATAAGAACTTTAAAATCAATGCTCTGGAAGACCATTTGAAATGGTACAGCACTGAAATGGACCATCTAAACCAACAATTAGACGATGCCAACGGCAAGCTCTACATGGTTAGAAATGAACTTAAACATGTTCACACCCAGAAACCAGAGTTAAGAAGGCAGGGGCCTCCCTCAGCATCACCACAGCTGAGCACAACAGAGTCCCCCATCCAAGAACTGCCATGCAACGGAAGAAGTGAGTGGCCACAACCCACAACATCACCGGCCTTCACTACAGAATTCTTCCCTGTCAACCAAAGAGAGCTCATCCATGCAGACCCCAAAGTTGCACACGAGATGACCCTTAAAGACCTTAACAAGCTGGCTAAAAACATCACACAGTTCAACCCGAACTCCATGGAGAACCACAACATCCAGACTTACCTCCGAGATATTGACTTCTACCTAGAGGTGAGACCCAATGTGACTGACAGAGACAGGTTGTATCTCCTCAGGTCCACATCCAGCCCAGAGGTACGAAGCTTTTTAGATCGACAACCTGTTCACGTTAAGCACAACTACCAGCTATTACGTGAGTCACTGATCAAAGAATTTACAGGCCCAGAGTCTGAACATGGACTGCTAGTCGCCTTGGAAACCAAACAAGGTCGACAAGAGACTCCCCAAGCTTACTACAACCGTTTCCGACAAGCCTACTTAGGTGCACATCACGAACCTGAACTTGAAGAGGATGTGAACTTCAAAACCCTCTTCCTGAGAAACCTGCACCCTGGACTAAGTCACCATCTTGGCGTCATGGCCTGCCCAAGCACAATGTCAATCCAACAGCTACGTGACTTGACACACAAGGCCTACATCAAACAGAAGATGAACTCAAAGAAAGGTTTGAAAACAGTCACAATTTCAAACTCCGGCAGCCAAGACCCAAGCCGTGCACTGCAAGACGGCCAGTGGCATGACAATGCCACAGCCTGTCATAAAGGACACGGAGAACGTGACCCCCATGCCACTGACAGCTCCCACACCGACAGCTGGAAAATGCCATGGGACCAGCCACACTTCTCAAGAAACCCACCAGAAAGAAACATCTGGGATCCAAACTGGACAGCTAAAGTCCACCAACCAACACATTCAAATGCATCCACTGTGGGTAAGCGACGGCGGAACCCACCTCTGCATCACTCAGTTAAACACAGCACTGAGAACAAGAACGCCCAAGAACAAGACAGTTCCACCTCAGAAGACATGGAACAACTGATGAGGCAAATTACAGCGTTCTTTGCAAACAACATAAACAGCGACGATCACGAGGATGAGTCACCCTTGTTATGACTAGAGACAGAACGGAAGGTCAGTGATCATCTGATCCACCTTCCAAATGGAGATGACTGCCACCTGTTCTACAACAGCACAGAACGAAGCGGTCTCTTGCAGCCAAACACCGCTGAAAACTCAGTAGTACCAGAGAACACAGTTCTGGTTACTCATCACCCACCAATAAACCCAACGAGTTCCCATCTCAATAACCATGCTTGTGCAACAGTAACAACAGTAAACACAGTAAGCACAGGTCAGACAGTCTGTCACAACCAGAAGGCATTACAAAAGGAAGGCACCGTAGGAGACAAAGTTTTGCACCACAGCTCAACACAGCCATGTCAAACTTCCTCCCACCTTCTGCCAAAGAACTTCCTGCCTCACTGGACTGACTCCCATCAAATTAGGGATGATCCCTCGTCCCAAGTCCAAGATGCAAAGAGACAATCTTCATCTAAGCCCTTCAAGAAAAGGGGGGAGCAAGACAGACCGAACCAGATCTGACCATACATACACTGCACTACATTACATTACACTACACTACATTAACATACTCACCAACATGCTCTTCCTACAGACAGATATTAGTTTCAGAACCTAGCTCAACATCGACTTAGCTACATTCACCATAAGAAACATACAACCATCTGCACAACAAGTAGAACACCTTTCATTAAGCTGATACATGACACCTTAGATGCACGCAGTAGTGTTAGCCATACCAGGAAACACTTAACTGTTTTATTTTGTTTTGTTTTCCTCTTCCTCTCTTTCCCTTCTTCTTTATAAGGTAAAATACCTGACTGCCCCATAAGGGTCAAGGTCGTGACATTAGGATTGACGCACCACGCCTAAGGTCTGAAAGCCATTTGAAAATTCGAATGTGAGCCAGAGAGAGCTCCATGATGGGTCACATCATTTTTACCACAAATGATGTCACCAGAACAATTTAGAAGAGAAGGAAACAAACAATTTAAATCACACAATTTGATCCAAGCATTAACATACTGAGACAATGTAGAATAACACTCCCAAAATTGAACTTAATCCATCAGTACTCAGATAATCTAATGCCCTGCACCAGTATAGTGGTCAATCATGGAGGTGTTGTTTTGTTGTTGCTTTGTGTGTGTCTGCTTCTGTCCATTTTTCCACAGTGTCCGCCGATGTCTTCATCTCAACACATCGCCGAACAAAGGGGGGATATGTAGCAACTGTGGACGAACCAGACAAATGAATCATTCAGATGATTCTTTCAAAACATAATTCTAATTCAGAATTGGGGTCCGGCTCCGGCCCGTCTGCAGATAAAGCCAGGCTGATTACTTTTACGACACATGCTTCCTGATAGCAGAAGCGACATACCAAAGGGTCACCCAAGAAGACAGAGAGACAATCCAGACCCTTTTGTCTCCTTACTTCACAGGAAAGCCAAAGAGACTGTTGAACAAATAAAACTGCTTCAAAATTGTTTCAACAATTTTAACGGACTTATCAAACATCTTTTAACTACATACATTTTGCATTATGTGTCCACAAGTACTACCTGTAAACAGTTAGGCTTTAGAACACTCACAATTCATGTAAATGTGTTAACTCTTGACTGAATGACTGAAAGTATGCCTTATTTGGACTTGATCTATTTCTTTTCATCTTTCTTAAATCATGGCTTGAATGAAATCTGTTTAAAATGTATCGTATTCCATTTAATAGAAATTATGTTAAAATGGCACTCTCTGCTGAAGCAGAAACAGGATGTAACACTTATGTTTTATTGGGGTCAGAGGAAGGCCCTCTTGAAACAGGACAATGTCTGATTGGCCAGGACTCCTCAGAGGTGTGACAAACAACTAAGTTTAAATGATCATATTGCAAGATAGTGAGGGGGAGAAGTTGGTTGGTAAACGAGAAAGGAGTTGGTCCTGTTCTGGTAAGAGAAGCCAAGACAAGTACCAAGAACAATGGAGTGACAAGAAGAACAGACAAGCCGCTCATTCAAGCCATCCAACCTTCACTCACTTTTCTTTTCTTTACTTAATTCTCCTTACCGCTGAAAGTCTTGTGTCCTAAGTTTCGCCGCAAAGTTCAACCAACGACTTTTGCCGCTTCAACTCCAGCGACAAAGAGACTTCCTTCATTGTTCCACACGGACCTGATCTGGACCAATCGTCGACTTGGGAAACCCCTCTCTGCACGACGAGGGAAATTCACCTTAGTCAACGCAAGCAAGTACCTCCAGATGAAAACTGAACTGGTGTATTTAAATGAATGATTCATGGTTCGTTCTGGTCTTTGAAATGCATTGATAGGAATTCTGTTAATCAGATCTCTCTCTCTCTCTCTCTCTCTCTCTCTCTCTCTCTTTCAAAACTCTTTCTCTCTCATTTCCTTCTTACTGCAACGCGTATGAATGTGTGTGTGTGTATGTGCGTGCCTTTGTGTTAGATTAGTTTGTGTTAGAATAAATAAAATCTCTTGTAGATTTTAAAAGGAAAGTGTCTTGTATTATGTGCTTTATGATTTAATGTCTTAAACTGTGATCAAGTTACCGTGCTCTAATCAGTGTTTTCACGATTGTTGGATATTTATATCCGTTACAAGAGCTTATTACGGCTCGAGCAAATGAACGCTGGACGAATCAGTTGCTCGGTCGTAATCTAAACAACTCTTTATAATTCCCTAAATATTTCATTTGAGCTAATTTTACTTCCTAGGGTGTTTTCCCTACAGTCAAACCAAAAATTATTTACATTTTTTATATATTTTTACTAGTGGGTGAATATATTTTTACTAGTGTAAGTGAGGATAGCAAAATAAAGTAAACTGTTGCATATTATACTCAAAAATTCTTCATACAATTGACTACCAGTAAAATCGATACAAATTTGGAACCAAACATTATTCAGACACTTTGACCTGACCATGTTTTGCTTAAGTGTTATCTAACATAATTAAAGGTGTCCTAGAACCAGTTTTTACAAGATGTAATATAAGTCTAAGGTGTCCCCTGAATGTGTCTGTGAACTTTCAGCTCAAAATACCCCATAGATTTTTTTAAATTAATTTTTTTAACTGCCTATTTTTGGGGCATCATTAACTATGCACTGATTCAGGCTGCGGCCCCTTTAAATCGCGCGCTTCCCTAATCATTTAATCATGGATCATGTCAGTTATTATTGCTCCATCTGCCAATTTTCACTATTGTTCTTGCTTGCTTACCTAGTCTGATGATTCAGCTGTGCACAGATCCAGACCTTAATACTGGCTGCCCTTGTGTAATGCCTTGAACATGATCCCGACTGTTACGTAACTGTTACGGAGGTCTTTTAAACAAATGAGATTTATATAAGAAGGAGGAAACAATGGTGTTTGAAACTCACTGTATGTCATTTCCATGTACTGAACTCTTGTTATTCAACTATGCCAAGGTAAATTCAATTTTTGATTCTAGGGCACCTTTAAGATTTTTTTTTCTGACACACTCTTGTCATATTTTATTTTTTAAGATCTTGTCATATTTTATTACATTTTTTTAAACTATAGTGAATAAACTGTATCAATGAATGAAATGTTCAAGGTGTCTGAATAAATTTTGGTTTGACTAGTGCTGTCAACTTTAACGCGTTAATGCATGCGATTCATTTTTTTTACGCACTTTTTTGGACTAAAGAACTTTTGTAGCTTTAATAATGATTATCTATATTTAATTTAGGCTGTAAATTATGCAGTGCAGACTGTTTGGTAACTTTATTCAATTTCTGTATTTTTCCAATCTGTTAGATGGGTTTATGTGAGGATTGTTCTAAGTTCACTTAAATTAAAAGTTTATATTTTTGAAGCCTAATAAATGTGTCATGCAAAAATGATATAGCTTTCAATTACACTGTAATGTTGAATGGCTATAATTCATGTTTAAAATTGTGGAAAAAATCTTTTTCATCAAGACATCAGTAGCTGTAGGCTATTAGTATCAGTGATACTGGCCTTCATTCATAAAAAGATGTCATTAAACAAGTATTTAAAATATACTGTCTTCATGATGTTTCTTCATGTTGTTTTAATTTGGAGATTAACTGTGAAATTATTACATTATAAAATATATTAAAAACGTATAAAACTGTAAGTGTTTTTAATTGCGATTAATCATGATTAATCACAGAAAAAATTTGTGATTAATCAAGTTAAATTTTTTTAATCGTTTGACAGCACACATATACACTACCATTAAAACATTTGGGATCAGTAAGATTTTTATGTTTTTAAAAGAAGTTTCATCTGCTCACCAAGACTGCATTTAATTTAATTGAAAATACAGTAAAAACTGTAATATTGTAAAATATTATTACAATTTAAAATAACTGTTTTCTATTTGAAAATATTTTAAAATGTAATTCATTCTTGCATTGGCAAAGCTAAATTTTAAGCATCATTACTCCAGTCTTCAGTGTCACATTATCCTTCAGAATTCATTCTAATATGCTGATTTGCTGCTCAAGAAACATTTGTTGTGTACAATTTTACAAAATATTTGTGTACAATGCTTTTTTTCAGGATTCTTTCAAGATTTTTCAGGATGAATAGAAAGTTCAAAAGAACAGTGTTTATTTGAAATATAATCTTTGTAACATTATAAACATCTGTACTGTCACTTCTGATCGATTTAATGCATCATTGCTGAATAATAGTATTCATTTCTTTAATTTTTTAATAAAAAAAAAAATAAAAATTCTTACTGACCCCAAACTTTTGAACAGTAGTATATAATGTTACAAAAGCTTTGTATTTCAGATAAATGCTGTTCTTTTGATATTTCTATTCATTAAGTGTTTTCAACATTGATAATAATAATCCCAAACTTTTGAGCGGTAGTGTGTATATATATATCTATATATACAGTACAGTCCAAAATTTTGGAACCACTAAGATTTTTAATGTTTTTAAAAGAAGTTTCGTCTGCTCACCAAGGCTACATTTATTTAATTAAAAATACAGTAAAAAAGTAACAAAAACAGTAATTTTGTGAAATATTATTACAATTTAAAATAACTGTGTACTATTTAAATATATTTGACAAAGTAATTTATTCCTGTGATGCAAAGCTGAATTTTCAGCATCATTACTCCAGTCTTCAGTGTCACATGATCCTTCAGAAATCATTCTAATATGCTGATTTGAAACATTTATGATTATTTTCAATGTTGAAAACAGTTGTGCACTTTTTTTTTCAGGATTCCTTGATGAATAGAAAGTTCAAAAGAACAGCATTTATCTGAAATACAAAGCTTCTTTAGCATTATACACTACCGTTCAAAACTGACCCGTTTGGGGTCAGTAAGAATTTTTATTTTTATTTTTTTTAAAAGAAATTAAAGAAATTAATACTTTTATTCAGCAAGGATGCATTAAATCAATCAAAAGTGGCAGTAAAGACATTTATAATGTTACAAAAGATTAGATTTCAGATAAACACTGTTCTTTTAAACTTTCTATTCATCAAATAATCCTGAAAAAAAATATTGTACACAAATATTTTGTACAATTGTACACATTAAATGTTTCTTGAGCAGCAGATCAGCATATTAGAATGATTTCTGAAGGATCATGTGGCACTGAAGACTGGAGTAATGATGCTGAAAATTCAGCTTTGCCATCACAGGAATAAATTACTTTGTGAAATATATTCAAATAGAAAGATTAGTAGAATAGATTAGTTATTTTAAATTGTAATACTATTTCACAATATTACTGTTTTTACTGTATTTTTAATTAAACAAATGTAGCCTTGGTGAGCAGACGAAACTTCTTTTAAAAACATTAAAAATCTTAGTGGTTCCAAACTTTTGGACTGTACTGTATATATGAACTGCGTGTAATTACAGCTAATTAAATGTAAAATTACACTGTTGACCTTTCCCATACACCAAACCTGTCCCTAACCTCACCCGTATCCACCTCATTAACAGCAAAAGTCTTTGTAATACAATATGAACAAAATTTTTTGGTTTTCAATATTTACAATTATTTTTGATATAAGTACATAGTAATTGAGGACACCTAATATGAAGTGTGAACAAATGTCCATTTTCTTTGAGTACTACAGTATTGACTTCTCTTAATAAATTTTTACCTACTGCTGAAATCTGTATTTAAAAAGCTCAATGTGATACACAAGAGATTAAAAGTAGAAAACACAAAATTTGTATATAACAAATATTTCCATGGTGAAAAAAAACACCTAAACATTTTGACCAGTATGGCTCACAAAATGACAAAATGACTTTTTATGTAAGAAAAAAAATGTATGACTTTACTTTATAATTACACTTTGCTACAATGTAAAGTAGTGAGTGTACAGCTTGTATAACAGTGTACATTTGCTGTCCCCTCAAAATAACTCAACACACAGCCATTAATGTCTAAACCACTGGCCACAAAAGTGAGTACACCCCTAAGTAAAAATGTCCAAATTAGGCCCAATTAGCCATTTTCTCTCCACAGTGTCATGTGACTTATTAGTGTTACAAGGTCTCAGGTGTGAATGGGGAGCAGGTGTGTTAAATTTGGTGTTATCGCTCTCACTCTCTCATACTGGTCACTGGAAGTTCAACATGGCACCTCATGGCAAAGAACTCTCTGAGGATCTGAAAAAAATAATTGTTGCTCTACATAAAGATGGCATAGGCTATAAGAAGATTGCCAAGACCCTGAAACTGAGCTGCAGCACAGTGGCCAAAGCCATACAGTGATTTAACAGGTCGACCAAATAAGTTGAGTGCATGTGCTCAGCGTCATATCCAGAGGTTGTGTTTGGGAAATAGACGTATGAGTGCTGCCAGCATTGCTGCAGAGGTTGAAGAGGTGGGGGGTCAGCCTGTCAGCGCTCAGACCATACGCCGCATACTGCATCAAATTGGTCTGCATGGCTGTCGTACAAAGACAAGTGTATCTTGCCTACAGTCAAGCATGGTGGTGAGAGTGTCATGGTCTGGGGCTGCATGAGTGCTGCCAGCACTGGGGAGCTACAGTTCATTAAGGGAACCATTGTGACACTGTCACATAAGACATGTGTTTTATCCGCTCAATATATATAACATGATGGTTTTATGTTACATGTTGTCTTAGCCATTTTATTCCTCTTACTTATTTTAATGTATGTCTTTAAATGAGTCTGGGTCTGCCTGTCATGTGACTGATCACATGACAAGAATAAGGAAGTAAGCCAGCATAAAGGAGGCAGCATGGCAAACAAACAGGGTCACCAAGCAAAGACCACAAGCTGGATTGAGGAGTTTCATTTTACGGACTTAGCTTTCCAGCAAACCACATCACTTTTCCATTGGATTATCACTTTCAGGACTTTGTACAGTATATACACCAGTGGACACTTTCACATTAGGACATTATAAGCACTCTACTAGGACTCTTAAGGACTGTTTTAGGGTATGGTGTAAATGGACTCCACGCTTTTAAACAGCCTAAGTCAGGGGTCTCAAACTCAAATTGTCGGGGGGCCGTTTCTGTGATTGACACCTCATAGGAGGGCCATATTATCCTTCAAGCGCAAGAAAGCGCAACATTTCAGAAAATTTACTTTCCTTTGCATTATTTCTCATTTACTTCAAATTTCATTAGGCCTACTAAAATATTTGTTATACCTATACTATAAATATCTTATTTACCATACTAAATGTAAACAGCAGTTTCTCTCATTGTTACAGAGAGTAATATAATTATATAATACTATTACTAATATAATACTACTAATATAGCCTACTAATATAATACTATTAATTGAAATAGTCTGGTGCAACTTCTCACATCCAACAAGATATATGGAATAAAAAAATAAGTAATTTAGGAACAAAACCAGCAACACTTGTGGCGTGGAGGGGTCAGAAATAAACAAAAAAACTGGAGCTATATATCAACTTTATTTTGCCAAAAAAATAAAAATCTCTCATTGTTACATACATTATTAGTTTTTAACATTTAGTGGAAGTATTTTCCCTTACTTTATGTTAGCTTAAATAACATTAAAATCTTGCACTGAACAACACTGTACTGAACAAATACAATCCCTGAATACATTTGTACACTATCCTATTTCTTGACAGACACCTGCAGCGCTTGTGCTCACACAGCTGGGCCACATTTGTCCAAGCATCGGTAACATTTAATGGCTGCATCGGACGCGTTTCGGGGGTTTAAATCGGCGCTCGTGACTTAAAGTCGAGTGCTTTTACTGTAATTTAGGCAAGCACGCTCATAATAGAAGCGATTGAGAGCGCGGCTCATGGTTGCATAGCAACGACAGACGCCACTAGAGAGAAAGCGAATTGGAAAGAAGGAGAATGCGGCGCGGACGCGATATGTGACGCGATATGTGAATGCCCCTTAGAATGGCGACTTTTTCTTTGCATAACAGACAGGTAGCAACTAGAGAATAATAATAATAATAATAATAATAATTTAGCGGGCCGGATTATGTTTTATTTTTGAGATCAGTTGCGGGCCGGGTAGAGGGGGTGGGCGGGCCGTAAATGGCCCGCGGGCCGGCAGTTTGAGACCACTGGCCTAAGTTATTCTAGTTTTATTGTGTTGTTTTAGGTTCCTTGTGAATATTGTAAATAAACCTTATTTATCCATTTCTGTTATCTGTCTCATCTTTTTAAACACTCCAAACCTCTCACACAGTTTAATCTGACCCCATTTTAATCCAATAGGGCCGATCGTTACACCATGAATGCCAACATGTACTGTGACATACTGAAGCAGAGCATCCCTTTGGAGACTGGGCCGCAGGGCAGTATTCCAACATGATAACGACCCCAAACACACCTCCAAGACGATCACTGCCTTGCTAAAGAAACTGAGGGTAAAGATGATGGACTGGCCAACCATGTCTCTAGATGTAAACCCTATTGAGCATCTGTGGGGCATCCTCAAACGGAAGCTGGAGGAGCGCAAGGTGTCTAACATCCACCAGCTCCGTCATGTCGCCATGGAGGAGTGGAAGAGGACTCCAGTGGCAACCTGTGAAGCTCTGGTGAACTCCATGCCCAAGAGAGTTAAGGCAGTGATGGAAAATAATGGTGGCCACACAAAATACTGAAACTTTGGGTCCATTTTCACTTAGGGGTGAACTCACGTTTGTGGCCAGTAGTTTAGACATTAATGGCTGTGTGTTGAGTTATTTTGAGGGGACAGCAAATGTACACTGTTATACAAGCTGTACACTCACTACTTTACATTGTAGCAAAGTGTCATTTCTTCAGTGTTGTCACATGAAAAGACATAATAAAATATTTACAAAAATGTGAGGGGTGTACTCACTATATATATATATATATATATATATATATATATATATATACATTTCAATATATATATATATATATATATATATATATATATATATATATATATATATATATATATATATTTTTTTTTTTTTTTTTTTTTTTTTGCAGATAGTTTTTACCTTCACTTCATAATAATGCACTCCATATGTGGGCAGTGACTCCACCAGGGTCAAATACCTAAAACAAACATAATGATCAGATTGATGTTTAGCAGCATCTTAAGGATCTATCAGCACACAGCAGGCCTGAGGTATGGGCGTGAAGGATTTAAGCAGCCAATCATAAATCACGTCCCCCCCTGATGACCCGCACCCCTGAGGCTAATCATTGTTTTTCCGATACTCACTGCACAATGGCCTGCCCTCTGGAGAGCCCTTTCAACAGCTTGTAGTGCTCAATCACACGCTCCTCACTGCAAAAGAGAAGGATGATGAAATCTGCTCCACGGAGGATATATTCCCCACCCATGAAAGAAGGCATCCCGCCCCCCAAACCTCAGCATGTCAGCATAAAGACAGGACAGCATGGATCATCAGCCATAAAGCTCTCATAAAAGGCTATAAATGCAGCTTCAGCATCACTGACTCGTCTGCTCTGAATGTAAATCTCATGGCTGTCTGAGCCACTAACTTGAATGACAGCACTGGTAGTAAATAAACAACATTAGACTATAAGGAGAATATATCAGACAAAAATGCACTTAATTTTTATTTTTTTTTAAAAGCTAGTTATACATACACTGTAATATATATATATATATATATATATATATATATATATATATATATATATATATATATATATATATATATATTACAGTGTATGTATAACTAGCTTTTATATGTATAGCTTTTATATATATATATATGATTACTGATCGAATTACATGGAGGTATTTTTTTAAATATAAGTCAATGTAAAAGCATGTAGGTACACAATAAGTGCACTGTATCAAATGATTAATTTAAATGTTACTACATCGCAGTTAAAGACACCCAATATAAAGTGGGAGAGAAAACACTTGTGTAGTATAATAAGATCCCCATAAACCTCATTAAATGTACATATATATACCTAATATAAAATGTGACTGTGTTTTCTATATTGAAATAGTTGTATGTAAACAAGTTTTACCAGTATGCTAGAGACGGATGCTCCTTCAGTACTTTAGTGGGCAATGCTGGAAGCTTCTTCAGCTCTGCCCGGGTATTTTCATCACTAAAATCAATAAAAATACACTTTCAACATGCAACAAGATTCAATAACTGACATTTTTAACACAATGTGTCATGTTACACATGACGTTAACCACATTACCGCATGATGCACTATAACAGTGCACTGAATAATTATTGGCCAAGTAATAGGGTACAGAGATGCATTATTTTTCACAAAATGATTCATTAGACAATAAACAAACTAATTTGCATACAGTTTGCTCTAGTTAGGTGAATAATAGCTTAAAAAAAGTACCATATGACTTCAAAAGCCTTGAATATAGCACACAAATCACAGACTACATTTATGGTGCTTTTTAGACCTTTATACAGACTGAAAGTCAGAATCAACATGCTTTTTAGCTATTTGTAAAACAGCTTGAACATCCCACTACATAACTCCAAAAAGAAAGTCATAAAGGTTTGGAAAGACATTATTCTAAGTAAATGATGACAGAATATTCCTTTAATGCAGAGCTTGTCTAACTTTTCTGACCCAAGGAACTTTCATTATTACATTATTCTAATCTCATGCTGACCTTGTTTCTCAATTAACAACCCTTAATGTCTTTTGCCATATCTTGGATTCACTGTATTACTGTTCTGCCTGACAGAGAGAGATTTAGTTTAATGCTGATTTTGCTCTCTATAGAAGCAACCAATTCATCTAAAGAATATATATTGTATATATAAATATAGATATATGTTTCATATACCAGTGCACAGACCACCTGCAGTGCCTTCATATAGTCCTGGGTAAAAACTATTTGACAGTACAAAGTGATATTTAAGGATAGTTCACCCAAAAATGAACATTTGATGTTTATCTGCTTACCCCCAGGGCATCAGACCAGAGCGCGATCAGACCTCACTAAGCGAATGCTGAACGCAGTTGGACATAGTGGTGTTTTAGGACATCAGTGTGTTGTCATGAGCCA
Source organism: Chanodichthys erythropterus (assembly GCF_024489055.1). Classification (NCBI taxonomy): domain Eukaryota; kingdom Metazoa; phylum Chordata; class Actinopteri; order Cypriniformes; family Xenocyprididae; genus Chanodichthys; species Chanodichthys erythropterus. Next base: position 3,842,361 of record NC_090240.1, read on the forward strand.
CAGGGTTTAATTTGGATTTGTGCATGTTTTATTTACTCTTATAGACGAAGTTCCCATTGACATGCATTATACAGTTGACAGACCGCAACGGTTGGAGTTAAAAATCATCATTGTGTTCTACTGAAGAAACAAAGTCACCTACATCTTGGATGCCCTGGGGGTAAGCAGATAAACATCAAATTTTCATTTTTGGGTGAACTTGTTTGCAATACCTTGTATAGTCTCCTTTAGATTCCTGTGAAACAAAATAAGTAAAGCATGAGCATTTAATGCATAACACTGACAAAAAAAATAAAAACATCATATATAAAAGCTCTGACAGTCCTACCTGCAGTGCATGAGCAGCTAATTTAAAAACCAGCTCACTCTCCACCTCAATGTCACCCTGTGGACAAACAAGCAAACGTCACTTCAAGAATTCATTTTGAATCACTTTTAAATATGTGCTGTGAATTATAATGTTTTGAAATCATATTCATCATGTCAATTTCTTAATGAAATGAGGAAATGTGCTACAGAAGCATAAACAGTATTTGAGCTATGTATGTGATATTTTTGCCACAGGCATCAATTTGTTTTGGTGAAATGTCTTGGCTCATGAATAATAATTAGGTTATACACAAATAATTTAAAAAGATATTTTACTGTTTACATAAATACATTGTCCATCATGTATATGAAATAGTCACTGAACCAAATGCCTTAATATAACCATTTACTATAACAAAGAAAAATTAGCACTGTATGTTGGAGACACGTTTACATTATTTTTGTGATTTCACTGGAATGGACAGAGAGCTACGAAAAGCAAAATAGATTGAGAGAGGTGTGTGAGGGAAAGAACATACAACTGCTGTCATTTTCTGATAACAATCACAACAACACTCCACAGCAGCAAGTTAAAAATAAACGATTTCAGAACAAATCTACGGGAGCTTGTTTCTGCCACAGATTATGCGATTACAAATTTATATCTCACAATTCTGAATTTTTCCTCACAATTGCGAGTTATTATCTCGCAATTCTGACTTTATTTCTCCTAACTGCAAGTTATGAACTCAGAATTGCGAGAAATAAAGTCAGAATTTACTCATTTTCTATACAGTATATTGAGATATAAACTCACAATTTAAACATAAAACTTGCTTTAATTATAAACTCACAGATTATATCTCACAATTCTGAGAAATAAAGTCAGAATTGACTTATATAGTAAATATACATACATAACATATATATATATATATATATATATATATCTATATATATATATATATATATATATATATATATATATATATATATATATATATTGTTACATGTGCACTCTGTTTTGGACTCACTCTGGACTTGTTGTTGTTTTATTTCCCGCCACTAATCATCACACCCAGCTGTTCCTTATCACCCTGCTTGTTATCCCTTGTATATAAGCCCTGTGTTTCCAGTCCTGTGTTGTCCGTTATTGTACTTGTATTGTTTGGTGTATGTTCCTGTCTGTTCCTGTAGTCTCCTGTGGATATTCCAGTAAAAGACTTGTTTATGTATATTTCTCCTCGTCGTGTGCTTTATACACCAGCAACTATAACATATATATATATGTATAATAGATATATATAGAATTGTGAGATATAAACTCTTGAATTGCAAGAAATAAAGTCAGAATTGAATATAAATATAGAGAGAGAGAGAGAGAGAGAGAGAGAGACTCATAATTCTGACACGTTTTTCTTGCAATTTTGAGTTTATATTTCACAATTCTGACTTTATTCCTCACAATCACAAGTTATAAACTCAGAATTGACTTTATTTTTATATATTGAGATATACTGAGACATAAACTCGCAATTCTGACTTTCTTCTTGCAATAGCGATTTTATATCTCACAATTCTTACTTTATTTCTCGTAATTTTGAATTTACTCCTAAGTACCTTTTTTATTTTTTATTTTGTGGTGGAAACAAGCTTCCATACAAATCAAATGCTTCCTCTGTATTACAAATAATTCTGCCGCAAGCTCATAAAGTGTTGGGGGAAAACCAGGCCATGGCGAAGAGTGAAAAAATGTTGCCCATGCTGCAATGACACAAAATAATCCTCATGTTGGTCATGATGGTTGTGAAGAATCTTATAGGAATTGCTCTGTTTTATTGATTCACAAGCGAATCAGTAACACATACTTTTTATATGGCCCTGGGATGTAATAACTCATATATTAACACTCTGAGGTCTGTGGCTTTTTAATTGTTTATGGAGGCGAGAAATGAGACGGTGAATCACTGTGAAAACATGCACAAATGTACTCACGTTATAGATGGCAGATTTAGCATTCAAAAAGAATAACTCCACAGTTGTGTGCTCCTTTAGAAGTGAAATGCTCTCAATGTAAAACCTGCAAATGACAAATCCTTTAGTTAATCGCAATTTCATAGTAATGAACAGGGCGAAGTCGTAACCAATAGACAAAAACCTCACTTCAAATCTAAACCAAGGTGCTTCTTTGGAGTAGCACCACAGTGATTCAGTCCAGGAATGTGCTGCATTTTGTGGTCGATGTGGTCATGTGACTTAAGACATCATGAGGTAGAGATCACATACCTCACCAGGAACTGAAGAGCAATAGGCCCTGATTTCTTGGAGAAGTCGTGTTCCAGCACTCTGCGGTCCAGCTGCAACCATTTGCACTGACCACTGGAAGAGGATAAAGTTAATCTGAAATGTGCGATCTGACATTCTTATTCAACCCAGTAAATGCTCTGCAATTTAACACTAATATATGAAAATCATCTGCACAGAGACAGCTTCAACAGGACTGAACTGAGCAGAACCATCAGATTTTGCAAAACAAGTATTTTTAAACATTTGTACAGTTTAATGTACTTTTAAGTATTGTGCAGGGACTTTGAGGAACACTTTAGAGTAATAGCTCCAGTGAATCAGTGAATCAACGTTTAGAACTGGTTCATTCAAATAAACATTCCACACATTCTCAGACATTCTGATGGTATTACCTTAAAAGGATAGTTCACGTAAAATTAAAAAATTCTCATAATTTACTCATCCTTATGTTGTTCCAATTCCATTTGACTTTTGGTCATCTTCACAACACAAATTAAGATATTTTTAATGAAATCTGTGAGATTTCTGTCCTCCCTATTGAAAGTCCATTTCACCAAGGACACTGTAAAATTAACCCATATAAAGCGAGCAGAATTTTCATTTTTGGGTTTGACATGTCCTTTCACCCTTTATGTTTTCAAAAGCTAGATTTTTTCAAATGTTCATGGGAACAAGGAATCTCTATAGACAGCATCATTAAAAAGAGGTACTTACGTGTCATCCACATAGGTGAACCCAAAGTATTCCTTCTCCTTAAGGTTAAAATGCGATGAGACCAAATCCAAGAGTTCACGAGATAACAGCTTCGGCTGCAAGAGAAAATTCACTGATCAATATAATGTGAGACAGGGAGGTTTATTGAGGTCCATTACCCTTGAGTGGGAGGTGTAATAGACTTGAGCTGGGATCAACTGTGAGACATTATACCTGAACCAACAGCTCCAGCTTCCTGTCGTCCAGGAGCTGCACCTGGCAGAGTCGTCCCTCGGTCATCTGTGGACACAGTAATGACATCAGATGATTGACACTGCACTATCACCACCTTCTCTCCTCACTGTGTTCAGTGACACACTGAACACTGACTTAACATATTAGATTCAAAATTCAAGTTGTACAATGTCCTCTTTCAGATGGCACACACTCAAGTGTTAGGGAAAGTAAACAGACAAATATTTTCACATAATAACTGTCATCAAATCCAGAGATATAAATCACAACGCATCTCTCAGCAGCAACAGCCAAAACCATCCAGAAAGAATCTGTTATGGCAGAATATTGAGATAGAGATGAGACATTTTTGCAAATGGCTGGTTAATTCTCAGGTGCCTGAAAATCTATTTCATATCAGCATCAGTGCTAGACATTGTTATTTTTATTTTCAAATTCAAATGATTAGACTACACCTACACCAATGATTATTAGGCAGCCAACTAACTAGGGGTGTCACGATTCTCCAAATCCTCGATTCGATTACATTTTCTAAGGTCACGGTTCGATTCGATTCTCGATTTTTACATTTATTTTTTTTTTCATTTTTCAGTTATGAGATGCGTTCTACTTGGGATTGGAGTTTTCCACCACCGAATAAGGTCGCATGTCTGCGGCTATGAATACTCCTAACGCCTGTTTCACACTGCAAGCGTGAGCGTCGCGTGCGCAGTGCATGAGCGTAACTATACCGTCACTGCAGCTGCCGAGACGCGCGAGTATTCACAATGGAAGCGTTTGTACAGCGTCACAGCAGTGGCTCGAATCTGCATAGTGAGAATTTCTTTACAAAGACAGCTATAAATTTGTTTTTATAAGTTGGTCATTTATAAACTTGATAGTCTTGAAAGTTTGTTAACATGGGGAAGTGTACAACATTTTCATATAAACGTAAATAAATAAAAATAAATAAAAGCCTCGTGTTATCCATTGCTGCACATGAATGAGGTGAGCTTTGTGTTTGACATCATCTGCCGCGTGCACATATTTACAAGACGGCAAACTCGTATGGTACACGCACATAAGTATAGCTTGCAAACTGTTTTTTTTTTTTTTTTTTACGCAAACGTTGTCAACATAACTCACTGGAAATCCAAAATACTTCCACACCAGCGACTTCAGTGAAAGAGGAGGGGGTTCGAGTTCTGTCGATGATGGGTCTCCTGCATCTGCAGTTGCCATTCTATCTTTTGAGTGGCTGTTAGAGGAGGTTGACTGGCAGTGTTTTTTTTCCCTCTTGGCAAGCAACCGGACGCGACATGGGGGCGTGGCAGCATCGACGATTCCATTTTTTAATTCGAAGTTCGAGATTGTGACTTAATTTCGGTCGATTTCGATTTAAAATCGAAATCGTGACACCCTTACAACTAACCTATCAAACAAACAAAACAACCAACCAAAACAAACAAACAAAAACAATCAACCAACCAACCAACCAACCAACCAAAAAACAAATAAATAAACAACCAAACAAACAAAACAACCAACCGACCAATAAACCAACAGACCAGCCAATCAAGCTACTAAACAACCAATCAACCACACAAACAAATAAACAACCAGCAAAAACAAATAAATTAATGACCAACTAAACAAAAAACAACCAAAAAACAAACAAACAAAACAAACAACCAACCAACCAACCAACCAACCAACCAACCAACCAACACAACATCAGACGAGCCAATAAAGCTATTAAACAACCAACCAAACAAACAACCAAAAAAAACAAATAAATTAACGACCAACTACACAAACAAACAACCAAAAATTAAACCAGCAAACCAATCTACTAAACAAACAACCAAACAAAAAACAGCTAATCAACCAAATAAACAACCAAGCAAACAAACAAAACCAACCAACCAACCAACCAACCCATCAACCAAAAAACAAACCAGCCAATCAATCTACTTAACAACCAACCAGACAACCAATCAGCCAACCAAACAAAAACAAACAGCCAATCAGCCAACCAAAAAAAATAAACTGGCAAAAAACCAAATAAATAAATAAACGACCAAAGAAACAATCAAATGAACATCCAGCCACCCAAACTAGCAAGCAAGCAAACAAACAAACAAACCAGAAAACCAATCAAACAAAGAAAAAAAACAAAAACAAACAAATAAATAAACAACCAACCAAAACAAAACAAACAGACAAATAAACAAATACCCCACAATATTTCGCTTTCAAAACACTGTTACGTTCAAAATGTTTTAGGGCTGAGTATTACAAGGATGAAGGTCAGTGCAAATATAGCTGCATGCACAATGTCAATATGCATTGGGTCACTGTGATTTTGCCAAGTAAGACATGTTCCTGGATCAACATATTTTGTTGATCCTGGAACAACATTCCAATCTTAAAATTTAGTCTTAACCCTATTCCTACCCCTAAACCTAATCCTACCCATAACTTATACCTAAAATCAGAGGGGAAAGATAGGTGAATAACACTGATGTAGAAGCACCTAACCCTGGTTGCAAGCCTAAACTTGACATAAATGGTAAACTTGTCCCTCAAATCTGATTGGTTGATTGGAATGTTGTTCCAGGATCAACAAAGATGTCTTGGCAAAATCACTGTGACCCATACGGGTCATATGTTTTTTGGTATTGCTGCTAATGCAGGGGAAATTTGGTGACAAATTCATTAAAACTGAAGATTTTTTTTTTAATAAGATGCATTTAAACCAGCAGAAATGGGTCTTCAAAAGGACTGTAGCTCAGCACCACCAGAAGCCATGCACACACAGATTATTGTGGAAAACGTACTCGGTTACTAACGTAACCTCGGTTCCCTGAGATACGGAACGAGTACTGCGTATGGGGAAAGGTCTCCCTTTTTCCCCGCTGCTGAAGCCTTTTTCAATAACGCAGTGTAACTGCACCGTCATTGGTTCACTCATAGACAAGTTGTTGAACCAATGGCGGCGCGGCATAGCTGCGCGGCCTATGGCGACAAAGCGCGCGAATATTCCCGCCGAAATGGGCGGGGTATAGGGCTATATAAGCAGGCGTTTCGCCATAGGATTTCAGTGTCAATCGACTGAAGCGACGACCCTGAGCCGCAGCCTCGTGGCACGGCAAGTGACGCAGTACTCGTTCCGTATCTCAGGGAACCGAGGTTACGTTAGTAACCGAGTACGTTCCCTTTCGATACTTCACTCGTACTGCGTATGGGGAACGAATTCAACCACGCCGTGCCACGGCTGGGAACGATATAGCTTGCATTTGGCCACCCAGAGGGGGGCAAAAAGGACAAGCGGAGGCAAAGCCTAACCGAACCCATGGTTACACTGAAGGAAGATACTTCCTATGGTGGCGTGAAGCGGGACCTGTTGGAAGCCGCTAATCACACCGACAGGACCCGAGCTTGTAAGGTCGGGACATCGAGGTGATAGAACCTGACAAAGGTGGACGGCGAAGACCAGCCGGCCGCCTCACAGATGTCTTGGATGGAAACTCCGTTGGACCAAGCCCACGAGGAAGCCATTCCTCTAGTGGAGTGGGCCCTGACTCCTATGGGGCAATTAGTGCCCAGTGAGGAGTAGCACAGGTTAATAGCATCCACTATCCAACGGGAAATGCGTTGTTTCGAGACCGGAGACCCTTTGGTGCGGCCGCCAAAACAAACAAAGAGCTGATCCGACAGTCTGAAAGACTGTGATCGGTCTATGTAGGTCCTCAATGCCCTGACTGGGCAGAGTAGCTGCAGCTCTGGTTCGTCCGCCGAGGGAGGAAGAGCAGAGAGCGAGATGACCTGAGCTCTAAACGGAGTTGAGAGCACTTTAGGGACGTAGCCATGCCTAGGTTTCAGAACGACCTTAGAGTCACCAGGCCCGAATTCGAGGCATGCAGGGTTCACAGAGAGGGCCTGCAAATCGCCAACACGCTTTACCGATGCTAGTGCTAGTAGCAGAGCGGTTTTAGTGTTAGGGGCCTGAGGTCGGCTGAACCCATTGGTTCAAATGGGGCTCCTTTCAAGGCCCTGAGGACCAACGAGAGGTCCCAGGAGGGAATAGTGAGAGGGCGAGGAGGATTCAAACGCCTAGCACCTCTCAAAAAACGGATCACGAGCCCGTTTCGTCCCACCGATTGGCCAGCAATAGGAGCGTGGAACGCTGCAATGGCTGCTACGTAAACCTTAAGCGTGGAAGGGGAGCGCCCCATTTCCAAGCGTTCTTGGAGGAAAGACAGTATGGAAGATACGTCACTCTCCACAGGGTCTATGTTGCGTGTTGAACACCAATCAACAAAGACTGACCACTTCTGGTCGTAGAGGCGCCTCGTAGATGGGGCTCTAGCCTGAGAAATGGTATTTAGGACGTCCTCGGGGAGGCTAGTCGGCTCCCATCGAGGGACCAGAGGTGCAGAGCCCAGAGCTGCGGCTGTGGGTGCCAGATTGTTCTGTTTGCCTGAGAGAGGAGGTCCCGTCTCAGGGGAATCGGCCACGGGGCTCTTAGAGAGAGCCTGAATAGCTCTGAGGACCAAACCTGGTTCCTCCAGAGCGGGGCCACCAGAAGGACTCTGTGCTGGTCTTCTCTGATACGCCTGATGACCTGGGGGATCAGTGCGATCGGAGGGAAAGCATAAAGGAGCGTGCTGGGCCATGTGTGGGCCAGAGCATCTACTTCCTTCGAGAAAAATGTTGGGCAATGAGAGTTGTCTTCTGAGGCGAAGAGGTCTACCTCTGCCTTCCCGAAGAACTCCCAGATCGTGAGGACCACTTGGGGGTGGAGCATCCACTCGTCGGAGGGGATGTTGCTCCGTGACAACATGTCCGCACCCAGATTGTTCCTGCCAGGAACATGAGTCGCTCTGAGCGACTGAAGCCTCGGAAGAGCCCATTCCAGCAGTCGTTTCGCCAGAGCGCATAAGCGGCTGGACGAAAGACCGCCTTGGTGGTTCAGGTATGACACCACCGTCATACTGTCTGACCGAACTAGAACATGACGTCCCGTCAAGTAAGCCTGAAAGAACTGAAGGGCTTTCATCACTGCTAGCATCTCTAGACAGTTGATGTGTAGATGGCTTTCCTCGTGGCTCCACGAGCCGAAGGCCGGTCTGCCCTCGCACACAGCGCCCCAGCCCAAGTTGGAGGCGTCTGTTGAGAGCACCGTCCTCCGTGAGACCGCCTGTAAGGGGACTCCGCGTTGGAACCATACTGGATCCATCCAAGGTTTCAGGGCTAGAAGACAGGCCCGATTGACCTTGAGACATAGGCGGCCGTGCCGCCATGCGCTGGGAGGAACCCGGAACTTCAACCAGTACTGAAGAGGCCGCATCCGAAGAAGGCCTAGCTGCAGCACCGGGGAGGCGGAAGCCATCAGCCCTAGCAGCCTCTGGAAAAACTTCAGAGGGAGATAGGCTTTGTTCGTGACAGATGCCGTGAGCTGCTGAATTGCCAGGGCGCGCTCTGGCGAGACTACTGCCGTCATACGGACCGAGTCGAAAACTGCTCCCAGAAACGAAATTCGTTGAGTGGGGCATAGCGAGCTCTTGGCTAAGTTGACCCTGAGACCCAGGCATTGTAGATGGCTGAGGAGCACGGATCTGTGGCGTTCCAGCTCGTCTCGCGAACGGGCTAAGATGAGCCAGTCGTCGAGGTAATTCAGAACCCGGATTCCCATCTGTCTCAGAGGGGAAAGCGCCGCGTCCATGCACTTGGTGAAAGTGCGGGGAGCCAGAGACAGCCCGAAGGGCAGGACCGTATATTGGTATGCCACCCCTTCGTATGCGAATCTCAAGAATCGTCTGTGACGGGGGGCTATCTGGATGTGAAAATACGCATCCTTCAGGTCCAGCGAGCAGAACCAGTCCTCGGGGCAAATGTGCGCGAGGATCTGCTTCAGCGTCAGCATTTTGAACTTCCGTCTCATGAGGGAGTGATTCAAAAGCCTGAGGTCTAGGATGGGTCTGAGACCGCCATCCTTTTTGGGGACCAGAAAGTAGCGGCTGTAAAAGCCTGTCTCGCTCTCTGACGGAGGAACCATTTCCACAGCTCCTTTTTCCAGCAACGACATGACTTCGGCCCGGAGGACATGAGCGTCGTCCGGATTGACCGATGTTTGAAGCACCCCGGCGAAGCGGGGGGCCGTCGTGCAAACTGGAGCGAGTAGCCCTGGTTTACGATCCCCATGACCCATTCTGACACATCGGGGATGGCCTGCCAGGCCTCGGCCCGAGTGGCTAGGGGTTGAATAATGTTGGGTGACAGACCGCCGTTGAGAGGGTCGTACACCGCGAGGGGTGGAAGAGGAAATTTGCTCTTTTTGTGATGAGGTAAAAATTTGTCCGCCGTGAAAACGGCGTTTGGAGTGGGCGCAACAGGTGTGGGCCCAGCTGTCACTTGGAGTATGTTTCCCACGCCCGGAAATAAACGAGGCGGAGGGGAAATTACCCGTGGGAGCTTTTGGGGTGGTCCGGTCGTAACGGGACGGTCCCCCATCCTCTTCCTGTCCGACGAATCAGGACGACTTCGGAGGCACCGGGTCCAGCACAATCCTGGGCCGGGGTCCCTGGCGCCTCGGGAAGGGAGGGCGCTTCGCAGGGCGCGAGCGCTGGCGATGCTCCTGGGGCGGCGCTGCCTGTGTTGCAGGTGGGGCTGGTTTGTTCTGCTGAGCCGGCGCAGTCCTGGGGCGGCTAGACGCAGAAGCGGAGCTGGAGCGCTTAGGCAAGAAATGCCTCATAGCCTGAGACGATTTCTGCGCGGCAGTAAAGCGCTCAGTGAAGCCATCCACTGCAGGCCCGAAGAGACCAGAAGGCGAGACCGGGGCGTCTAAGAAGGCCGTCTTGTCTAGGTCTTTGATCTCCGTTAGGTTGAGCCACAGGTGGCGCTCCAACACGACCAGGCTGGCCATGGAACGACCGATGGCCTGGGCCGTAGCCTTCGTAGCTCGCAGGGCAAGATCCGTGGCGCTGCGGAGATCTTTGAAGGCTGGCGCGTCGATTCCAGACTCATCCAGAGAGCGGAGGAGTTTGGCCTGGAATGCTTGAAATATGGCCATGGTGTGGAGCGCAGAGGCAGCTTGGCCCGCCGAGGTGTAAGCCCGTCCAGCCAGAGTAGAGGTGGTCCGACAGGGCTTGGAAGGAAGGGCCCTCTTCGTCTTCCAACCCACAGCCGCGGGAGGACAGAGGTGAGCAGCCACCGCTTCATCTAGGGGTGGCAAGCGCTCGTATCCCTTCTCCTCGGCGCCGTCGACGGCGGTGAGGGCGGAGCGGTGCGTAGTGTGGAGGCGGGCAGAGTAAGGAGCGCGCCACGACTTCGTCAGCTCTTCGTGGACCTCAGGAAAGAAGGGCGCTGAACGCTGGCGAGGTGCTTGGCGGCGGCCTGGCAGAAACCATTCGTCCAGGCGGCTGCGAGACGGCTCCTCTGGAGGGGCCCACTCGAGGTCCAGCTCTTCAACGGCTCTAGACAGGATGCGGAAGAGCTCGGCATCCATGCCCTGGCCATGCTCGATGGGTTCCAAGGGAGGCGGTGGAGCGGGTCTTCCGGCTCGCCAGCCCATCCTTCCGCTTCGGAAGCCGCAAGAGACATGGAGTCGTCTTGTTCGTCGTCTGTTCCCCCGAATGAGACGAGGGGTCACTCGCTTCTGCGGAGGGACGCTGCTCAGGGCGAGAGAACAGAACTGGAGAGAGTTCCCTGGGAGGAGAGGGCGAGGCACGCGGGGGCTGGGCCGGCGTGAGCTCGCTCAACTCCTGGCGCTGAGTCGCTCTACCCCGCTGTCTTTTCCTCGCCGGACCGCGGGAGGAAGGAGACGGGAGGGCGCGAGCGGCGAGATCGCCCTCAGTGAAGAAGGCGACCCGCGAGCGCAGGGAAGCGAGACTCATACACTCGCAGTGCGGGCATGAGTCTCCAGCGAGCGCGCCGTCTGCGTGGGGCTTGCCCAGGCAAGCGACACACTCGCTGTGTCCATCGTCGTCGTGCAGGGGGGCCCTGCAAGTACCACATGAGTGGCGGGGCATCGTGAGACGCCGCTGCCGTGAAAACGGCAATTGGGTGGCTCTTTTAGAGCGGCGAGGGCCGCGGAAGCTCTTAAAGCGGTGAAAACCGCTGGAAATCGCTCTTTTAGGAGCGGCGTTTAAGCCGCGGATGAAGCTCTCAGGCGGCGCGCCGGATGGCGGCAGGGGACGCACAGGAAGCGGCCGGAAGCGGGAAGCGGGAGGCGGCGGCTCGGCGACGGCGCTAGAAGCTGCAGTCCGCGAGGGCGCCGGCGCTTTCTTCCACCGGCGAGTCCAGGCGAGTCCGCTGCGGGAGCCTCTTCAGACGGCGGCGAGAGCAGAAGGCGGCGAGCTTCTTCGGCTTCAGGCGGAGATCAGCGAAGAGAAGTAGATGTCGTCGCTGAAGGAGAAAACACTGAAATCCTATGGCGAAACGCCTGCTTATATAGCCCTATACCCCGCCCATTTCGGCGGGAATATTCGCGCGCTTTGTCGCCATAGGCCGCGCAGCTATGCCGCGCCGCCATTGGTTCAACAACTTGTCTATGAGTGAACCAATGACGGTGCAGTTACACTGCGTTATTGAAAAAGGCTTCAGCAGCGGGGAAAAAGGGAGACCTTTCCCCATACGCAGTACGAGTGAAGTATCGAAAGGGAACACATTTGGTGTGCAGAACAAAACAGAAACTAGTTATTTTTCTGTCACTGAAAATAACAACAGGATGTTGGACAAAGAAGTGAAGTTTTAAAATAGATAAAACATCTGTTAACAAACCAGTAGAATCTTATGTAACCACAAAAACGACACAAAATTACTTTGTTTTTCAGCTCGGCACATAGACTGTGCTATAAACCAACCAATACCAAAAATGTCTGTTTACAATATACTGTGGTGGAGTTGATGTATAATTTCATGTAGCTGTTGAGGTGTTCTTGTAAAAGTCTAGTCCAAACGATTCAAAATATGATATAATCTTTGGTCAGGATAAATGTGGATAATAATTATACTTTAAGTTTTATCAGTAGACTCGTTTTCACAGCCGATTATTGCTATGGAAATATGCTTTCTTACTATAGCACAGATCTTTCATCTGCACTGTGGAGAGCTGAACCAACGTGCTGTATTTCTCAGAGTTAAAGTATTATAAGACCGATATTCTGGCAAAGTTTAAAATGCCTTTCTCTAAGCCTGTAATTTCTGTTGCATGAGCTGTCTTTTTTTTTTTTTTTTTTTTTTTTTTTAACAATGCAGTCACAGGATCCAAAGATCGTACTGAGAAAAAAAAAAAGCTTATATTTGGTATTTTTCTTATTCATTTGTTTCATTACAAATTATACTATTAGTATATGATCAATGTCTCAAATTTGCTTAAGTGACCTAGAAATAGTAGGCCTACTACTATTAATAGTAACAATATCAATCTTACATATTTCTCTTCAGTTAACACAACTTTTCTTTGTTTAAATTCAAAAGCTTCTGATCTCAGATTTTCAAAGTGAATATGACTCATCATGCCAGAGAAAGAAGTATTGTCAAACTTAAAGAAGATCTTAGCTATGTATTAAAGTATCAACATTGTCGTAGTTGTTTCTTCTAAAGTAAAAAAGAGAAATAAAAATAGACAAAACAAGACAAGATTTTTGTCTAAGTAAGAGTATAGAGCTGTAAATATGGATAGATCAGATTATTCAGCCTTGATGAGAAATGTTCAAATCGAGCTTATTATGCATTCATATTGAAATCTCTGACTTCAGATGGCAGACTTTGAGGAATAAGAAATGAAATGAAGACCAAACAATATTCTTCGTTGTAAAAGAGTCGAAGAACCAAAAACAGATCATCGCAAATGACACACGGAACTCTCAAACACAATACTGACTGAAATGCCAAAGCAACCTCTGACCCCATGCCGATACAAAAGACCACCAGTACCTGATAGACGTGGCCCGGGTAGAAGCAGGTTTGTAGGCACTGCTGACATGTCCTCATCCTTTGCAGGTAACACCTCCGGATCATCCACACGACGATCTGCCATATGAAACTGCCACTCCGCAGCAGCAGAGCTTCCACCCCACACACTAAGCCCCAAGCCATGACCGCCCTGCCACCGGCTGGTACCCGGGTCGCCCCCGTGTTACGCAACCGGACCTAGTCTGGGTCAAACTCTAGACAGACCGTTCTTTCACCACCTCCTAATCTTTGCTCCCTCATGCAAGATCGACAACTAGGTGACATGCGTTTCGACTACATTCCCCATGTGCGTGGAGACTCCGCTGTGCCCCTGGAGAGGATGGAAGGGGAATTTCTTTTTGCTGTCTGTGCACTGAGGTTAGAGACGAAGACTCTGGGAGGGCGGCCAGGCAGTGAAGGAAAGAGCTGAGGTTTGTGGGGACGCAGTCCTGGGCTGCCCTGCCAGCCACGATTTTAGCTCACGATTCCACTGGTCCTTTTCAAGCACACTTAGAGACTTAAAAGGGCAGATTTGTTCGTGCACACACACACAAACACAATCCTGCCATTTTGCTTCTAAAAGTAAACCAGGCTCTGCCACATCGATTTCTGCGGCTTGTCCACGTGTCCCAAAAGCTGCTACCATCCCTCCTACTTTACTGCTTGACACAAAGTGAGAGGATTTACATGGCAACGTAACTTAAAATATACATAATAATCCTATAGCTCTGCAAAAATGTCTGTGGGTCTCAAGGGTGAAATGTTTATTGGGTTGACCTCACTTTACCTTATGTCACAAAACTAAATTCTTTCTTTGACATTTGATTAATTAGAAGTGTAATGGTACAGGTATTCATCCTGCAAATTTTCGGTATGTGTCTTATGTGTGCACAACGAATACAGAGTTATAGCCTAACCACCATTAACCACCAATAAGCTTTGCTACTTTCAATAAGAAACAAAGTGTCATCTTTCAAATTCTGTCCATTTTATCATGAAATTCAAACAAAAAAATGCCGTTTTGATGCTCTTTAAAGTGGAGTGACAGATCACTGTATAGGCGCCTCAGTTAAAGCAGCAGCGCGGAGTGTGAAAACAGCTTGTAAACAATATGTCACGTAGCACTATATTTACCTCAGACAAGTCATTCAGGGTCCACAGCTTGTTACAAACTATGTGCATTTTGCATTCAATATGTTATTTGAGTGTTGATCTAAAAATAAATAGCAACTGAATTTAGGCTAATAGATTAGTTCACTTTAAAATGAAAGTTACCCCAAGCTTTACTCACCCTCAAACCCTCCTAGGTGTATATGACTTTCTTCTTTTACATGAACACAATCAGAGTTATATTAATAAATATAATGACGTATTCAAGCTTTATAATGGCAGTGAAAAGGACCAACGAGTATGATGCTCAAGAAAGTGCATCTATCAATCATAAACATACTCCACACGGCTCCGGGGGGTTAATAAAGGCCTTCTAAAACAATGCATTTGTGTAAGAAAAAATATCCATATTTAACAAGTTAATAAAATATCTAGCTTCCGCCAGACTGCCTTCCATATTCAACTTAGGAAGAAAATGTAACTGATGTCACGTCAGTTAAGCTTTTTTTGTAAGTTGAATAGGGAAGGCGTGTGACGTAGCATAAGCGTTTTGAACTACAAGAGGCATTACACTTTCTTTGCAAGTTGAATACAGAAGGCGGTCTGGCGGAAGCTATATATTTTGCAGCGTAAGATGGCAGGGTAGAGAAGAAATTGTTCAATAAAGTCGCTATTTTAATGTTTTTACTACTTTTCTGGACCTTGAATTTGATAATTTTGTTGTTTTCAATAGGTAATAAAAAAAAAAAACCCTTGCAGATTTCATAAAAAATATCTTAATTTGTGTTCCGAAGATGAACAAAGGTCTTACGGATCTGGAACAACATGAGGGTGAGTAATTAATGACAGAAATTTCATTTTTAGGTGAACTAACCCTTTTTACCCAAATTTAATTATCTAAACCTTTTGGTTTTTGTGTTTCAAAAAAATAATTTCAGTGCATCACTATTAAAAATACCTAAAAAAAAAACAAAAAAAAACAAAAAACAATTCATAGGCCTATATGTTTTTAATTTCTGAATTACAATTCATTTTGATATTTTTTTGGGTGCATAAAGTCAGAAATTTCAGTGATACAACTGCCCTGATTTCATAATGAGGAAAAAAGCCCCAATAAAAAGATGAAATTCTAATTTAATTTCAAACTTTTTAAATGCTAAAGAAAATTGCTTCACTGCTTATTAATGTTAAACAGTTTGTTTGCGAAAAGTCATGGTGAGACTAACAAAGTTATGTAATCCAACCAACATACAAAAACATGCATAAAAAAACATAAAAAAGGAAATTATGTCATAGACAGGACCCCAACAAATCCTGTGTCAGGTCATTTGTCATATCAGATTGTGGTGTGGCAAAAATGTATGATATGTATGAAAGATTAATCCATGATATGTTTTTTTTTTTTTTTTTTACTTTTTTTACTTTTACCTTTACATTTTTTAATATAATGATGAAAGGGGCTATATGTAGAATTCAGAACCCTTGTTATTAGCGACACCGGTGGCTGTTAAGTGAACTGCAGCCAGCAACTTATTGCTTGTGCTCTCACTTGTGCACACATACTGTAACGTAAAAGAGACTGAATGTGATTCGAAGCCCCAATAAAGTTATTTTTCTATGTTCGGAAAAATGTCATGCAAATTCCACTCGCCAATTCTCACTGGCCTTTTCTGAAGTATCAGAGGTGTTTGTGGCTGCCAAGTGTGACCCCTAGTGTCACTACATCGACACAACATCGAAGTGAGTGACACATTGGGAACTAAGAACCTCAATAAATCTCTTTAGCTACTAAGCAAACTTTCAATGTATTTGAGGAATATATTCCTAATGCAACACATTGATGTTTAGAAATATTTCTTTGATGCAGCATTCCAGCGAGGGAGGACATGTTCAAATCAGTTTGCTTTGTTTTAGCAAATGCCTCTCCTAGACTGACTTGTTACGACACAATGTCCATGTGAGAAAACGCACAGAAGAGGTTAGCCCAGCCTCATGACTCATCATTACTTCATCAGGCCATGGAAAATAAATAATAACTGTTACATTTCTGAGAATCAGATCAACTACACCCATTTGATTGCATTTTATTAGCATTTTTTAACAGAGGGATTTATCATTCTGAGGGGAGTGTGTGGAAAAGTGCAGCATGTTAAAATTATAGCCCATTCTGTTGAGCGGCCCACAGTGCTATGCTGTTATTAGGAAGGAACCAGCGGAAAACCAGAAGAAGCAGCTGCCATGAGCTAAAGTCTCAGACTTTCATCTGGAAACACTACAGCATTATGTTAATGTCTTAAAACATAATGACACTGCTGATTTCTCATAAAAATACCTATTCAAAAACAATTAAAGGTGGGAGTTAGAAATCTGTGAGCAATATGCTTTCAGTAATTTGAACTTTTTGTATGAAAGCACCAAATGTCACATCTGATAACCTTTAGACAAGAGACTAATGACTACTATGCTTATTTCTTAATATAAACTGAATCATAGGCTGATAAACAAAAGAAGAAATCTGCCAATCCGCACACACAGGATTGTATGATATAGAGAGTGAACAACGCATCTATGCCGATTTTAAAAACAGCTGGCATTTCAGAAGAAAATCATCAGAATTATTATAAATATTAAAAATAATAAAATACACTGTCATATTTGTTCATGACAATCATCTAAGAAACAAACAACAACAAAAAAGGTTTGTCTACTTCATGAATTTTCATTGATTGTCAAATCTGAATGAAATGCATTACACAGTAAATAAAAAATAAAACTGGAATTTGAAATATCACTTTTTTTCTTCTTTCAGTTTTCTCTTAAGTAGATCACAGTAAATGGAGGGTTGCTGTTACAGCATTGGTTTAATATAGCAGTACTCCTCATTTCTGATCATCTCAAAAGTAATCATTTAAGCAACTTTGTCATAATTATAAAATAAATATTCAGATGTTTTGAGTGTTTATGAGAGAGTCCAGCTAACAGGGAACATTCTCAGAACGTTCTGGCAAGGTTCTCTTAAAGTTATAAATAAACATTATTTCAGTAACATTAATAGAATGTTTGTAAGTTATCTGTCTTTAATATTGTTCTCAAAACATTAGCACAAAAACGTTATTTATGCATCGTTCATGGAAGTTTTTTTCTGAAACCTTTAGTTAGATGTTCGCCTAACATTTTTAAATGTTAAAGCTGTCCGTAACGTTTTTTGGTTAAAAATGATCCAAAATCAATTTTTGAGCAAGTACATAACCAGCCAGTGTTCAAAACTATCTCCTTTACCTTAGCCTGATTCACAACAGTAAGCTTGTAATGTTTGCAGTACTGGTGAGTTCCCACAGGAAAATCAAGCACGTCGCCATTCATCTTTGCAACATTATGTCACGTCTGATACATAAAGAAGGAGTCCCAGCTAGTAGGCTATGGCATGTGGAGGATGCTGCAGATGGCGGACCATTTATAGCCTTTTCTCACAGCAGCTGTAATTAGGGTTGGGCGATGTCCCCTAAATTGGCAGTTGACGATGTTTACAGTAAAACATCGTGATGGACGATGATATCGTCGGGGGTGGGGGGATGTATTTTAATTTTTCGTTATTATATAATTATTATTCATTATTTTACTTTATTACTTTATCCCTTTGACGCGTACGATCACACCGGTGTGATAAGAATGTTCAGTGCAGTGCATCACGTGATCAATTGCCAAATTCAAATGTGTGAGGCACTTTTCATATATCACAAATATGCAGTGTTTTCAACCACATAATGTTTATTTTAGGTTTCAGATGTTTAAATACATATAAGATGTTGTGAATCGAACAGAACCTGCGGCACAAACTAACATGGCGACGCCCATAACGTGTATAGCTCAACTAACGCAATCATTATAAAGTTGTTTAAACAGCAAAACACATCCACTTTCACATATTTGACAATCGGAATATCAGATATTTCATGTTATAGTTAACAAATTAGTGAATATTTTGAATAAAAAAGGAAAACTGAAATAAAAGCAGATCATCAGTCATACAGCGCTGCGGTGACAAGCAATGACGCGTCACCATGGAAACAATAAAGTGATACGTTTTAAATAACGGTCACCTTGAAAAACTCACGCTGGGGGGTCAGCCAGAACATTTTAAACTTACCTGCGAAAGGTTTATTTTATTTCCCAACTAATGACTTATCCGGGCTTTCCAATAGGTTGCACGTGAGGGGAGTAAAAGGGGCGGAGCGGGGCGGGGGTGTCGGTCAGCCATCACGATGGGCGATGATATCGTCCATCGGCACAACCCTAGCTGTAATAATTAAACTCATAATTTTGATGGAGGATTGTAATCCAGAAATGTCCAAATAACAATCATCAGTGACAACTGGAGATTCACCCATAGTCAAAAGCAAAAGACTTCGGACTGCGGAGTGGCTACAGAAATTGAAATCACGCAATGCTGATGTTAACAATTTGAGAACAAATTATAACAATACAAATTATTTTCATGGTTTGACGTGATCCAAGCTAAGTAATCATTAGATTTAATCACCACTGGTAGCACGATTTATTGTAATGCTTTTTTTCTCAGTTGGTCATAACAAAAGTGGCAGATTTGTTACTTGTTCAGATGACATTTTCTGGTGAAAATTCTTATTTTGGTCATACTTCCAAGATGTAGAATCTGTGATTCCGAAGTACAGTATCCACACCGATGTGGTGACTGACAGCAAACACTAGATGTATCCGTGCCATGTCGTGCCACTGCACAACCCACATAAAGATGATAATTCCACAAATAACTGCAATTACAGGCTTCAAACAGAGATGGTGGCAAAGAGGCTAAACTTATGGACTGCAGCTTTAAAGGATTAGTCCACTTTAAATAAAGGTTTTTGATGAAAACATTCCAGGATTATTCTCCTTATAGTGGAGAATAATATGTCCTATGCATTCCCTATTCTACTTACGGAAAGAACGCGGCGCCAGTTTTGTTTTTTACCCTTAGTAGAATAGGGAAGGCGTAGGACATACGGCGTAAGCGTTTTGAGGAATACGGAAAGTGGAAGCACGTGCAAGCTGTTAATTTGTGTTTATAAAGCATATACAGATGTATTTTTTTCGAAAATGACCGATCATTTTGCTAGATAAGACCCTTATTCCTCGTCTGGTATTGTTTAAAGCCCTTTGAAGCTGTACTGAAACTGTTATTTTGACCTTCAACCATCTGGAGGCCATTGAAGTCCACTATAAGTAGAATAATCCTGGAATGTTTTCATCAAAAACCTTAATTTCTTTTCGACTGAAGAAAGAAAGACATGAACATCTTGGATGACATGGGGGTGAGTAAATTATCAGGAAAATTTTATGTGAAAGTGGACTAATCCTTTAAAGAAAATTCAAAAGTAAGGCCATTATGTTTGCATACCCAAGAAAAAAAAAAGAAAAAAAAAAAGTAAAACGTTAAAAAAAAATGGACACTTTAAATATTCAGGGAACATTCAACGTAACGTTTTTAGAACTTAGTGGGAATCTCAGCAAAACATCCTTAAAACATATTTTTTTTTAGCTGGGAAAATGCCTGATTATATATTTTTCTTATAAGACGTAGAGCAGGTTTAGAACAGAGAATCCTGTTAAACTGATAAATCTGACCCCAAACGAGAGCACAAACACTCACTTAACCCACCCGCACAAATCATGTGACCAGCATTACACCTCGGCATCAATTAACACCCCAATCAACAGCCATTCAGCGGCCTCATAATCTACTCATCAAGAGCTGTACTGACTGTCCCCTACATACTAAAGTATAATCTTCATTGTTTGGGTTCATTTGAGAGGAAACTGTTCTGGTTTTAAAATGTTCTTTGAAGTAACTGAAGGGCAAGCAGAAAATCTATTTTGGTGTAATAACTTACATCTCTCCACTTTCCATCTTTATTGGTTTTTGGTAGCATAAGCTTCATAAAAATATGACTCACTGCTTTTATATGACAGCTTGAAACCACTCGACGCATTGCACACATTCAAATAAAAACCGCAGGTTGTGAAGATAAACCTGTGAGGGTTTTGAAAGCGTGGATGATATTTGCCATGACAGATATTAGATGTTTATCTATGACATTTGTAATTTGCTATTTATAAGTGGCTGTGCCATCAGAGGTCATATCCTGTCAAGCCTCTTTTCATGTTGCAATTACATATGCTACCAGCAGATGGCAGCGGATTTCACATTCAGTTCACTCAACATCTAAACATGTCAGTAATGTCTGCTGTCATCTGCCTCACATGGCGTTTCACAAGATATTCTGGTAGCAATTAACACAATATATACTAGTTTTAAATATATCAATAATATGTTATGCAATATATACACTAATGTTCAAAAGATTGGGGTTGGTAAGGTTTTTGAAATGTTTTTGAAAGAAGTCTCATACTCACCAAGGCTGAATTTATTTGATCAAAAATACAGTACAAACAGTAATTTTGTGAAATATTATTACAATTTAAAATAACTGTTTTCTATGTTAAAATATTTTAAAATGTAATTTATTCCTGTGATCAAAGTTGAATTTTCAGCATCATTACTCCAGTCTTCAGTGTCACATGATCCTTCAGAAATCATTCTAATATGATGATTTACTGCTCAAGAAACATTTCTGATTATTATCAGTTGTGCTGCTTCATTTTTTTTTTTTTTTCAATTTAATGCATACTGGGTGAATACAAGTATTAATTTCTGTAAAAAAAAATAAAAAAAAAATCTTACTGATTCCAAGCTTTTGAATGACAGAGTAAATATGCTTCAAGTAATTTCCATTGATTATCAAAGATAATTGCCATCTGTGACAACTGAATTCAATGAATCACACAGTGAATTAAATGCAAATAGTAAATAAAAGGTAAATAAAATTTAAATTGTAAAAATAACAGTAGGTTATCAGTAGGCAATTACCTCTTCAGTAGACCACAGTAAAGAGAGGACTGACTAAAAGCTTGATACAATCACATTAGTAACACACTAATGTGAGATACCAATAAATGTAAATTCAATTTTGAAAATGGTATTTTTATCCTTTAACCCAATAGAACACAACAATAACAGTTGAAGTATTTTTTTTTTAATTTTCTTAATAAGGATTCAGAATTGTTTTCAACAAACCCATTAACAAAACCAACCAGCACCAATATAAATCACAACATTAAAACATTTGATAATGCATATAATATTAAGGCTTTTGAGTACTTGTGTATTTCAACTTGTTCTTATCGTTACTCAGTGTTATAGTATAGGCTATTCATTTACATAAACATAACATGAAAACTGCTCATTCGGACAGTCTACAAAATATCCATGTGACCAAAAGCCACTGTTGCACAGCATGTGTGTGTGTGATTTTTGTTATTCGATGTCACGAGTATTGAGTGCCATGTGGGAGGGTACACAA
Organism: Chanodichthys erythropterus; assembly: GCF_024489055.1. Taxonomy (NCBI): domain Eukaryota; kingdom Metazoa; phylum Chordata; class Actinopteri; order Cypriniformes; family Xenocyprididae; genus Chanodichthys; species Chanodichthys erythropterus. The sequence goes on from NC_090240.1 coordinate 3,864,413, forward strand.
GACAAGACCCTTGGGCTCAGTAAAGTTAAAAGGCCACATTTAAACTGTCTGTCCTGAGTAGAGCAGAAAACACCCAGACTCCAGTAAATCCATGTAAAGCCTATAACAAAAACCCTTTGTCCTTTAATCTGTCACACTGAGCAGAGCTCTTCTGCTTACCAACAAAAGAAACCTAATTTAGTTGAATTAACGTACAGTTTTCCCAGTGGAGAAACATCTTAGAACATTTATAGACTGAGAAGTAGGGTTGGGAATCGAAGGGTACCTCACGATACGATACTATCACGATAAATGGCTCACGATAACGATAATATTGCGAGTCAGCGATTCTACGTTAAGCGACATATAGCTAGACAATCCTATAATGATACATCGTGATATTGGTCTTAATATGAAAACAAAATGCACGTGAAAGGGTTAAGTGCAGGTTAACGGATAAATCTGATCTTATATGTACATTTAATAGAGTTCACGTCACCGAAAGCAAGAAATATGAGGTGCATTTTATTGACCATCAGTTAATTTCAAAATCAAAGACTACAATAGGAGAGAGCAGCAACAGCACTGGTATAAGGTCTCATTACTTTTAATGAAGATAACTGAGTGTTATGCGTCTGCGACTTACTTTCACTTTCATATGCGGCAGTTTGCGCGTCAGCTTGCTGAAGAGATCTGCGGCGATGTGTGATGCAGTAACGTTGTCATATCTGACTCTCACATGTTTCAGTTTTAGTATTTTTGGGAGAAGTAAAATTTACATATGTAGTTTCAACAACCAGATGCATTTAGACTGAGCATAGACAGTTTTGGCTGGAATGCGTCCCAGACCATTTCCTGAAATGGTTTGAGCGATCGGATTTAAATCCGTCTCAAATGCGTTTTTAGGCATTTAGACCTGGTCTTTTCACGATCAGATAGCTATCCGATCAGAGAAAATGCATGAAGTCACCAGGTGCAAACAGACCCCTTTGACGTTCTTCAAGCGCTTAGATATATACGGGAGCGTTCGAAAGCAGGCGTCTATCAGAGGATCCCTAATATATGCTTTTAAATGCTCCCGTGTAAGCGCTCGGTGAAGAACGTCAAAGATGTCTACGACTGTCACATCAATGGAATAAAAGTGCATCAAGACTTTGAACTTAAACGTGGCTGAGGCATCTATTTTACTCACACTGCTGTCCGCCATCCTGTTAATAACCTCTTTTTCTTAGGCTAGTTAACTTAAGTTCACGTTTCCCTCATTCATGTGTCGAACGCCGCCTTGAAGTAGGACGTTATGAGCAAAGAAATCTATATATAGCGCTTTATTTTTTTTAATTAAAATAACGATATTTGGCGCAGCAATGCGATTCTCGTATCGCACAGAGAAGGATGACGATATATCGCCATATTGATATTTTGTCCCACCCCTACTGAGAAGACAAGTCATAGACGGGGCCCTTTCGTGAGGCGACTGCCCTAATGGATGAAGACCCTAAAGTAGGGCTGCAACAACGAATCGATAAAATTCGATTACTAAAAGAGTTGGCAACGAATTTCATTATCGATTCGTTGTGTCGCGCGACTATTACGCCTCTCAATGAGACGCGGAGATGTTTGAGTATAAAAATGCGCGGTTGAGCGAGAAGCAGAGCGGAGCAAAAATAAATAAATAAATAAATAGCAGAGCGGAGGTAGAGGAAAGACCATCGGAGAGACCCGTAACGTTGTTCTGAACAGGCGTGCCGTTGTCAGGACCCCCGCAGTTTTGAAAAGACAGAAATCGACCCCCGCACTTTTGATACTGTTGTGGTTTCAACTTTATGTTAAAAAATCACTTCTTAAATATCTTTAATTCCAGAAAGTTTACTTTATTGCCAATAAAGGAGCTAATCAAGAGACATCATGTCCAGGAGACAGTCTCAGAGACAGCTGCTGAATTTCTCCTACCGTCTCCTTATATATTCAGACAAATGCCCTTTGCCATACATTCTATAGATATTATTGGAAAGGTCATTTTACAGTCTTCAATTGGAAACAGGATTTTCCATTCACACAAACAGATTCAAATTTCACATGTACAGCAATGCTATCATGTAATCAGGACACACATGTTCAGCCCTACACACATGTGAGTTTATGATTTTAATGGTAGAATAAAGCACATCATATTTACTATAATATACTAAATTTTCACCATAAAAAATCTTCTACAATACGGGCTGCTTCAATCAGTCACACTATATCATCTTTTAGCTTTGAATATTTTCTTTCAAATGAGACCATTTTCACGTTTTTTTCACGCTTTCGTTCATAAATAATCAACTGTTTTGTTGCGAATGTAAAGAACAGGAAATGCGCTTCGAACGGAGAAACACGCGATCTCCAAACAATCGATCAAAGTGTGCTAACGTTTTAGGACAGGTCGATGGTATATAAATCATGCACGAATGTCAATCAAGCCAAACCGTCCATTCCGAGAACTTGACCACTTGACAAGGTAAGGAGGCTGATCTCTCAGGTTGACGCGCGAGCTGGCTTGATTGAAGTTTTCGTGAGGATTTAAGGTTTATGGACTGCTTTGATTTTGGTAATTACATCTAGAAAGATAAAAGCATTGATGGCATCTATAAAATAGATATCTGAAAGCGAAACAAAAGTGATATTGCCTCGTCCAGTGAGGAGGACGCACGAGAGGAGACCTGCGCGTTTAATTGGTATGTGTACTGTAATACCACATTTACAATGCTTATCAGTGGCATACATTTCGATTGCGAACGTGAAAATCCAAAAGACCATGACTAAAACTAAATCAAAATTTGCTGTCAAAATTAACACTTGATCTGTTGTCATGTATTTATTCTGTGCTTTGTCCTATATCGGTTATTGTTGACAAATATATTTGTGTTTGTTGTACTTTTTAAATTTAATTTTAAAGTATTTTATAGCACTTGGTCATCTTAAGCTAAACAAAATTATACATCTTTTTGTGCAATTTATTTTAAAAAAAAAAGCCCTATATATTTGGCAGATGTAAAGCATAGGCTACATGTGTATGTTTTTTTGTGTTAGTCCATTTGTTTTTTATTACTTTAACAGCTCAGGGATGTTAAAAGAGCAACCTGTTTTTGCACGTTCTGAGGATTTTTTTGCACTGTGAATTTGCACTGTCATTTCTGTTTTTGAATAAAAGGTTGGAAATTAATGTTTTTTCCCCCTCCGATTCATCGATTAATCGTAAAAATAATCGACAGATTAATCGATTATTGAAATAATCATTAGTTGCAGCCCTATCCTAAAGTACATCTTTCAATCTGTTTTGTGAGGTTTGGTTTTTGTCAAATACACAATCTAAAGAAAAAAAAAACTGTGAATTGTTTGAGACTCTGCCTTAACAGATGACACAATTAAACTGTTTAATTACTAGAACATTGACAGATTAAAGCCACTCTTTTAGAGACACTGAATGAGAGGAAGGGTGAAAAGGATTGCGGAATGCCTCAAGAGTCTGTGCATTGTTCATCTAATAGCCACCTGTCCACTTCACTGATGTTAGCAAACAAACAACCTGCAGCTGAGGCCCCAGTATCAAAAACACTACTATAAAAGAGTACAGACTCTGATATTTATGGCCTATAACAAAGTAATGTTGTCTTCAAGTGCTTGTTGAAGTCCTTGTTATGAGTTTGGAAGTCATAAGGTGTGCATTTAAATCCCTCTAAAGCGAGTCAGTTCACTCGGCGGCCATCTTGTAATGTCCCCAGGCAGCTGTTTTCTATGTAGGTAATAGGCAAACTAATGCAGCTCTACTTGAATGGGGAAAGACCAGCATGTCCTGTCAGGATTATGTTTCGATAACATGTTACAGCAGCTATAAAAATCTGACAACAACAGTAGCATTTAGGTTTTTTTTTTTTTTTTTTTTTTTTTTTTTGCAAAAATCACATTAAAAACAGCATATTTCAGGCTGATTCAGTTAATGCACATGTACATTCTATAGTAATCAAACTATATCAAAAAGGTGACTGGACCTTTGTGAAAAAGAAGTGTGCTTAATTGTACTGAATCTATACTTGTAGTGGTGCACTTGTAGTTTTATAAAACTTTACTTGCAGATTATAATATTAATGACATAAAGGTCACTTAAGTGTACTTAAAGAGAGTACTTTTTCTTGACTGCTTCTTAACACATTTAAGTACATTTTTCACACTTTTTTGCAATACTGATAAATTAAAAGTTTTGGTTACACTTTATTTTAAAGTGTCCTTGTTACAGTGTAATTATACATTAAAGCAGTGTTGGGTAGTAGCTAACGACAAGTAGTGATTGTAGTGATGCTTGATAGTAGCTTAGCTGCTTTTAAAATGGTATAGCTTTTCCAGTAGCTAACTACTTCCAGCAAGTAGCAGTGCAGCGTGTTTTGACGAACTTGCAAATGCATTGAAGTGTCCTCGTCTTATTAGATCACAAACTAAAATTGTGCATAGCCGCCATCTATGAATCAACTAAAGTTTACACTTATATGTAATTTATGCAAGCCAAAGATTAAAACACGGTCTGGGCACATACAGGTGAATAATAGCCTTTTTAAATTGATTAATTGTCCTGCTTTTTTGCTTTTTTTAAATTTCTATTTCTGATTTTATGATGATGTTTAATCACCAACAGCATGTTTTGTGCCATTGCTTTGGCAAAGCATCTGCCAATTGAAAAGAAACTCAATACATTATTTATTAACAATTATTTAGTTATTTACTTATTTATATATATGCTCTCAATGAAAAATGCAGAACAGTTAGTTCATGCGTTCATGACCTCAAGGCTAGATTACTGTAACGCTTTACTGGGTGGTTGTTCTGCTCGCCTGATAAATAAACTACAGCTCGTACAAAATGCAGCAGCTAGAGTTCTTACTAGAACTAGGAAGTGTGACCATGTTAGCCCAGTTCTGTCAACACTGCACTGGCTTCCTGTTAAACATCATATAGATTTTAAAATCTTGCTAATTACTTACAAAGCACTAAATGGTTTAGCTCCCCAGTACCTGAGCGAGCTCTTAATGCATTATAGTCGTTCACATCTATTGTGATCTCAGAATTCAGGCCAGCTGATAATACCTAGAATATCAAAATCAACATTACATCGGAAGAAGAATGGCATCTACGCTAATATTAGTCATTCTGTTTATCTCGAGGTTTACTGTAGTCAACCGGATCCAGGCCGTATCCAGGTGAGACCAAGGACCTGCACCTTGACACGACCACAACGCAGCCCTGAAGTATCAGCAGAGATTGAGTCAACTACATCATCCATTGTGAAGGCCTCATCAACACGACAACCAGTAGCGCAGCTCCTCAACAGACCGTCCATACCGGCGTGATGAATACGATCCTCAACTGGATGGAACTGAAATAATACTTTGAATGTTGCGATCCTATCGGTCTTATGATAGCAACCTGTGTCGTAACAAAGCACTGTTCGCCAGAGGAGAACTGGCCCCCCGACTAAGCCTGATTTCTCCCAAGGTTTTTTTCTCCATTTTAACACCTATTTGCCACTTGTTTGCCACCTGATGTCACCTGTTGGAGTTTGGGTTCCTTGCCGCTGTCGCCTTTGGCTTGCTTAGTTGGGGTCACTTGACATTTGGCTTGACATTTGATATTCAACAGTGCTTTGATCTGCCTGCATTGACACTATTCTTTAAGAGCTGCTGTGCAGCCAAAAGTATGTACCAGTTATCAATGTAAAGCTGCTTTGACACAATCTACATTGTAAAAAGCGCTATAAAAAAAAAGGTGACTTGACTTATTTGTAATATACACCGATCAGGCATAACATTATGACCACTGACAGGTGACATGAATAACACTAATTATTTCTTCATCACGGCACCTGTTAGTGGATGGGATGTATTAGGCAGCAAGTGAACATTTTGTTCTCAGAGTTGATATGTTAGAAGCAGGAAAAATGGGCAAGCGTAAGGATTTGAGCGAGTTAGACAAGGGCCAAATTGTGATGGCTAGACGACTGGGTCAGAGCATCTTCAAAACTGCAGCTCTTGTGGGGTGTTCCTGGTCTGCAGTGGTCAGTATCTATCAAAAGTGGTCCAAGGAAGGAATAGAGGTGAACCGGCGACAGGGTCATGGGCAGACAAGGCTCACTGATGCACGTGGGGAGCGAAGGCTGGCCCGTGTGGTCCGATCTAGGGTTGTAACGATATACCGGTATGACGATATATCACGGTATAAACACGTACGATTATCATATCGTGTACATTTGCTTATTTACGGTATTGTAAAAAAAATAATAAGACGCAGAATTTCACTTGCGCATAGACAACAACTTTACACTTCACTACACTCTAAACTTGCTCCACACCCACATATACAGCAGACAATGTCAGAGACAGAAGTTGCTACCTCTAATCTCTATGCCCAGTTGAAAAATAATTTACAATTTGTAGTATGGGAATACTTTAGATATAGAAAAACAAACGCGGGGCTGTCATTTTTGGCTGTATCCAAAAACAAAGTAGGCCTACCTGCAAAAGGAGGAAACGCATCGAACATGTTCACCTATATTCGAGAACACCATCCGTGAAGATGCAGGTATGTTCCGTTTATAACTTAGGTCGTATGATGTGCGTGATAGAGAGGGAATCCCGAAATCCAGTCATGAAAATGGAATGTACAGTATAACGCAGCAATGTCAGGTAAAAACGCGCGGTTTGTTGGACTGATGAATAAAACGAAAGCAGAGCTGTACTATAAATCAAATGGCCTAGGCGGGCTCTGTGAATATTAAAGCGCAAAAAGACTGCTGTATAAATATATCCGTTTGTTTTGCGTGTCTGCCTGTGTGAATGAGCTGCGCTGTTTCCTGTACTACATACTTAAGTATGCGCGACGCTCTTATTGTTTTTTCAGTGTCTGAAGTCTCGTTATCTGAGGACATGAACATAAACATGTTTGCTCTGAGCGCTTAATGAGCATTTCATCATTTTATTTGAGAAAAACCATTGTCAAATACACTGAAACTCAAAGCTCTTCATTACATCCCGTCAAAATACAAGACCGCTTTTTAACCCGAAGTCGAAACTGAAATGTATTATAATTGTTAAATAGAATGTAAAAAAATTAATTTCATTTACATCATTTTTTGATAATATTTGTATTAAAAAATAAAAGCCAGAAGAATGAAGTCAAAGCAGAATTTCTGAATTTTAATTATTAATAAAAGATCTTCTAATCCATCATTTATTAAATGTATTTGATTGTTTTTGATTATTGAAATCTGAATAGAGAAAACAAACATTAATTAATTTATTGGTCATTTTAATTGATGGTATAAATAATAATTGATTGTTTAATACCGGATACCGTGAAACCGTGATATTTACTCAAGACGGTTATCATACCGTGGAAATTTCATACCGTTACAACCCTAGTCCGATCTAACAGACGAGCTACTGTAGCTCATATTGCTCAAGAAGTTAATGCTCGCTCTGATAGAAAGGTGTCAGAATACACAGTGCATCACAGTTTGTTGCGTATGGGGCTGAATAGTAACTTACAGGACTTAAAGGATCTGCTGCTAACATATCGGTGCCCGATACCACAGCACACCTTCAGGAGTCTAGTGTACACTACAAGTGCACATTCAATAGAATTAAGTGCACTGCTTTTTCACAAGGGTTGAAGGCCTTCAGCTGAAAGTCAGAATTTCTTCAGGGTTTATGTTGCGAGACATCAGTGTACTTCAATGAGAGAACTATGAATGGAGCAAATGATACTGCTAAATTTGTCACTAGAATGTCTCTGCAAAACAGTATTTCACAAACAAAATGCTTCAGCAAATCAGGACTTTGGTCACTATTGGCCACATTAACGTAAATATCTAGGATATTGCTTGTTTATATGGCCATATGAGGAATGCTTGGCAAACAGTATGAAATGACTACGGCACACCCATGTTTGCATGAGAAGCCACAATGAATGTGTTTCCACATTCTTAATGGCTTAAATTATGCTCTTATATGCCTTACCACGACAAAACAGATTAAAAACCAGGAAAATTCATCTCCTCACCACAAGACTCTATTCTGTGGCATGCTGTTTGTAATTCTATTCAGACCTATTCCAGGAATCTGCTGTGACAGAGATGTATCTCTGCAGGCCTAGCGTGTGTTCAGAGTCAGATTTGTGGTGGATATCATGTCTGCGAGTGAACCCAAGCGGGAGCCTTTATCAAACTCCGTCCCAGTCTCTGTTCAGCTTATCTCTGTTGACTCCATGTGATGAATAATTTAACAGCACTTGTTGTGTCACAGTCTATCCGGGTATGAGCGTAGTGTTCTGTCACACTCTGAACGTGCTCTTCTTATTCTCTGAACATACCCTTCTTTAGTCAACAGCAATCTAAAGATCAAGGCTAAATCTGCAAATGCATATCTAACATTGTCAATTCCACTGTCCAAATAGTGCAGAATGCATTTTTTTGCATCAACTAGATGTAATGTGACTGTAAATGACTGTAAAGGCCCTGATATACTCACAGCAAAGTTCTTTTAATTATTTAAACCAAACAGCTTTACAGTATTATACATTTTAGCCATTCATTTACATGACAATGTCATTTTGTGAAAACAGTGTTGTCATGCACATGCGTATTACATTTTCATTCTATAAGTTCGTAGTCTTTCTTTACAAAGTTCTGGCCTGGCATAATTAATACAGCATTTTTAGTTGTTTTCGAGGATCCGCTTTGACAACGTTGTTATTTGTATGTGAAAACGCAAAGGGAAAACATCGATATCATGTAACTGTACCCTAACATTAAAATTAAAATTAAAACAGAAAATTTATACAGAAAATTATACTAAAATAACACTGGCTCACTGGTTAACAGATGGTTCCTTCAGTTTAAAAATATACCTAACGCCTTTCACATTTTCACCGGTGGTTTTTCCAGGCCAAGAAGCACAGATGCACGTTTTGACAGGAGGATTCAAGGGTTATCAAGTCCCTGCTTTGAAACAAAGCAAAACTTTCCTTCTGACCAAAACAATGTCTTCCTGTCAGTCTACATCCCTGTAAACATTCTCATCCATGCAGGACGCTCTCTATCAAACAATCAAGTCCTTGTCACACACATTTACTGCTCCTCATGTTTACTGCAATACCAATTCTGAAGAGAATATCCCTCACAGAGTGGCTGTTGTGCTGAATTCTCTCTCTCTCTCTCTGTGTGTGTGTGTGTGTGTGTGTGTGTGTGTGTGTGTGTGTGTGTGAGTTTGTGTGGTCCTGGTAAACCCTATGTTATGGGGACAAAATGTCCCCACAAAGATGACAATATCCGAAATCCTTGTTCTTGTGGGGGCTTTTATTGGTCCCCATAAGGAAAACAGCTTATTAATTATACTAAGTGATGTTTTTTGAAAATGTAAAAATGCAGAAGATTTTCTGTGATGGGTAGGTTTAGGGTTAGGAGATGGAATGTACAGTTTGTACAGTAGCCTATAAAAAGGCTGTCTATGGAAAGTCCCCATAAAACAAATCAAACCTGTGTGTGTCACTCCTTTCTCTTAACTTCTGCCTCTCTCTCTATCGCTTCATCTCAGCTGATATTAAGACATCTCCGGCTTCCTCAAGTGCTCAGTCATGACCCTGACCCTCCATTCAGTGTTGGATCCCAGCCTAAACATTCTAGACCGGGGATGGTGTGGTGTGAAGAATTCCTCTGGATATTAATTCAATTTCAAGTCTAATTCAGTATTGAAGTGTGCATGCCTCCAAGCCAAGGTATAAAGTGTTTCAGCGTTACGCAGCAGTGTGATGCCTTACCAAAAACCTTTACATAAAGACATATTCCTACTAATTCAATGTGTGAACTGAGCCAGACTGAGCCATCTGACCAATCAGAGCAGAGTAGACCAATCACAACAGACTGAGCCCTCTGATAAATCAGAGCAGAGTAAACCAATCACAACAGACTCGGCCATCTGACCAATCAGAGCAGAGTAGACCAATCACACAGACTGAGCCATCTGACCAAGCAGAGCAGAGTAGACCAATCACAAGAGACTGAGCCATTTGACCAATCGGAGCAGAGTAGACCAATCACAGCCTGTGCCATCTGGCTAATCAGAGAAGAGCGGGTGAAGTTGTCTCAAACTCCAATCAATTATTCACTACAGAAAGGGAAAGTAAAAACTAACAAAAACTTCTGCCATCTGACGCTGCATTAATGACGGGTATACAGTGATGCGCTACGAAATTATTGCGGGGCAAATTAATTGTAATATTAATTTAATAATAAAAGAAGCCTAATAATATTAATAATAATAATAATAATCATCATCATCATCATTCGGATCATCACAGGGGCTTGAGATCAAGTGTCCATTAACACACATTGCCTGTCGTTCTTACTAGTCTGAGTAATGATAAAGGATGGAGCAAGATTTGTTTTACAAACGTTAATGTTAAATCAGTCATTCATGTTAGTGCTTGGCTAATGTTAACATGATTATTTATACAGTTAAATGATACAGTTCCCACATGTGCACCACAATAAATTAGAAATATACACATCGCTTTGCTGATGGACATACACTTTTTAATGCTGATGTAGAAGAATTGCAACATCTCATAATATACGTCAAACAGAGTAGTGTATCACTGAGAAACTCATGCTCAAGTTGTTCTTGTGATGGAGGCTCGGGTTGAATAACTATTTCTTCTAATGTTTCATCATCGGACTCGCGCACAAATTGCTAAGGTAAAATTGACAGCATTGTTACTGTTATTACAGCGCTGATCTTTAGGAAACATAGAGCTGAATCAGTTATGGTAAAGGGCGTTTGTTTCCAACTTGTGCTGTACGGGGTAGACCAAACTATAAAATCATAATAATATGGGATCTCCTTCAAACAGTTAAGGAAGCTTTCAGAATCTTTTTAAAATTTTTAATACCAAGTCCACACTGTTTTACCATAGTAACAATAACCGTTGTAAGTGGAAATTATCATGGTAATTTTGTCTTGTATTGTTAATCTAAAATTAGTATTCTAATGCTACATAACACAGCATTAGCGTCAGTGATGTTTCATTACTTTAAGTGTATTTATTTTCAGTCATGGTCTCATTACTGAAACAGTGCTGATGTTGGTCTCATATCAGAGCAGAACTGCTCCACAGCAGCATCAGAGAGAAACTGCACTAGTTCTGCAGTGGACGCAACAGAGTTGGACTGCAGTCCCCACGGGAGGGGTCTCTCCTGACCGAGGGGAGAGTAGAGAAACCATTCAAGCCGTAAATGAGCTGAGGACATGGCTCGTCACCAGTTCAAGAGCAGAGCATCCGTAACCTGTGTTGACAGTGTATCTGTACACATGTGCAGCATTTTACAGCAGTCTGAGTTGCTACACAAATCTTGACATGTGGCCCGTCAAGATTTATCTGCTCTGCGCTCAGTCCTAGAGCTCAAGCTTTTCACAGGTTTTGTTATTTCCAGCTGACATTTAGAAAGATAATGTGTCTCGAAACCTGTTGAGCCCTAGAGACTACCTAGCTAACATTTATAGGACTGCAGGTGCAACCCTTGCACGCTAATTGTGATTGCATGAAAATGTATTATACTGCCTTACAGTTTAAATTTATATTAAATGCAATTAGCTGAACTTAAGAGTGTTTTGTCAAGACTTAAGTTCATCTTTATATGTAATTTCATAATTATTTTTATTTTCTTTTGAAATATAGTTAGTGTACTGCCAAATGACAAGCACTTATTGTAAACTAAAATATGCCTTAATGTCATTTCTCTTTAAACTTGTATGTAATGTATTTATATATATTTGTAATCACTATAAATGCAATGATTGTTGCAATTTACATTTAAAACTTTATATGTAATATTGAATGACACTATACAGGGAGTGCAGAATTATTAGGCAAGTTGATTTTCTGATCATATTTTTTTTCCAAGCACATTTTACCAATTCCAATCCACATCAATCTTAATAACTACTATTAATATTGTTTTTAATCATTTATAAGTGATATATAATTGTTCATGAAGGCTGGAAATGAAAAATGCCCTATATTCAGGTGTGCAGAATTATTAGGCAGGTTTTCTTTTACAGATAAAATGAGCCAAAAAAGAGATTTAACTCAGACTGAAAAGTCAAAAATTATTAAATACTCATGAGAAGGACGCAATACTAATGTAATACTAGAAATTGCAAAGTTAAAGCATGACCATTGGACAGTGAAATGCTCATTGGGTCAGCGGGGTCATACAAAAACAGCTGGAGAAGAAAATACACGTTAACTGCAAAATAATTAAGAATTAAGGTGAAGAATTAAGTGTGAAACCATCAGGAACCCTTTAGTCTCCAGCGCCACCATTTCCCAGTACTGAAACCTACCTGGAGTCTTCAGAAGTGTGAGGTCTGGGTTTTTATAGGCCTTATAGACAGACAGCTTGAGAGTGACTCCTGAAGGACCAGCACCACATCCTCTTGTACCACTGTTTGAAGAATTTATCTTCCAGAATCTGGCAGTAAGTTTTGGAAGATCATTTAGTCCATCTCTGCAAGATGGACATTTCAGGATAAGAGATGGACTAAAAGTGAACTCCCACACCTTACTGCCAGATTCTGGAAGATAAATTCTTCAAACAGTGGTACAAGAGGATGTGGTGCTGGTCCTTCAGGAGTCACTCTCAAGCTGTCTGTCTATAAGGCCTATAAAAACCCAGTCTTCATGTACTTTATAACACTTCTTATTAAGAGCAGGTCGCTTTTTAGGATTCTTCACCTAACCTAAGTCTCTGAGATCCTGACACCTCACACTTCTGAAGACTCCAGGTAGGTTTCAGTACTGGGAAATGGTGGCGCTGGAGACTAAAGGGTTCCTGATGGTTTCACACTTAATTCTTCACCTTAATTCTTAATTATTTTGCAGTTAACGTGTCTTTTCTTCTCCAGCTGTTTTTGTATGACCCCGCTGACCCAATGAGCATTTCACTGTCCAATGGTCATGCTTTAACTTTGCAATTTCTAGTATTACATTAGTATTGCGTCCTTCTCATGAGTATTTAATAATTTTTGACGTTTCAGTCTGAGTTAAATCTCTTTTTTGGCTCATTTTATCTGTAAAAGAAAACCTGCCTAATAATTCTGCACACCTGAATATAGGGCATTTTTCATTTCCAGCCTTCATGAACAATTATATATCACTTATAAATGATTAAAAACAATATTAATAGTAGTTATTAAGATTGATGTGGATTGGAATTGGTAAAATGTGCTTGGAAAAAAAATATGATCAGAAAATCAACTTGCCTAATAATTCTGCACTCCCTGTATATAATCAAGAACAATACATGTGCTTTAGATATGTGCATCAGAATAAGTGGACTTCAACAAATGATTATGAAAACATAAATGATTTAAAATGTACTTTAAAGTTAAACTTTATTTTGAAAGAGCGCTTTTTAAAAGTTTAGGTCTACTCAAGCCTGTCATGATCCCACAGAAAGTGTGGCTTACTGAAGAAGACTGCTACTACTTTACTAATCCATCTTTTTTCCACCTGGCAGATGATTCAACAGCAAATAAATAAATAAACATACACTAAGGGAGGAACCAAAGCCATATCTACAGATCAAAATATCAAAGAGACTTGGGGGTGATCCTATAAACAACCACCTAGCAACCGTCCACAACATCCTAGCAATCACATAGCAATGCACTGGCAACAGCCCACAATACCCTAACATTGTGACAGTGGTACAGGCAAACTAAAATCTAGATATATGTTACAAGAAGCTTAAATATCAAGACCTATCTAGATAAATATGGATCCTTCCCTTTTCAAATCACTCACTCATGTGATTTAATTTTGATGTCAATGTAAGCAGCTCTGCCATGCAGGCAGTAGACTTCAAGTCAGTTCATTATATATTGAGACGGAGCCAGTACTTTGAGATGATTTCTTTCTGGCACACCGGACACTGCTGGTGTTGTGTGTGGCTACAGGCACTGAGTTATAATGTCCCTTGAGAGCCTGTTTAGGGGTTAAGTGGCTCAATCAAGGGCACAACAGATGTACTTTTCAGCAGGACTCTTTGAACTTGCATGTTTAATATTTCATTATTCCAATGGGCCATCATGCTATTGTCTGAGAATTAAGGCAGCAGCACCCCTGGAAATATGCCAAAAGCACTAGCTGTGATTGGTGGAGGAATATATACTGTACATTTGTAGCACTTTTACAGCATTATATTATATTTTACAGCATTATTTTCTTATATATACAGTGCTGCTTGAAAGATAGTGAACCCCTTACAGAATCTGTGAAAATGTGAATAATTTTAACAAAAATCATACAATATGCATGTAATTTTTTTATTTAATACGGTCCTGAGTAAGATATTTTACATAACAAATGTTTACATATGGTCCACAAGACAAAAAAAAAAAAAAAAAAGCTAAATTTATAAAAACAACCTGCTTTAAAGTTTGTGAACCCTTGATTCTTAATACTGTGTGTGGTTACCTGGATGATCTATGACCGATTTTTTGTTTTGTGATGGTTGTTCATGAGCCCCTTGTTTGTTTTGAGCAGTTAAACTGCCCAATATTCTTCAGAAAAATCCTACAGGTCCCAAAAAGTCTTTAGCTTTCCAGCATCTTTTGCATATTTGAACTCTTTCCAGCAGTGACTATATGATTCTCAGATCCATCTTTTCACACTGATGACAACTTAGGGACTCAAACACAACTATTAAAAAAGGTTCAAACATTCACTGACGCTCCAGAGGGAAACACAATGCATTAAGAGTCAGGGGTGAAAACTGGAGATAGATGAAAACAGGATAAAGATATTCAATTTTTTCTTATTTTGTTTAAATATCTTTCCCCTATTTTCCCCCTATCAGCTATTTTTTATTTTTTTTGTCTTGTGGACTTTATGTAAACATACATGTTTATGTAAAATATCTTACTCAGGACAGTACTAAATAAAAAATGACATGCATTTTGTATGATCCCTCTTAATTTGTTAAAATTATTCACATTTTCACAGATTCTGCAAGTGGTCCACAAACTTTCAAGCAGCACTGTATATATATATATATATATATATATATATATATATATATATATATATATATATATATATATATATATATATATATATATATATATATATATATATATATATATATATATATATATATATATATATATATATATATATATATATATATATATATATATATATATATATATATATATATATATATATATATATATATATATATATATATATATATATGTATATATATATATATATATATATATATATATATATATATATATATATATATATATATATATATATATATATATTTATATATACATATACATACACTGCTAAAAAAAATAAAACGAAAAAAAAAAAAAAGGAACATTTTGAAAACACATGAGATCTCCATGGGGAAAAATATGCTGGATATCTATACTGATATGGACTGGCTAATGTGTTAGGAATGAAAGGATGCCACATAATTTGATGGAAATGAAAATTATCAACCTACAGAGGACTGAACCAGGGGACTGGCCATTTTCTGTTATCAGCAGGTGGCGCTATGAGTAATTGGATATCGGCATGTAGATGTCTTCAGGCCAGGACTTTTATCAAGCATGTGAAATTTTGGGGAGATCAGACATTGTATGCCTGTGTTACAATAGCTTCCTGTTTCATGGTGAAACATCAGACTTTGTCAGGCCGCCACGGACACGCCCTTCAGCAAAAAGTCAAGACCTTTGCAATTTTACGTCGCAGAGATAAAATCTCTAGGAGGAGTTTGTTAAAGTACAATGTCTGAAAATGGCAAAAACTGCAAAAATTTTGCAGAGAAAATTCTAAATATCTCACTTCCTGTTGGGTTTTCAGGGACTTTTCTCTTGGTATTGGGCTGTTACATGTGTCTACCGAATTTCATACTCGTACTTGAAATGTAGCACAAAAGGCGCTTAATTGAAATTTTGTAGGTGCTGCACCAGGATGAACGCAGGACCCACTGCACTAGTGTAAGGTCTGACAATGGGTCCAAGGTTTTCATCCCGATTCCTAATGGCAGTCAGGGTACCATTGTCTAGCCTGTAGAGGTCTGTGCGTCCCTCCATGGATATGCCTCCCAGACCATCACTGACCCACCACTAAACCAATCATGCTGAAAGATGTTACAGGCAGCATAATTTTCTCCACGGCTTCTCCAGACCCCTTCACGTCTGTCACTTGCTCAGGGTGAACCTGCTCTCATCTATGAAAAGCACAGGGCGCCAGTGGTGGACCTGCCAATTTATTTTGTAGGGCTCTGGCAGTGCTCATCCTGTTCCTCCTTGCACAAAAGAGCAGATACTGGTCCTGCTGATGGGTTAAGGACCTTCTACGGCCCTGTCCAGTTCTTCTAGAGTACCTGCCTGTCTCCTGGAATCTCCTCCATGCTCATTGCCTTCTGGCAATGGCACGTATTGATGTACCATCCTGGAGGAGTTGGACTGTCTGTCCAACCTCTGTAGGGTCCAGGTATAGCCTCATGCTACCAGTAGTGACACTGACCCTAGCCAAATGCAAAACTAGTGTGTGTGTGTTATAGCCTTACCAAAACCCTTGAATGACAATTTGTAGGTACTGTTAAAACAATTGTATTTGTAAAAATGTGATCAATCACAGTTCCATTTTGGTGATGTAAAAATGAAAAATAAATCATATCAGAACGTTTGCAACTATAATGTTACAACCTTAGCAATGGCACTGAAAACCAAAGTGACACAATTCAGAGAAAAAAAAAAAATAAAAACTTGAAAAATAAAAACTTAAAATAACCTAACTGCACCTAACCTAAGTGTTCACCCCTTTTTATAATTGGGTATGTGGCCATTGTAACATGTATGCTTTGTTTTGGTTTAGTTTAATTGTGTTCTGGTTTTGGTTTCCCTGTTTCTGTTTGCCTGTGTTCGCTGTCATAGTAAGTTGACCCTTTTGGCCGTTTCTCAATAAGAATTTTTAACCAATATTGCATAGAGAGTCCCATGTTCTCGTACTACGTCATCATCAACTGTCGAAGTTCAGTTCCAATACTCAAGTACAGAGGATGCATGAAAGTACCCGGATAGGTTTTTGATATTGAGTATGCATCAGACTTGAGAGAATTGAACCACTAGAAATCCAAGAAGATGCTGCGGGCGGAAAATATACGGAAGCCTGTAAGGTTTAAATTTCTTGTTCTCACGTAAGAAATTCCCGCTGCAAGCTAGCAAATACGGGACGGCTTGTGAAAGTAAACATTTGTCTGTTTTGTTTAATTTTAATAAAGTGATAAAGGCCCAAAGAAAGCCTGCAGTATATTCATTGGCATATTAAACCAATCATGTCAACGTGCTTTAGCATATCATTAATAATGAGCAGGAGAGTCTGAAGAAGCCAGGTTATCCTGGTATTTCTTTTCTGTTGATATAAAAAATCGTGTAGATTTAGCAATGTGGTGGGTGTATGATGTAATGTATGATGGGTGTAACGATGCTATGATGAACTATATGCCTTTCTCCACTGACGTTCTGAGTTGCTCAAAGCGTTTCTAAGGATACTGATTGTTAGAAGACAGATGTCTGACTCTGCAACGGGAACATGGTTTGTGTAACATTAGCAACACATTATTAGCAGCTGTTTGATAATGTAGTCAAGCAAAAGGCTAATCATGTTAATTACCATCATGTGTCCAACGTTGTACAGAATGATACCAATCTGCAGAGTGTTTATCTTAGTAAGTTGACCGAGTGGATCTCTGAGCTTGTGTGAGTGGAGGTGGGGCTAATTAGCATATTCATAGATAATAAATGAAGCAAGGGTGTAGAGTTACATTCAAGCTATTTTAAGGCATGAAGAATTTTTTTCACAGGAAAAAAATATTAAACGTGTCATTTTGGTGATAAAATTATTGACTACAGGGGGACTTTAACATTGACAAAGCATATGTAACATTAAACATACATACTCATTTTCACAAATACACGTGGTAAAATAAAATAATATGAAAATAAATGTCTATAATAATATGAAAGAAACGTTTTAATAGATTATGACATTTGTTTGTGATGTTTTTATTGATGTATGATGTATTAATTGTGAATTGGATGCTACTTATTATATGCTGGGACATTCAGTTGAGCAACAAGATCACAACACTCAATTCTCACAAGGACCCCGCGTCCTTCCGAGTTCATTCTTTCAAGGTAGCCTAGCAAAACCGGTCTCCACAAGAACACAAGTACATTCTTGGAATTAAGAAACAGCCCTAGTGTGTGCCAGTTTGTTCCCGTAGTTACTGATTACGTTCACCTGTTGTTTATTTAGTTACTTCATTACATCTGCTTGTGTATTTAAGCCCTTAGTTCTCCGCAGTGTTTTCTCTTGCGTTAATGTTACATGTTCAGTTAGTGTTTATTATTCATGTTCCTCTATTCTCCTGAGTGTCAGTAAATATTATATATTGAATTCTCTTAGTGTTTACTGACCAGCAAAACATGACAGATGTGTTCAGAATTAACTAATCATCAAGCTCATGTGAAACAGTACCTGTCTTCAGCTGCAGTGACTCTGATTGACTCCAAATAAATCTCAACTGTTCATCTTCTTGTTTGCTGCTACTACAAGGGCCATGGGCCACAGAAAGCTTATGAAGTATCAACAACCTCGTTTTTGTAAAGTATCGCTCAGGTAAGGGCTACAAAAACATTTCCAAGGCATTAGATATACCATGGATCTCAGCTCAGGGTAAACCTGATTTCACCAAGTGCAACATATTACTGGATCAACATCTTTGTTGATTCTGGATCAAAATTCCAATCAACCAATCAGATTTGAGGGACAAGTTTACAGTTTATGTTAAGTTTAGTCTTACAACCAGGGTCAGGTGCTTCTACATCAGTGTTATTCACCTATCATTTCCCTATGATTTTAGGGATAACTTATGGGTAGGGTTAGGTTCAGCAGACAGGAATGTTTTTCCAAGGCCAACAATATATGTTGACCCAGGAACATGTCTTACTTGGCAGTCATCAACAAGTAGAGTAAGTATGGAACAAGAGTGACATTATCATGAACAGGGCATCCCTCCAAAACTGATGAGAAGACAAAGGCCCTGTTTACACCTGGTATTGCGTTTTGGTTGATCAGATTACAAGTGGACGAGGGAGACACATTCCCATTCCCATTTACACCTGGTGTTATATATCCATATATATCTTTTATCCACTTTCAACCACTTCTGTCCTGATTTCTTCGAGGGGGGGGTCTATGGGCGGGTAAATGTATGGGCTTATCAGATCTTTCGATCTAATGGATAAAAATAAGCTCACACAATGAGCGTTTACACTACAAAAGCAATCCGGTTGAATGTGTTTTTGACTACCTCTGGAAGTGGTTGAAAGTGAACAAGCTCAAAACATGTTAGACCCCATTTAAACCTGTATTTAGCATCATCCACATGTGATCCGATTGACCAGGTGGAAACAAGGTCAAAGAGAAAACTGACAAGGGAGGCTTCAAAGAGGCCTACAGAAACATTTACAGTTGCAGCTCTGGTTGCTGGTTGCTCCCTACATGTGTACCTCAAGTACTGGTTGCTACCAACATGTGACAACTCTGTCCCATATCTGGGCTATAGCTGGCAAGACGCAAGCTTTTTATGACTAAATAAAACATCCAAGCCCGGCTAAACTTTGCAAAAACTTATATTCAGTCTGCCAAACCATGTGGAAAAATGTGTTATGGTCTGGTGAGACCAACACTTTCGACCAAAACTGTAAAAAGGTATATTTGGCAAAAAATAACAACACTGCACATCAGCAGAACCACATACCCATGGTGAAGAATAGTGAATGCAGCACCATGCTTTGGGGGTTGGGCTTTTCTTCAGCTGGAACTAGTGAAGGTGGAGGGAATCATGAATAGCTCAAAGTACAAGTCGATTCTGGCACAGAACCTTCTGGAGTCTGCTAGAAAGCTGAACATGAAGATAACTTTTACCTTTCAGCATGACAATGATCCAAAACACACATCTAAATCCACAAAAAATGGCTTCAGCAAAAATAGATAAACGTTTTGAAACAGAGTCTAGACCTGAACCCTTTAGAAAATCTGCAGGGGGACCTGAAGAGCAGCAGGCACAGGAGATGCCCTTGCATTTTAACAGATCTAGAACGTTTTTGCAAAGAAGAGTGAGAAAATATTCCCAAGTCAAAATGTGCCGAGCTGAATAAAATCAAAGTAATAAAATCCAAGCCAAAGGCTAGTCATATTAATTACCGTTATGTGTTCGACGTTGTAAAGACTGATACATAAAATGCATTAACATTCTGATACATCGATTTGAAGACGAGCCTGTATAATTCATTCTTCCAATTCTTCTTCTGAATCAGTTTCTGATATATGGCTGAATTAAACCAGTATTTCCACTTGCCATTGTGTAGCGTTTACTACAGTAAAGTTGACCGAGTGGATTTGAGCTTGTGTGACTGAGTGGAGGCTGGGCTAATATGCATATTCATGGTTCTGTGTATACTAAATGAAGCAAGGGTGTAGAGTTACATTCAAGCTATTTTAAGGCATTAAGAAATTATTTTCACAGGAAAAATAGGCCAAAATGCGGACCATCCTCAGTCGGCTGCTCTCTCTCACTTCACAGAGCTGGTGAGTAAAACCCGTGATCATATACTGTAACACTAGACGAAAGATGCCAGGAAGGGAAAAACAGATTCTACGTTAACTGCTTTAAGCATTTTTAAACAGAAAATATTAATTGCAAGAAATTAATGTTATTTTTTACAGCCCTTGAAAATAGTAAAAAATATGAACAAAAACTCTAATAGTGCCATTACAGTTTTGCTATTGCTATTATGCTATTGTTATTAAGAAAAGAGACATTCACATTGTAGTGAAAATTTTATTAGACAAAAAAAAATTGGATAGGCTTGTGAATGCAAGATGAGTCATTATCATAAGTCCAAGTCAAAAGACATTTACTAAAAGTGTAAATGTAAATGTAAATTTTGATTCATGGATTCTTTAAGAGGCTGTTGAATGTTATGGTCTTGTGAAATTTGGTTTATTTCACATTACAAAAGATCATAAAATATTTTCATAACGACATGAAGTCTATGTATATTGAGACTCGGTGAAACTCAGCAGACACTTGTAGTGAGATATACAGTCAAAATCTTTAAATCCACTAATGCTCCACTGTACAGGTCATCATACAGATATGGGAGGTTAGACTACTCTCTTTGGTTTCTCTAAACAACAGAGGTCGATATCATGCCATAGGATCCAGCTCTAGACTGATTACACACACCTACACACACACTCTGTCCCGCCGGCAGCTCATATCCTATGGGTGATTAGAGCTGGTTGTCTGCCAGCTGCTTTGGGCAAGAGATTACGTATGTTTGCAACCCTCAGGGACTTCAGTAAATCCACCTGCAGTTCATAGTCTAAACAGTAGCTGCTAGATATGCAGTTCATTCTGTATTCTGAAGGTCAGTGGTACTACTTCAATCAGTTAAAACCAAACTCAGATCAGATTACCAGATGTTTCTTGAAAACACAGCCCTTTTCTTCTGAGGTCATCCACGATTGTGAGAACTTGGTCAGTTTATTATTTACATGGGAACTGGGAACAAAATGCTTTGATTTCAATTAACTGGGATTTAGGCTTTGTTAAATGGTGATTATCACATGTAGGTAGGGTTGTAACGGTATGAAATTTCCACGGTATGATAACCGTCTTTAGTAAATATCACGGTTTCACGGTATCCGGTATTAAACAATCAATTATTATTTATACCATCAATTAAAATGACCAATAAATTAATTAATGTTTGTTTTCTCTATTCAGATTTCAATAATCAAAAACAATCAAATACATTTAATAAATGATGGATTAGAAGATCTTTTATTAATAATTAAAATTCAGAAATTCTGCTTTGACTTCATTCTTCTGGCTTTTATTTTTTAATACAAATATTATCAAAAAATGATGTAAATGAAATTAATTTTTTTACATTCTATTTAACAATTATAATACATTTCAGTTTCGACTTCGGGTTAAAAAGCGGTCTTTTATTTTGACGGGATGTAATGAAGAGCTTTGAGTTTCAGTGTATTTGACAATGGTTTTTCTCAAATAAAATGATGAAATGCTCATTAAGCGCTCAGAGCAACCATGTTTATGTTCATGTCCTCAGATAACGAGACTTCAGACACTGAAAAAACAATAAGAGCGTCGCGCATACTTAAGTATGTAGTACAGGAAACAGCGCAGCTCATTCACACAGGCAGACACGCAAAACAAACGGATATATTTATATACAGCAGTCTTTTTGCGCTTTAATATTCACAGAGCCCGCCTAGGCCATTTGATTTATAGTACAGCTCTGCTTTCGTTTTATTCATCAGTCCAACAAACCGCGCGTTTTTACCTGACATTGCTGCGTTATACTGTACATTCCATTTTCATGACTGGATTTCGGGATTCCCTCTCTATCACGCACATCATACGACCTAAGTTATAAACGGAACATACCTGCATCTACACGGATGGTGTTCTCGAATATAGGTAAACATGTTAGATGCGTTTCCTCCTTTTGCAGGTAGGCCTACTTTGTTTTTGGATACAGCCAAAAAGGACAGCCCCGCGTTTGTTTTTCTATATCTAAAGTATTCCCATACTACAAATTGTAAATTATTTTTCAACGGGGCATAGAGATTAGAGGTAGCAACTTCTGTCTCTGACATTGTCTGCTGTATGTGTGGGTGTGGAGCAAGTTTAGAGTGTAGTGAAGTGTAAAGTTGTTGTCTATGCGCAAGTGAAATTCTGCGTCTTATTATTTTTTTTACAATACCGTAAATAAGCAAATGTACACGCTATGATAATCGTACGTGTTCATACCGTGATATATCGTCATACCGGTATATCGTTACAACCCTACATGTAGGTAACATTTTACCCCAAAATTAAAAAAATGATAATAAATTCTATTAAAAAAATTAATCCTGTTTTAAGGCCATTAGATTTGTTTTGCATTAGTTTCATTATAATTATTCACATTTCCTTCTAAAATTATACTGTAATGCAAATGACCGTAACACAGAAATGTTATATTCTTTTTTTTAGTAAAATCAACATAAAAATATTCTTAATGTTCAAGAAAATAGTATCACAATGCTGTCTTATTTCATCATTTGTTCTCTTTCTCTGCATTGTATTTGCAGAGAGCCTGAAAATAAAAAACGATACTGTGCCTTCTATTAGATCTGACAAGAATGGCGCAGCACACTTAAGTGTTTTTTTTTTTTTTTTACTGTGTCACTACTGCTTTGTTACAGATCATTTGGTATGTACAGATTATGTCTAGGCCTACAGTACATGTCTAACCAAAATCACCAGTGACCAGTGATTTCTGATATGAAATGATTCGTGTAGGCCTACAGTCAGACGTTCTTTGTCTCAAATTCGTTTGTCAGTAAATCAAACCAGTGTCAACTTCACATTGTTTCTCTTAGTAGGATGAAAATAATCTGTTATTTAAACTGTGATTAAATTATATATAGAAAGTGATCACAGAATGCTCTTTACAATCACTGGAGCTGTCAATCAAACAGCACAAGGTTATCAGTGATTCTAACTCCTGTTAGAATCAACGAATCTCTTATTGACAATATTGTGTTTGCACTGTTAGTTATGATCATGAAAATATTAGTTAGTGTGCAGAAATTGAGTGCAATCTGTGATCTGCAACAATGTTCATTACTGTAACTTTTCATGCCGCGATCTCAATATAATGCTATAATCAACACTTTTCACAAATTGGTAAACCTTGAGAATTGTAATAGTAAAAATGTGTTTTGAGAGTTCCACATGTAATACTTTCATATGCAAAGATGTTAGCCAATCACAGCAGTGGGCATTTACACTGCAGTCTCACAGCAGACAAAATCATGTAAAATCATACCAACATTATAAGTGCACTCCAGGAAACATTATAAAATAATAAAATAATGCAGTTAATGACCCCTTTGAGATATATTCACAAAGTAATTTTAAATTGTAATAATATTTTACATTATTACTGTTTTTACCATATACTTATCAAATAAATGCAGCCTTGACGAGAATAAGAGACTTCTTTCAAAAAGATTAAAAAATCTTATCGATCTTAAACTCTTGAATGGTTGAGTGTAGGGGTGTAACGGTACACAAAACTCACGATTCGGTACGTACCTCGGTTTTGAAGTCAAGGTTTGGTATGGTTTTCGGTACAGCAGGTGGGTAGAGAACTAAACATAAAATTGCTTTTTTTTATTAAACAGTGGTTTACTGAACAAATTGTGTTTTTGTCTTTAAATATATTAAATTAAATTATAACTAAAAGTTTCTTAAAGGGGTGGTTCAGTGATTTTTTTCTAGGCTTGATTGTGTTTTGGGAGCACAGTTTAACATGTCTTAATGCTGCGTTTTTTTGAAAATGCTGTATTTTTCATATATTTTAGCTTTATTCTACACCTCTGTTTCCACTGTCATATGAACGGCTCATTTGACTTCCTGCTTCTATTAAGCCACTCCCTCCGAAATACGCAATGTGCTCAGATTGGTTGGCAGGTTGGTAGCTTGCCCAGGGTATCATGATTCGCTGAAGCGTCCACCATTACCATTCGTAGTTACATGCTAAGCTGGAAATGTAAATAATGGCGTCTATATTGCTGTATCAAATTGAGCCGAATTAGACCCAGATGAAGAGGGTAAAGCAGAACCTCTGCAATCGCGGCTTTTATTTATGAATGGTATTTCATTTAGTATTTGCGTCAAAGTGTTTAGATGCTGTCACTGCTGTTTGTTAGCTTTCAATATACAGTTTTATCCTGATTAAAGCTTTACTGTAGCTGAATACATGACTGAGTAGTCGCATTTTTGTAAAGGTTTCGTTTAATTTATAGCATGAGCAACTGTTTGTCTATGAACAGAGACGTTTGCTGGTGTTTGTTGCACTAGAACTTAGCTAACTGGCTAGCAAAACGAGTTGCTCTTTGTAAATGTCCTTGATGCATTAAAAATAGCAACAGAACTATACCGTTTAAAAGACATGTACAAACAATAAAATGTACTTACAGTTTGAAGCCAATAAACAGCAGCTTCTGCTTTTAAAGTGGGAACTGCTTCATCTTTCAGTAATAGCTTTTGTGCAAATCCAGCATTGAACTCGTGTAGATTCTGGAAGTTGTCTTCAGCACCGCATCCAGTGTAGAAAATATCACAGATTGTAATGGGTTCTATTATCTTTTGATGCGTCGCGCCGCTCCCGTCCGGTGTACACAACTCACTTCCATTATACTGCGCCACATGGCCTCGCCCACTTTGTTGCGTATTCCCGTGGGCAGTGTTTATGTTAACAGCAAGGGTTTATGATGTCACCAACCCGGGAAGAAGCTCGTTGTAGTCCAAACCGGGCGTTTTTGTAGGCAATAAACTGCCATAACTTTAAAAGAGAATATCTCCGTTTGCATTGAACTTTCAGCGCTGTAATTTTGCAGATACTGTTTATGCTCAACCAGCAACATTACACAATAACTAAAGTTAAAAAAGTGAAATCGCATTGAACCACCCCTTTAAGGATAAAAAAAATTATCTCTGCTAATGCTATAAACTATATAGGGAACCCGTACTTGACCATAATATTAAAGGTTAACAACTGAGCCCAAACTATTAGCCTAAATTCAATTGCTTTTTATTTTTAGATAAAATAATCAACACTCAAATAACAAATTGTCGGCCTGTGCAAACATGTAAGCTGCACCTAAGGCAGATTTTTGCATTAACTTCTAAATGTTTTTACTCCAATTCGTTGTTGAAATATAATCATTTCTACACAGTGGCTGTCATTTTCAACAGATTTATTTAAACATACATTAAATAGCCTAATCAGGACATCACTAAAAGGTAAAATATAATGATTATATAGGCTAATACAGTGCATATATTAAGCGACAGAGTTCTTTTCTCTAGCGAACTAACAAACTTTAGACACTGAATGGCTTTTCTGAAGTAAATGCTACATGTCATATTGTTTACAAGCTTTCATTTATGTCTTTCCACCTTTGAAACACTGATTGAGCAATTACACAAGATTACACGTTTAAGTTGTACTGTGTCTTTCAACATACCTTCAGATGTTCTTTCATGTTTATTCTGTAACTAGTATTAAAGAGGAAGAGATGATTGCGTTCACTCACACTCTGTGCTGCCGGTTGAACTGAGGCGCCTGTACAGTGATCTGTCACGCCACATCAAAGCACGTCAAATCGTGATTTTCGTGATTTCGTGGACAGAATTTGAAGGATGACACTTTGTTTCTTGTAGAAAGTAACAAAACGCAGAGCTTATTGCGATTATTGGTGGTTAGGCTACAATTTTGCAATGTAATGCTTCGGTACCAAGCGGCAACCTCTTCCAGTTTCTCTTGAGGCTAATACGGAAGTGACTTAAACTGCAATTCATCGACTGGCCGCTAGGGACAGGCTCCAAAAGAGAGCAGAATCTCATTGAGTCCCATGTTAAAATGGCCAATTTTACAGCAGAAAAAAACATGTTTACTGGTTGGTACAATTATGGTTTTGGTCTATACTGCTAATGTTGCCCTTCATGACAACTCTGAGGGGGGTGAATTTTTTTTATAACTCATCCGTTTAAATTATACTAAGCCTTAAAGTTCTGCATAATTAAGGGCATGGTCACTTGAGTGACAGGTGGATCGCGCTGCTGTCTGTGAGCCGTCACCTCAGCTAATTCCAGCCGCTGAATTTGGCATCTCTGCCGTGTTTGTGCTTTTTTCGGGATTATTTTATACAATTATAAAATAATATGGTTTGCTACGTTAATGGTCGACACAGATGTGTGTCTGTTTCGATGTGCATGCATGCGGAAGGAAAGGATCGTCGTGGCATTGGCTAAAAGTTTCATTTGTGAGATTTACTATGACTATGGCTGGAGAATATGCCTCTCAAGACACCACAAACTCCGACAGCACTGCTTGGATATTATAACTAAAACTGCTGCATTTTGGATGCAGGCTAATTTTTTTGTGATATATATGATCATATACAGTTTTACAATATAAACGCTGCCCAGGTTGCATAATTTCTTGAAGAACGATGATGGTGAGCAGATCATTCAGAAGAAACGTGATGCAAACAATGGATAATATATTAATATTTCATTAACGCTTTTGTGGACATAAAGTACTTTTTTTTTTTTTTTGCAATGGACACTCATGGACATTTTACCAAAGTGCAACAGATTGGATTTATTTCGCGATCACTATTTCATTATAAAGGTATGAAGTCCCGTTTGATTTTTCGTGTTGTCATGTGCAAACCCGACACAAATTTCAATTAAGTTACTGGTGCTGGAGCATATCGTATAAAACACGCCGTAGATTGACAGTAAACCTTTATAACTTTCTAATGATATAACTTATCTTTATTAACTACTAAAGATAAAAGTTATATCATTACAATATTAATATTTTAGATAGTATCTCCCTCAGTTCAACTACGTCCCGCCTTTGCCCATTTTCAGTTATCCGGTAGTGACGTGTGGTGACGCGCAGCTAAGATGGCAGCGGCCTCATTTTCGCCTCAAAACTGCTCTGCTCTTCAGAAATCTACGGGTCACATCACGGACACTATGTCCATATTTTTTTACACATGTACACCGAACTGAAAGCCCTGTACCGAAAAGGTGCACCGTTACACACCTAGTAGAGTGTCATACCAAACTAGGGCTGGACAATAATTCGATATCAATATATATCGCGATATAATTTTTTATCGCGATAACGGTGATATGATTTTAAACACATTTTTTTCGGTATTTCGATATGTACATTACACAGCATCACTGACTTCTGGCGCAGCGGCAGCCATTGGAAAGAGCAGAACGCGATTGGCTATTTGCGTGATGACGTACACCACAGAGACATGCAGCCACCAGCCAGTGCTCAACAGTTGTACGCTAAGATAAAACGCGAACGCGGCAAGTTTTACAAAATGAGTACACCTGATGCAAATGCGACGGAACAAGCTTCCACAACTTGATGAAGGTATGTGTGCATAACTACACCGTGTTGGTTAATGTTTGGTGCAGGAGAATGTGTGAAATAAAAACTTTAAACACGGATACTTTATTCTGTATGAGCTACGTGTCACGTGGCTAGTGTTATTAAACTCATCGTGGAGCTCCGCGCTGAAACCGAGCATATGTGCGCTCCGCCTGTATATCATAAACTCCAGTTCTGACCGCATCACGAGCAAAAAATACAAACAACACACGTGCTGTGCTGAGGTAAACAGCCTACGGCTTGCATATTTGAACGCAGCTAGAGCAGGCAGAGGTGAATGAGCAGCACTTTTGTGTTATTTGAATTCTCCGCTGTAATGCAATCTCATGCGAACATATTTTCCATTTGTGCTGCTGGTAGATTACAGCAAAACAATCCACTTCCGAGAGAAGTGATGCTTCCTCATGCATAATACTGCAATTATAATCTTATGCATACTACAGCGCAATGATTGGATTAAATTAGCTTTATGTCATGAATATGTCGAGATTCGCTCGAAACGGTCTACATCAGCATGTTCGAACATGCCCATACTTGGGCCGAAAGTACACGATTACGTCAGATTTTGTGACGTTGCTCCGACTCAGCTTTTCAAACAGGAAGACAGAAATCGCTATGAAAAATGCAAAAATAACTACTTTTCACTTATGAATAACATTGAGTACCTTTAGTGTTTTCAATGATGTGCAGCCTATACATATCTGTTTACATCTCAAAAAAAGTGTTTTGGTGTTTCATGACCTTTTAGAATAATAAAATCAGCCTACGTTATAGTTTAATGTTAAAGATATTAATATTACTAAAGTGAGTGAGTCTTATGTTTATATGAAGGCTAAATACAAATAAAAGCTGAACAAGTTTATTTGTACTGTTTTTATTTCTAAAATCCTATATAGTTTTATAGGAAGAGATTTCATAGATTTGGCAAATTCATTTTTCAGACGTTTGTAGGTACAGACATCTGTTGTGGCCGTTCTTGGCAGTTTTTCTGAGGCTATTATATAGTTCATATCGATATCGGAATTATATCGTATCGACCGAAATTAAGAATTATATCGTGATATAAATTTTGGCCATATCGTCCAGCCTTATACCAAACTTGTAACAAATCTAAACTTAAAACAACTTAAACCAGTTTTGTGAACTGGATCAACAGACTGATTGTAAAGAACTGACTCCTTTCATTGTCCTTTGTTTTATTTATGCAAAATAAAACTTCATGTTTTTTCTTTTGATTTTAGAGTTAAATATAAATTTCTTGGCAGTTTGGTGAAAATCCTTCCTTCCCTGTGTGTTAGTCTGCCTTTCTTGAGGATTATCAGTAGCCTCTGCCTGTGGAGACACTGTACCTGCCAGCTATGAAACTCAGAGGCATCAAACAGCCAGTTAACAAGTGAAAAGTTGAGAGAAACAGAGCTTTCAAGACACTTTCATAAGATGGAAAAGAGAAATGACACTAAACTAAAAATAAGCTCAGACACTAAGGTTATCCTCTCTAAACTAAATTTGTACATAAAAGCACCTTGAACGTAATCTGTCCGAAACGTTTTACAGGAAGATGTGCTACTAATGAAAAGGATGTGATCATGTAAAAACACTGTCACTTCCACTCACTTGCTGTTTTTAGAAGGCCAACCAATGCAGAAACAATGAGCGATATGTCCTCTGATTTAGTGTTTAAAATTATTTGATGTCTGTTTGTGACAGGACTTCCTGAACATGAGTTCCTGCACTTGCTTCTCACAGAAGAGACAGTGGAAGACACTGGAAGCTTATTTCGACCTCCAAACACTGTCCTTTACCTACCAGTTCCTGTTTACAAGGCTGACAAGCTAGCTGTACGTCAAAGAGTCTTTTCCTGAGAGATAAGAGGAAAACAAAAAAGCAATAAATACGGGTGCTCTAAAGGGGCTCCAATGAGATTTGAATGAGAATTTTTTTTTATATCACAATAAATAAAAACTGTTCAGTTTTTAGGCCATCAAAATGCTATTGTGTTCCTAAAAGTTAACTATTTTTTAACAGCTTTAAATTTACAGCCATCCTGTTACATGAAAACAGACATAAAATACTGATGACATCATGTTGCACTCTTAGGCGTATCCAAATCGTTGTCCAATAAAATGCTTTCTTAAATGAGAATGTCTCATAACAATGGCTGCCTTTGACTAACATCAGCAAACAGCAAATCATGGTTCACATCTGTGATTTCAACTAAAGTGTCTTGGCTATTTAAAAAATAAAGGGATGAGCCCAAACTTCCTGTTTCAGTAGGAAACCCCAAAGGTGTTTTAGAACCCTCATCAAGTTTGTTCAATATTATTACAATATTGTGCAATAATAGCTCTGCTATTACAGCTGTTAGTTTTACAGTCTATGTTTTGGGAATTTGTAACACATTTTAAAAGTTGTAACAGCATGATTTTATATGTTTTTAGTAGGCATCAACCCTTTTTGGAGCACCTACAGCTTGGCATGCAAATACAGGGATGCAAATATTCCTTCAGCTGCATGACCTTATTTTACTTTCAGGTAAAACTTCGAATATGAATGAGCTAGAGTCCTGCAGACATAAGTCTGCTCCCTGAAAAAATGTCTCCAATCCTGAAACTCATAAACAAAAATAGACAAAGGTAAAGAAAGTATACTGTATTTACACTGTACATAGCAACAGTACACTGCAAAAGCAACCTTTCCATTCCATTCCAACATCTGCAAATAGAGTTCACAAACAAATAAAACAATAGAGGCTCTTCCTGCATTTTTGCAAAGCTCCAAAAATACAGTACGAATAAAATACATTAAATTCACTGCAGTTTCCAGATAAAATGAACTCTATTGGCTCGGGATGTAATGATGCACCGCATGTTGGTTGAAAATCGATGAAAACCTGTAACGATTCAAGTCGGTTAAGATGTTAAAGGGTTAGTTTACCAAAAAAATGAAAATTATTTCATTAATTACTCATCCTCACATCGTTCCATGCCCATAAAACCTTCGATCATCTTCGGAACACAAATTAAGATATTTTTTCAGTGAGGCCTCCATTGATAGCAAGTCAATTTACACTTTCAAACAGCCCGAAAAGTAGTAAAGGCATTTTTAAAATAGTTCATGTGACTACAGTGGTTCAACCTTAATATTATGAAGCGACAAGAATACTTTTTGTGTGCCAAAAAAACAAAATAACAACTTTATTCAACAATATCAAGTTATGGGCGATTTCAAAACACTGCTTCATGAAGCTTCGAAGCTTTACAAATCTTTTGTTTCAAATTAGTGGTTCGGAGCCTGCATCAAACTGCCAAAGTCACGTGAACCATTGAAATTTTGAAACACTTATGATGTAACGAAGCCTCGTTTACTGAAATCACGTGACTGTCACGCTCCGAACCACTGATTCGAAACAAAAGATTCGTAAAGCTTCGAAGCTTCATGAAGCAGTGTTTTGAATAAAGTCATTATTTCGTTTTTTTTGGCACACAAAAAGTAATCTCGTTGCTTCATAACATTAAGGTTGAACCACTGTAGTCAAATGAGCTATTTTAAATATATTTTTAGTACCATTCTGGGCGTTTTAACTTGCGGTCAATGCAGGCCTCACTGAGTCATCAGATTTGCTCAAAAATATCTTAATTTGTGTTCCGAAGATGAACAAACTTTTTACAGGTCTGGAACGAGATGGAGGTGAGTAATTAATGATATAATTTTCATTTTTGGGTGAACTAACCCTTTAAACGAATCGCGATACACATTTTAAACATCAGGGGTGCTGTCGCTGATGCTGATTACTGTGACGCTGCTTTACAGGCACGATAGTCAAGTGTCAAGCGTACCAGCGTTAAG
Organism: Chanodichthys erythropterus; assembly: GCF_024489055.1. Lineage (NCBI taxonomy): Eukaryota > Metazoa > Chordata > Actinopteri > Cypriniformes > Xenocyprididae > Chanodichthys > Chanodichthys erythropterus. The sequence continues at coordinate 3,896,482 of NC_090240.1, forward strand.
TGCTGATGATGTTGTTAATATACACTAATAGCACACTAATATACACTAATAGTGCAGAAAATGTTCCATCATAGAAAGTTAATTCCGGTCTGTCTCATCTAATGTTAGAGAAAGGATGTATTCCACAGACTGAAGGAGAAAGCTGTGCTTGTGCAGGTATTGTATTTATTGTACTATTTCTAAATGTGTACAGAGAGTTTTGGTAACACTTAACAATAAGTTTCATTAGTTAACTACTTAACTAGTTAACATGAACTAATTATGAACAATACTTTTACAGCAATTATTAGTCAAATTTTAACGTCAACATTTACTAATACATTATTAAAATCAAAAGTTCCATTTATTAAAATTAGTTCACGCACTAACATGAACAAATAATGAACATTTGTATTTTTGATTAGCTAACATTAAGGAAAAGATTAATAAATACTGCAGCAAATGTATTGCTCATTGTTAGTTCATGTTAGTTAATATATTTAACAAATGTTAACAAATGACACCGTCCTGTAAAATGTTATCAGATTTTTAAATAACATGATTATTATAGCATATTTTTCTAAATGTGTTCAAAAGTAATTACTGAAAGAGTAAAGATACATATTGTAGCAAATATTAAAATCTTGCCTTTATAACAATGTGAAACCTCTGTCTCTGTTGTACTTAGATTTTACTTCTTATATTTGCAGCCTCTTGACCAGACAGACACAGCAGGAGCTGAGCTGAAACAAACCTCCTCCCGAGAAAACAGAAGTGGAAGATCTAATTGGATGGACTTTTTTGGGATTAGTTCTAAAATTTCAATTTAGTTGTGTTATTTGACCCAAGATATTTTAATTTCACAAAGAAATATGCAGCATTTTGTCTTAGAAATAATAAAAGAACAGTTTTTCATTTATAATTTCTTCAATTTCATTTTGTTAAAAAAAAAAAAATTGTGAGAAAATTGTATCGTGAAACCAGAATCGTGAATCGTATCACATTGTGAGTTGAGTAAATCATTACATCCCTACTAGTGGCAGTAAAACACCATCAAATTTTATTCCAGTTCACACAAATTATGAAAACTGGGGCAGATTATTGATTAATAAAAACTTATTTTCAAGGTTTACTTGCAGAAAATACTATGTTATCTTAATGCATTATTTGTAAACTAAAACATTTTGATGTATGATTCACATAACCAGCTCCATATTGGGCTTTTTAGACAAACTTGCTCACCTGGTAGCACTTGTTATGTGGACGGGTACGAATCCAGTGAAACTCGAGTCACTGTAAACGAGCTTAAATGCTTGCAGAACCAAGCTAAAAAGGCATGGTGGCTTCTATCTCATGTTTTCTTTTAACACTGTCGGCTAGGTTTAGCGTAGGGTTTAGTGTAAGTGGTACATTATTTTCAAATGCAATAGAGTATTAACATGTTGGTGCCTCTCACTGGATATTTCATTTCCAAGCTGCCGTAATTTGTTCAATAACCAGCGTAATAAAACACTTACAGGTCCACGTTCATCTGTTTCAGATGAAACTGAATGTGCTTTTAGTGTCACTCATTAGACAAATTACTTTGAAAGTGTTGAGAAATGTGCAAGAAGCAACATACTATTATTTTGCAGAAATGGTTACCATAGGCGTATGTTTTCAATAAGAACAATTTAAATTCTGTCATAATTTACTAAGCTTGCACCTATGGCATTATTGTCACTAACAGAATTTAAAAATGCCATGTTAGTTATGATTATCAGCAAATAAAAATTCACTCAAAGCTATTATATGACTTCATAAACCTTAAAATATTTAAATTTAAATCGACAGGCAGAATCATTCAATTTAAAAACATGAAGACAAAAAGTAGTGTATCAGCAACACACACAGACTTATACAGACAGTTTACATTCCAGTTTGATCGTAGTTCAATATTTAGTGATTTGATAGTGAAATACAACATAAATCACACTTTAGCCTATAGCACAAGTAGAAACCATATAAATGTGTTTATAGGTATGCATTTATTTTTATTTAATGATATTTGTCAAAAAATATGACATCATCTCATTTCCTCATTTCCTATGTTTTCATCAAAGAGGAAATATAATTTTGAAATGTCTGTGATGTGACAATACAGTCTCCCTTCAGAAACAGAAAAGAACTAGACACGTTGACCAAGAGCTTTTGAAAACCTAGCTGCCTGCCTACATTCATGTATCTTGTACAGTACCTCACAGTTCACAAAGATGCTTCAACAGGACATAGTGACCATTTGAGATTCATTAATGAATCTTCTCTTATCAATGCTAAGATGAATGGTCAATTACAGATTCCATCTTTCTATTGCCCCCAAAAGGGGGGAAAAAAATAATATAGACTATGCTCATTGTCATTTTGCTGAATAAATGCGAATAACTGGACGTGAGCCACAAACCCTCTTCATTTAGAAATAACAAATGAACATCGTCCGGTTAATCCATCGTGTTTCACGTGCTCTGATGCAGCCTGTTGTCAAAGCCGAATAACAGACGAAAAAGCGACAAATGATAAAAAAGCGACTCTTTTGATTAAAACATGAGCGAATAAATCTTACCTCGGTCTATAAGGGCGTTTCCGTTCAGTTCACACGCTCGCTGTCGGATGTATCGCCGCACATCTGCTTCATCCCCTCATCAGTTCGTTCTGTGTGATCAGACACTCACCACGCCTTCCCCTTACCGGCTACAAAGACACAGACCGAGGCCATGCCGTTATCTGCACACACACAGGCGAGCGCGCGCGCACACACTCGCTCATACTATACCCACTAGTATTGTGTGGTTTGTGTGTGTGTGTGGATGCATTACACTACACACGCCCTCCGCTCACTGACAACATACATAGCTATCGCTCGCTATAACACTGATGCTGCAAGGAAATATTATGTTTCTGTTCATTAATCATATTGTTATAAATAGCAATTAATAATGTAAGACACTTGATAATTAATTCAATAAATCGTTCAAATTCAATGACTTGCCTGATTCGTTCCTTTAGTGCTTTAAAGGCGTGGCCACAGTGACCGTTGCTCAGCGAAATTTCGCGGGTAAAATCCAGACTCCGAGTCCACGTGTTTGGGAGTGTCCTGTAAAAATGTGATCAAGATCCCCACACAGATTTCAATAATTTTCAAGCTGTTCATACGTGATTCTGTGTTCAGTGCTTCATGTATCGCTACTGTTGCCAATGAACAATGGGCCTTTTTTTTGGTCGCAAAATTCGCTCAAAAATCGCTAATTTGTGACGTAAACTTAAGAGATCAAATCTCGGCTAACAGGGAATGTTCTCAGAACTTTAGCTAACTATCTGACAAGGTTCTCTCAATGTTTTGAACAAATGTTCTTCTAATAGAACACCAGAAATTTCTGGTCTGCTCAACCCGATCTCACGGCAATTTGTACGTATTTTACGAGGTGGCTAATTTGTACGAATTCATACGACCTCACTCGTACGAATTCCAATCCGATCTTACGGCAATTCCAACGCTATCTCATGACCAATTCATACGTATTTTACAAGGTGGTTAATTCGTATGAATTCGTCCGAGTGAGGTTGTACGATTTGTCCAAACCCCCAGTGATGGGTAGGTTTAGGGGCGGGGTTTGGGTAGGTCATTCATATGAATTCATGCGAATTTGTCAACCCATAAAATACGTATGATTTAGCAAAAAACTTATGAATTCGTGCGAGTGAGGTCGTATGAATTAGCCACCTCGTAAAATATGTAGGAATTGCCAACCCAATCTCATGGCAATTCGTACATATTTTACGAGGTGGCTAATTCGTACGAATTCATACGACCTCACGCGTACGTCTGTGATAATGTTCTCAAAACGTTGGCACAAAAATGTTATTTATACATTGTTCATGGAACTTTTTCTGAAACGTTTTAGTTGGACATTCGTCTAATGTTTTTTAAATGTTACTACTTTAAGAATGTTCAGAGACAAAAGTAATGTTCCTGTGATGTTTGCAAATTATAGGGAATGTTCTCTTAATACATTGTGGAATGAAATGAAAACATTTTTAATGACGTTTTGAACGATCAGAGAACATAATAGGGAAATAATATAGAAATAAAGTCTTATTGTATTTGGAACGTTTTCAAAACATTCCTAGAACATATTTTAGCTGGGTGCCTTAGTAGCTGTATGTGCTAATTAATTAAATTAGTCCTAGAAATTAATCAATTAATTTTTGAATTAGGCTAATTATTTCTTTGAAATGGTTGTAATAACTTTGGATATGCTGATAAATTAGTACAATCTTTCAAACAACACTTTTACATGTTAACATTATGTAAGCCTACTGAGTAATATTAATGAACTAGCATACTAATTAGTCTATTTTGTTGTGCTGTGTGTATTTACATATTATTAGGCTAGTAATTATAGCCTACATGATATGTGTAACATGCACTAATCTATTTTAGCAATTATAAAATGTTTCAAATAAATGTTCGATTGATCATATTAGTAACTTGATAAAAGTCGTGATCATGAGTTGTAAATTAGAAAGTCCTTTTCATGATAATTAAATAAAACCCAGGCAGTATACTAGGTGAAGATACATTAGCATTATTGAACCTGTATTCAAGACGCCTCCTCTACAAATGTGATGTCTCGGCTCTTCTTTGAGCGACTGTAATTCAAAGTCATTACTCTTCATGTATAGATTATGCAGCGTACACACTGCTGAAAGGTTTTTTTTAAAGTTAAGTACATGCAAAACTGAATCGAATAGAGGCTCAGATTCTGGGGCTTGACAACAATATCTCAAACATCTAAACAAAGGGCCTGGTTTATTTGCATCTTCTCAGTGCCCACTGTGTGAATGCCCATGGGGTCCCCCCTTCCCCATCACCCTCCACCCACAACAAACACCATCTGCAGTAAAGGAGAAGCTCAATGATCATTCCTGCCAGAAGCTACAATCAAACAATCATTATGGGAATCCCACTGTATAATCCCAGCTAACAAAAATATGTTCTAAGGATGTTCTGTTAACATTAAGTTATGAAAAAATTATTTCTGAATATTCTCAAAACATTCAAATGTCACATTTTTAAAGTGTGTGTTTTTTCTTGGTTATGTGAATGTAAGAGAAAACATTAAGGAAATATTTTCCGTATTTGATCGTTTTGCAAGTATTATGGGTATATTATTGCAGATTATGGGTATTATAGGTTTTGCATTCATTTTGGTTTTGTTTTCATATTGCACTTTTAGGGGCCATTTACATGACACCATTTTCAACTAAAAATGTAAAACTTTTTATGCATTTTGGCTGTTCATTTACATGTCAATGGCATTTTGGGGGCCTGAAAACGCAAACTTAAAATGGGTTTGAAAGTGCAAGTTTCGTTATCAAAAATGTCAGTTTGTGAAAACGGTGAGGTTATGCACATGCGTATTACGTGTTCATTTTATAGGGGCGTAGTGTTTCTTTACAATGTGACATCGCCATCTACTGGCTTGGCATGGATAATTCAGCATTTTTTGGTCGTTTTCACAACTAAATTCACGGAATCGTTTTGCCAACGTTGTGGTCTGTATGTGAAAATCCATGCCTATCCACCTTATTTTTATAGTTTACTGCACTTTGATATTCTTCTCGTTATTTCCATATAGCGGCTAATAAATCGGAAATCTCGCACATTCACAGGAAACACCTTATTTCCACATTGACAAATAAGGTGTAGGCTATAGACTAAACAGGAAATATGCATGTGCATTCCATTGCCGTTTTCACAGATTCACGTTTTTGCAGTTTACACAGAGATGATAACGGTATCGTTTTCAAAAACTTGCACTTTGAAACCTGTTTTCAAAAGTTTGTTTTCAGGTCACCAAAATGCCGTTGTAGTATAAATGAATGGCCAAAATGCATAAAAAGTTTTCATTTTTAGCTGAAAATGGTGTAGTGTGTAAACAGCCCCTCAGGTTGCTTCTCTTTGATCCTATGTTCCCGCTCTTCATTAGTTACCATGGTTTTTGATTAAGTTCTCACCTGCAGCAACAGAGTTACTGTAAACCTTTTGAGAAATTACTATTTTTCCACTTGAACACCTTTACTTTTTATTGTGCTACAAATGTTGTGCATGTTTAAGATACACAAAGCAAAAATAAAATATTCAGGTAGAATAGACTGACATAAGACCAAAACATACCAAATATTTTCCAGATGATAGTCCTATCATCAGACTCGGACTGTTTGAAGTAAAACACGAGAGTGTGAAGATGTGCTTTCATTGATTTGATTATACTGCCATCTCGTGGACATTGATTGTACTTTAAGTAAATTTCTTTTAAAAGCAGTGTTTATCTGCAGTGAGTGATAACAGATCTAAAGAAATGTTAATGATTATTTAGCAATTAAAATGTTACTGTTCATAACATGTAAAAACAAAACAAACAAACTAACAAAACAACATTTTATTTGTACCCCAAGTCAAAAACGCTGCTTAAGTGTAACGCCCCTTTTCGTCTGCCAGCCAATGAAAAGATGCTGACACAGGCTTTCGTCATTCCTGGGATTTGTAGTTCCATGCTTCATTTGGCTGCATTCGCAGGAAAACAGTTAACGCAGTTAACGGACTACAAATCGAAACTAGCTGACTACTGGAGCGCGCGGAGGACTGACAGCTTGACATCACGGTGGCTGGCACTTCGTGCGTCTGAAAGTACGGCACTTAAACTGACGTATTATTTTCCACCTGGGAGCTGACGAAAGTTGACAACTTTGAAAATGCAGTCGGAATCGGGGATTGTGCCCGACTTTGAAGTCGAAGATGAATTTCACGAAGAGCCTAAAACGTATTACGAGTTGAAGAGTCAGCCGCTGAAAAACAGGTCTGTGAATGGAGCGTTTGACAGCTCTGAAATTATTCATTTTCTATATTGCATGCTTTATAAAGTCTTATATGCTCAGAAAAGACTGTGCTTGCTGCTTGTTTAACGTTTTATTGTTTATTCTATCAGTCTTAAGAATAAGAATCAGCTGCGCTCTCTCCATCCACGCAGCAAGCGACGCGACGCGACAGACTAGGATCAGCGGCCGCTTGCAGAGTTTACAGCCGCGCTCATTTTAATAGAAGCGCTCGAGTTGCGTCGCGTTTCGTGCCGTGCATATGGGTGTTACAGTAGACAACGCCTTAGGATACAGCATCATCATCATCAAATATTTACTCATGTAGCCTGTGTCTGCGTATGAAGATTTCACTGAAACTGTTCAAACATGTGTAATGAACTTGGGTGACACTTTTTTTAATCACTTTAAAACCATTATGCAAAGCAGGTCAGTAGTTTGTTTTTTTTTTCTCCCTCGAGGAGAACCCGGGGCTAGTTGTCGCACTTTTTATTCCAGTGAATATTTTAGGGTGGATTCTTTTTGAAAGTTAGTTTTGACTACAAAACATAGGCTACTGAATATTTCCACCGCTGGCGCCGCAGGATAATTCAACACACACTGATGTTTTGTGACAATAGCAGTGCATGTCTTGCAGCAAAACTGAAATAGCTGTTTTTAAAACAAAACAATGAGTGAAAACAGCGAATGTGTAAAAGATAGCAAATAAAAATATCAAGCATTGTTTTGTCTAAAAAATAATGTAATTAATAGATTGTGTAAGTTTATATGTATTATTTTGAGAGCTTGCCATGACTTGAGAACACAGTTGAATCTTATAGTTAAAATCTAACAACATTATTTATAGATGATCATAGTAAAGTATTGTCTGAATGTATGTTAGTGTAGTTGTGTGTGTGTGTGTGTGTGTGTGTGTGTGTGTGTGTGTGTGTGTGTGTGTGTGTGTGTGTGTAGGTGTGTAGGTGTGTGTGTGCGCGTGTGTGGGTGTGTGTTCACTTGTTACCAACGCATTTAGCAAAATATGATATATATTAACTTTTTTTTAAACTGTGTGTTTGAATCCAACATATGAACACTCTTAGAGAACACAAACATTTGTGCATTTAGACTTTTGACACAAAACATTTTAGTTACTGAAATATACATTGTGATATTTGGATCAAAGTTTTAAACCATTGTAACTAAAATAATTACGCAATGACCTGCATTATATAATGCAATGGAAGTTGTTATAAAGTGCTCCCAGCAGAGATCTTGAAAAGAGAACTTTCATAGCAGACTGTATTTACAAGTTTATATGTATAAAAAATAATTATAATAAATTATTATTATGGGCAGTTATGAGTGACAAGTGTACCGGATGTGTATTTTATTTTATGTTATTTTATTTTAATCTGCAGCATGAAGAAAAGCCACTGAAATGAGCATACAGTTGAATTTCTAGTGAAAACTGAGACAAAGATGTAAGAGTTTTAACAGACAGAAAAGTGTTTGATTTTAATGCTGCTTATAACATTCAGGAAAATGTTTGAACAGATCAAAGATCTGAACCACTAGAAAACATTTCACATGCTTTCTATCAACTTCTATATGAGTTCTGAACTGAATTAGACATACTGTATAGTGGACATGTCATGCATTGTTCATGTTCACAGATGCTTGTGTGACTGCAGTTGAACTCATGCTATGTAAAGTTTGTTAGCTGTAAGCTGATGTGATTTTCTTTTTGATATACAGTACAGCACCTGAAACTTTAGTTTCTGAATGCTCAAATTATTTGATATGCTGATGCACAAGTTTATTCTATTCATTTACAGTGTATCAAACAAATGCTAAGCCCCATCAGCACTAAATGCATTTAGAGTTCCATGAAGCTTCATTGGCAGAGGGAGAGATCTTAATTTAGATGAGGCAGACAGCTCAGGCCGCCATGAGGTGAAAATTAACAACATAAATTTAGAAGTGCAGGCTAATACCACAGATGCAGTGCATGAATTTTGGGAGCTATTTTGGTTTGTTGCTAAAATATTGAGCATAAGAGATTCAGGTGTGTTGGATGCAAAATTTTATACTGAAATTCTGTTGTTTGAATGCATGTTTTTATATGTTTCCCATGATCATGGAAAAACATTATCAGGGATTTTTGTGATTTTCTTGATTTTCAGGCATGGAAAGGCCTTCTATTCTAAGATGTCTGTAGTAATTTTTATTTTTATTTTATTTATTTATTTATTTTTATGACTGATGAGCTCTATAAGTATGTATCAGCAAGAAATTGCTTTTTGTGAGTAATGACATTGAAAACCATAATAATTACTGGAAAAGTCATGGAAATTCATTAGTTTAAAGCTGTGGAAACCCTGTTTGTTTGGCCCTGTATATTTTTGCTATTCATACTTGCAGTTAAATGTATTCAGAGCACAATTCAGTATACATAAGCACTTATGCTGCAAGTGCCGTTGTATCAGCATTGGCGTTTTTTTCTATCACAGAGGCTCCCAACATTTTTACTACGAAGGGCCAAAAATTCAAACTTGATTGAGGGCAGTGGGGCCAAAAATACATCTTGCATTATACCCAACTATATTATATTAAAATCATTTAAAACCAAATTCACAGTTGTAAAGTAAAAAAAGTTATTATAACTATTATTTTCTTAAAGCTGCAGTCCGCAACTTTTTTTGTGTTCAAAATTTATAAAAATTATATAATGAGAATATACAACATGAATCCATTTTCCAAACCGTGTTTTTGTCTTATTCTGAATCATTAGGGTACACTTATAATAAGTGTTTATATGCGGACTATGTCAGACTGGACTGGTAGGATCCGCCGCAGAGTATCACAGTAACTGCATGACTCGCCATAGACATACACTGAGAAAATAAGCTCTGGCTAGAATGTTCCTCCGCAAGACACATGCAGTTCTGTTTATTAACCGCTAGAGGGCCAAAAATCACGGACAGCAGCTTTAAATATTAGATTTTTTTAACAGTGAAATATTACAATAATAATATTTCTTATTTTTCTTTTATTTAGAATTTTGTATATTTTTTAATTTATATATTTTATTCATTGTTATCATTATTGTATAGCCATATTGATATATAATAACAAATACAAACAAACACAGCAAATTTAGGATTTTTTAAAATAAAATATTTTTTTTAAAATCACAATCACAATTTTTTTAATCAGAAAAATCGCAATTTGATTTTTCCCCAAATCATGCAGCCGTAGTTTCTGCAGTTCTTTACAGTTGCAGTGTAAAATGTAATAATTATTTGTATTTTTCTCAAATACAATTTTTTTTATTTTACATATATAAATACAGATATTTACGTATACTACAATAGTAATATTTCTTATGCTTTTATTTAGATTTTTTCCTGATAATTTACTCACCGTATGTCATCCAAGATGTTCATGCCTTTCTTTCTTCAGTCAAAACTAAATTAATAATATAAAAATAAAAGAATAAATCTTTGAGGAAAACATTCTGGGATTTTTCTCCATATAGTGGACTTCGCTGGGGTTCAACGGGTTGAAGATCCAAATTCGATGGAGCTGCAAAGGGCTCTACATCCCAGCCGATGAATAAGGTTCTTATCTAGCAAAACGATCGGTCAAATTTTAACCACAAATGCTCATCTTGCACTGCTGTGCAATGTGCCACGCATTACGAAATTACATTGGAAAGGTCACGCAGGCGGAAGTATTGATCCAGTGTCTACAGAGCGAACGTGCAAAGATTAAGTACAACACCCTTTACAAAAAAACAACAATGTCGGATGATTTTGAATTTGGAGGAGAAAATGAGATTTTTCACGTTACCACAGTACTTCCGCTTATGTCATGAATGAGCTTTCCAACCTGACTATGTAATGCACATCGCAGAGCTAGTGCAAGATGAGCATTTGTGGTTAAAAAGTATATAAGTATATATAAAGTTTTTTTAGAAAATGGCTGATCGTTTCGGAACAAGATCCTTATTCCTCAACTGGGATTGTGTAGAGCCCTTTCAAGCTGCACGGAAACTGCAATTTGGACTTTCAACCCGTTAGTAACTGTTGAAGTCCACTATATTGAGAAAAATCCTGGAATGTTTTCCTCAAAAACCTTAATTTTAACTTAACTGAAGAAAGACATGAACATCTTGGATGACTTGGGGGTGAGTAAATGATCAGGAAATTTGAATCTTGGAGTGAACTAATCCTTTAATTGGGAGAGATTTTTCCCCCTTAAGAAAATCCATCTATCAGTATCAATATTAGCAGATATCATTCTGAAAAATCAATATTGGTGGAGAAATTTAGAATCGGTGCATCTTATTATTATTATTAGTAATTAATCTAATTATTATTAGTAGTAGTATTATTTTTTAGCCATATAGATATATAATCACAAATGTTGGCCTACAAACAAGCACTGCAATCTTGGAATTTTCTTTTTAAAAATGCATTTTAGATCACAATTGAGATTCTTTTAATCAGAATGTTGATCTGTTAAGTAGATCTTGGTTGTAAGCAGAATATTTTAAACTTGATCTTCAGTAATTATTCAATTTCATGCAGCATTGTGAAGCATCATCAAACTAAAAAAAGTGATTTTGACATGATTCATTTAGATACATTTCATGTTACCAAGCGGAGTGTTACGGTATTCCCTTGAGCTTTAAGACAGCTGGCATGAATTGAAGCCAGTAGCCATTGGCATTTCTAACTGGTGTCAAGATGTCAGAGGTAGTTTTGTGTTTTGGATATTGATCTGAGTGGCAGGAACAGGTGTTTTCAGTCATGTAGCATGCTGGCCGTCAGTGAGAACATCCTCACATCCTTGACTCGCTCATTGGATGAAGTCCAACGCTATTCACAATCCTCTCTTTCCTTGAAACTCTTATTTTCATTCATGAACTATTTTTTGGTTATGATGAGGCGGTCAACAGATAACTTCTCCTCTTATAAGGGCAGAGACAGAAGATGACTGTTCTCAGCAGTTGATTTGTTGCATAATAATAGATAAGGACGTGCAAGGTGGTTTGAATTTTTCATAGTTTTGTCGATTACAAGGCCACTGTGGTTGGGAGTTTGACGCAAGACACCGGAACGGTGGAGTGTATTTTTAGGTGGTCATCAGCGCAACTCCTTAGTCAGATTTCAAGAGTTCCTGTTTTGTTTTTCTTTGACCCTCCCAAAATTCCCAAAAAAAGATTCAGGCGTGAATCTTCAAACGTGCATTTATATTAACCCTGCTCTGGTGTGCAAATTTTATTTGTCATGCAGTTTGGCTGAAAAGAAAAAAGGCGAGTAATGATGCTGAAAATTCAGTTTTGATCACAGGAATAATTACATTATAATGTGTTAGTTCACCCCAAAATGACTCATCATTTACTCACCCTCATATCTTTCCAAACCCGTAAGACTTTCGTTCGAACCACAAATGAAGATATTTTAAATGAAATATGAGAGATTTCTGTCCCTCCATTGACAGTCTACATAACCACCATTTTAAGGCTTCAAAAAGTTCATAAAGAGATCGTAAAACTAATCCATATGAACCGAGCGGTTTAGTCCAAATTTTCTGAAGAGACACAATCGCTTTATATGAAGAACAGATTGAATTTAGTCTTTTATTCACATTTAAAAATTGATCAGTGAACATAAACGAAGCTCAACTGAACCTGCATAAAACACAAGAATTAGGGCTAGACGATATTTCGTTTTTTTAATTCTGCTAATACTTCCCCCTTAAAAACATACTACCGCGTGTGTAGCCACTTGACACCACCCCGTCCAGTCAACATGCAGGTGAACGCCGAGTCAACACACAGAGACGGCACGCGAGCGGTGAGCCTTGCGTCTTCACTAAACTTTGTCAGTTGTTTGTGTTTTAAGGTTTGCCAGTTTGGACATTCAAGCGATTTAAACGATCGGATGTGTATTATTATATCGAGCTACCGTGAAGCAAAACGTGAAGATCGAGCGCACTGAGAGGAGCAGCAACTAGTTGTCAGCGCTGCCCTGTGATTTATCACTAAAGTAGCTTAGAAACTCAAAACTTATTATAGCATATATTTTTCTACTTTTGAAGTAACTATTTACAACCCACAGCTTCACAATTAATAGAGAGACAGTAGGACTAATTCACACATGCAATTGCTCTCATTACATACTGGTACTGTGCGAATTCATCTTTATCTGATTTACAACGAGCAGAAATCTGTAAGAAATGTTACGAACCATAGATAAAATAAGTTCCCTTTCAGTCGGTCACGTTCGACGTACGTCAATAGTGACCGACGAATTGGGATATCGCTTAGAGAGCCCTATCATCTTCGTGTAAACTAAAACAAGCCAATGGAATTGGCGTGCGATATTTGCATAATGCGCACCGCCCCCGACAGGTGTATATAAATAGGAAGCAGATGCAATCGCACTCTGTCTTTCGCTTCGGAGCCATTCACTGGTGTCCTATTTAGAAGACTCCTTTCTTCGTGTGTTTTTCTTACTAAAACACTGCCTCAGAAGAGGATCTGCAGCGAGCTTTGGTGCTGGTGAAGAGGGCACGTGCAGCGAGGTCGCGAGTGTCTGAGGAGCCGAGCTATAAGCTCTAAACTGCTGTTTTCACAGCAACACAAAAAAGAGTGTGTGTGAGGCAGCGATTTGGGCCGGTTCCTCGGTGTGTCAGGGAGTGGTGTACCTGACACATCGCGTCGCTCCCTGGGTGCTTCAGCACGAGTGAGTTGACTTCCCCTTCTAAAAGAGCTTTACAGACGAACCCTGACAGTATGTCATTTCGTCTGTGCGTTACTGGGTGCGGTCGTTCCCTGGTCCCTGCTGATGGGCACAATCGCTGCATCTCGTGTTTGGGCGTTCAGCACGCTGAAGCAGCGTTTGTGGATGGTTCATGTTCCCATTGCGGGAACATGACCATCGCGGTGCTGAGGTCGAGGCTCTCCTTCCTGAAGTCTCAGGAAGCGAGAGTCCCCTCTCCTATGCCGCGTACGACCGTTTTTTCCGGCCCCGGGAACCGGAATGACGGTACGGCGCTGTATAGGGAGGGCGACCTGAGGATAACGGTCAGGGCTCCCCCGTCGAGCGGAAACGCTCCGCGGGCCCCTGCCCCCTCATCAGCACCGCAACCCATCCTGCCGCCGTTGGTTTCCGCTGGGCCCTCTTCGGACTGTCCAGCCGTTACCTTTGGTGCGCCGGCGGAGGAATCGGATCCCGAACTCTCGGCTGTGCTCTCCCGGGCCGCCTTGTGTGTCGGGCTCGAGTGGAACCCTCCACCCTGTCCCGGCCCATCGCGGCTGGATGATTGGTATTTGGGGGCGGGTCGCGCTGGCCAGCCCCAGCGTCCCGCCCCAATGCCTTTCTTCCCGGAGGTGCACGATGAGGTGACCAGGTCTTGGCAGACACCGTATAGTGTTCGTTCGAGGCCTGGCCCCCCGTCCGCCTTCACCTCCCTGGACGGCGGGGCAGCCAGGGGGTACGCGAGGATCCCGCCAGTCGAGCGGTCTGTTGCGATGCAACTGTGTCCAACGGCCGCTGGCTGGCGTGGTGAGCCGCGACTCCCGTCCCGGGCCTGTAAATTCTCAGCCGGTCTGACTGAGAAAGCTTACAGTTCCTGTGGGCAGGCTGCCTCTGCCCTGCATGCGATGGCGCTTGCAGGTCTACCAGGCAAAAGCGCTGTCGGAAATGCCCCAGGAAGGTCCTGACCAACAGCTGCTGGGGGAGCTGCGCGCTGCCACCGACCTCGCCCTCCGAGCGACGAAGGTGACAGCACGCGCTGTTGGTCATGCGATGTCTACCTTGGTAGTCCAGCAACGCCATCTCTGGCTGACCCTGGCGGACATGCGGGATGCCGACAAGCAGAGGTTCCTAAATTCCCCCGTGTCCCCGGTCGGCCTATTCGGCGACGCGGTGGAGAGCTTCGCCCATCAGTTCTCCGCTGCACAGAAGCAGGCTGAGGCTATCAGTCACGTTATGCCACGGCGGTCCGCTGCTGCCTCCACCCAGCCGCCCGTGGCTCAGCCTCAGCCCGCTCGTCGCCGAGGGCGCCCGCCTGCATCGTCCTCCGCCCCTGCACCGACGGGAAAGCAGCAGCCTACACCAGCCAGACAGCAGGGTGCCGGTCGCGGGCGTGGTGCCCAGCCCGTCTCCGCTAAGCCCGGTGGTAAGCGTAAGAGCAAAACACGGCACTGAGACGGGCAACCTGGAGGGGAAGGATCTTGCTCTTCGGGAGAGTTTTCCACCATCTCTCCCACCCCCGGAGGAGGGCCGGGGGGAATTTGTGTTTGTCTGTCTACCGCCGCTGGCTCTCCGGAGTCCAGCGGTACCCACTTTTTCACAAAAAGAGCAGTTTCCTCAAACTCCAGGTCACAACAAGGGGTGTCTGTCAGTGTGCCAGGCTCCGCCTCGCCGCTGACAGCTCCCCCCCATTCGCCAGCAGGTGGCAGTGTGATGGTGCAGACCGCGTCCCGTGCGCGGTCTCCCATGCACACTGCTGCCTCGCAGAGTCTGACCCCACTCCGGGCCGCCCCCAAGCCGTCCGGGTCGGGTCCCTCTCTGCCTTGCTGCCCCACCCCCGGTGCGTCTGTGGTGCCTTTAGTCCTGCTGGCTCAGTGTCTGGAAGCGTGGATATCAGATTCGGCTATGCGATTCAGTTCGCCCGGCGTCCCCCGGTCTTCAGGGCTGTCCACTTCACTCCGGTGTCGTTGGACAGTGCTCCTGTTCTCCGGGTGGAGATTGCTGTCCTCCTGGCGAAGGGTACAATCAAGCCGGTCCCTCCAGCCGATATGAAGTCGGGGTTTTACAGCCCCTACTTCATTGTACCGTAAAAGGGCGGTGGGCTACGGCCAATCCTGGACCGTCCCCAGGATTGGTTTGCAGCAATAGACCTGAAGGACGCATACTTTCATGTCTCGATTCTGCCTCGACGCAGACCCTTCCTAGGTCGGTCTGCGTTCGAGGGTCGGCATGTCAGTACAAAGTCCTACCCGACATGGTTGTAGCTCCCAACCGGTTGGGTCTTCAGGTCAACTGGGACAAGAGCAAACTCGCCCCCGGGTAGAGGATCTCTTGTTTCGGTCTCGAGCTAGACTCGGTCGCACGGACTGCGCGTCTCACCGAGGTGCGCGTCCAGTCGGTGTTGAACTGCCTGAGCTCGCTCAAGTGCAGGACAGCGGCTCCACTGAAAGATTTTCAGAGGCTCCTGGGGCATATGGCATCTGCAGCCGCGGTAACGCCGCTCGGATTGCTTCATATGAGACCGCTTCAACACTGGCTCCGCGGCCGGGTCCCGAGATGGGCGTGGCAGTGCGGCACGCTCCGTGTCCCCGTGACACCGAGCTGCCGTCGCACCCTTATCCGGTGGTTGGACCCTTCGTTTCTGTGGGCCGGAGTACCCCTCGAACGAGTGTCCAGGCACGCTGTGGTCTCCACAGATGTCTCTGCCACGGGATGGGGGGCCACGTACAACGGGCATGCAGTGACAGGTCTTTGGACGGGGCCTCAGCTGCATTGGCATACCAATTGCCTTGAGTTGCTAGCGGTTCGTCTTGCGCTGGCCCGCTTCAAGGAGCTGTTGTCAGGCAAGCACGTTCTAGTCCGCTCACTAAGCATTGCGGCCGTTGCGTACACCTACCGTCAAGGTGGTCTACGCTTCCGTCGCATGTTGCAACTTCTCGCCCGCCATCTCTTGTTGTGGAGTCAGAAGGATCTGAGGTCCCTTCGGGCCACTCGTGTCTCAGGTGTGCTCAACCGTGCAGCCGACGAGCTGTCACGGCAGCATCTACTTGCGGGCGAGTGGCGGCTCCACCCCCAGGCGGTCCAGCTGATTTGGCAGCGGTTCGGCGAGGCCCAGGTAGTCCTGCTTGCCTCCCCGGAAACTGCCCTCCACCAGTGGTTTTATTCCCTGACCGGCGGCACGCTCGGCACGGATGCCCTGGCACACAGCTGGCCCCCGGGTCTGCGCAAACATGCGCTTCCCCCAGTGAGCCTTCTCGCACTATTCATGTGCAAGGTCAGGGAGGACGGGGAGCAGGTTCTGTTAGTGGCTCCGTACTGGCCCACTCGGACCTGATTCTCAGACCTCATTCTCCTCGTGACAGCACCTCCCTGGCCGATTCCTCTGAGGAAGGACACCCTGACTCAGAGACGGGGCACCCTGTGGCACCCGCCTCCCGATCTGTGGAACCTCCACGTGTGGTCCCTGGACGGGATGCGGAGGTTCTGAGTGATCTCCCGCAAGCGGTCGTAGACACCATCACTTCCGCTAGAGCTCCTTCTACTAGGAATCTCTACGCGCTGGAAGTGGAACCTGTTCGTCGAATGGTGCGCCTCTCGCCGAGAGGACCCCCGATCATGTTCGGTCGGATCCGTGCTTTCCTTTCTGCAAGATGGGTTGGAGCGAAGGCTGTCTCCCTCCACCCTCAAGGTGTATGTTGCCGCCATTGCCGCACATCACCATGCAGTTGAGGGTAAGTCCCTGGGGAAACACGATCTGATCGTCAGATTCCTGAGGGGGGCCAGGAGACTGAATCCTCCTCGCCCTTCCTCCGTACCCTCTTGGGATTTGACCCTGGTTCTCACAGCTCTCCGGGGTCATCCCTTCGAACCTTTGCAATCAGTCGACCTGAAACTAATGTCTCTTAAGACGGTTCTTCTGGTT
The DNA here is from genome assembly GCF_024489055.1 of Chanodichthys erythropterus. Lineage (NCBI taxonomy): Eukaryota > Metazoa > Chordata > Actinopteri > Cypriniformes > Xenocyprididae > Chanodichthys > Chanodichthys erythropterus. The sequence goes on from NC_090240.1 coordinate 3,914,044, forward strand.
GCATTGGCTTCCCTGAAGAGGGTAGCGGATCTGCATGCATTTTCGGTCGACGAAACGTGCCTAGAATTCGGGCCCGGTGCTTCTCACGTCATCCTGAGACCCCGGCCTGGATACGTGCCCAAGGTTCCTACCACTCCCTTCAGAGATCAGGTAGTGAACCTGCAAGCGCTGCCCTCGGAGGAGGCAGACCCAGCCCTAGCTTTGCTCTGTCCCGTCCGCGCTCTGCGCGTTTACGTGGACAGAACGCGAAGCTTTAGGACCTCAGATCAGCTCTTCATCTGTTACGGAGGCCAGCAGAAGGGAAAGGCTGTCTCCAAGCAGAGGATGGCCCACTGGATAGTGGATGCCATCGCCTTGGCGTACGAATCCCAGGGCGTGCCTTGCCCGCTCGGGTTGAGAGCCCACTCCACCAGAGGGGTGGCCTCTTCCTGGGCGCTGGCTCAAGGCGCCTCGCTGACAGATATCTGTAGAGCTGCGGGCTGGGCGACACCTAACACGTTCGCTAGGTTTTATAGCCTACGTGTAGAGCCGGTATCCTCGCGTGTACTCGCATCCACTAGTCGGTAGACGTGTTGTACCCACTCTAAGTGTCGGCTTGCAATGCCATTCCCGCCTCTGGCCGGATACGTGCATACTTTCACTCCAGTCGCGTTCCCCGCTTGGCGAACCCTGTCGAGTTCCTCCGCCTCCCCCTTCGGCTCGGACATTGCGGAGTGTCTGATGCCAGGCCTACATCCGTCGCTGACGCTGTCTGTTGGCTGGGGCCCATATGTCGTGACCCCTCTACGTGAGCGGTCCCATATGTGTATTTTCCACGGTTTAAAACTCCCTACGGGCTGAGTCCGTGTCTTTCCCTTAGCAGAGCCAGCTCTGCTGTCACCTGTCAGATGAGTCTCCCCCTAACCAGGTGGAGCCATCCCAGGGACTCCATATGCGTACTGCCCCCGGGCCAGTCCATATGTGTATTCCCACGTAAACTCCTCCCCCATTGGGTAGGTAGTGGTCTCCGCAGCGTCCCTTCGGGTTCGCTTTCCCAGTGTGTCTAGTTTACTTAGTGGGTAGTGGTAGACAGCAGTAGACTCTCTCGGTGTAAGCTCGCCCCCTTCACCGCCAGCCGGTGCTATGGGCGGCTGAGCTTGCGCTGGGCACTGGAAGGGGTTTCGTAACTGTGGCGCTTTAGTTGGGATCCCAATGACTCCGTCGGTCACTACTGACGTACGTCGAACGTGACCGACTGAAAGGGGAACGTCTCGGTTACGTATGTAACCCTCGTTCCCTGAAGGAGGGAACGGAGACGTACGTCCCGTCGCCACAGTTTCTGTACCCTCGCTGTAGTGCGGACACCAGTTGTCTCCTCAGCGAAAAACAGAGTGCGATTGCATCTGCTTCCTATTTATATACACCTGTCGGGGGCGGTGCGCATTATGCAAATATCGCACGCCAATTCCATTGGCTTGTTTTAGTTTACACGAAGATGATAGGGCTCTCTAAGCGATATCCCAATTCGTCGGTCACTACTGACGTACGTCTCCGTTCCCTCCTTCAGGGAACGAGGGTTACATACGTAACCGAGACGTTATGTCAGATCACTTTTTCAATAGGAAAAAATATCCCACCTTTAATAGTCAAGCATATTTACAGTACAAACCTTGTAAGTGAACTATGAGGGCAGAAAAAAAAAAACAGAAACAAAATAATCATTCATTAATCATAATCGAGGTATAATGTTCAATTAATCGAGGTTTTGATTTTAGGTCATAATCGTCCAGCCCTAACCAGAACAAACCACATTGGTTCTTGCAGAAGCTCAAACGTGCTGCATAACACAGGAATGAACCTCAATGGTTCTTGCTGAAGCTTTTTGAAGTTTCAGTTGCATAGACTGTCAGTGAAGAGGCAGAAATCATTCAGATTTCATTAAAATATCTTCATTTGTGTTCCGAAGATGAACGAAAGTCTTACCGGTTTGGAACGACATGAGGGTGAGTAATTAATGAAAGAATTTCCAGTAACACTTTATTTTACAGTGTCATTGTTACATATGTTACATGCAGTTACCAAATACTATGAATTATGCATAATTACACGCAACTAACCCTAAACCCAACCAAGCCCTAATCCTAACTCTATAGTAAGTACATGTAATTACTTCATGTTACTCAGTACTTAAATGTATAATTACAGTGTAACAAAGACACATTAAAATAAAGTGTAACCAAGTTTTCATTTTTGGGTGAACTAACCCTTTAACATGTATTGAAATAGAAATTTTAAATTGTAATAATATTTAACAATATTGCTGCTTTTATTTTATTTTTTTTTATTAAATACATGCAGGCATAAGAGGCTTTATTTATACTAGATGTAGAGGCCTTTTATTTATAACATTTAAAAAATCTTCCCAACCACAAACTTTTGAATGGTAGTGTAACTTTAAAACCTTAGTAAGCATAAATTCTCTGAAACAGGCTGAGCAGACTCCTGAGTCAGTGTAAGATGTAACATATTCCACTAAATACAGGAAGCAGACAGATAGTTCAAGTCTACAGCATACAGTATTCCTGATCATCACCAACTGGCTATAGTAAGTGAGCTGCACTTGTTTTCCAGTAAACGTGTATAGACATTCTTAAAACAAGATGAATTTACTTAAAAGCAAATTGCAGAAGATATTAAGACATGTTTAGATTTATATACTTATAACCAGAAAACATATTTGCCAATAGAGAAAGAAAAACAGGCTTAATTTAGCATACATTCTTTGTTTGTCAAGGTTCTTTTTTTTGTGTGTGTGTTTTTTGTGTTTTTTAGCTTTAGTTAGTGTGTAATGTTGCTGTTTGAGCATAAACAACATCTGCAAAGTTACGACACTCAAAGTTCAATGCAAAGGGAAATATTTTCTTTTAAAGAATTCTGTTTTTTTTCTTCTGATTAATCGCAATTAATCACAATTAAAAACACTTACGTTTTTATACGTTTTTAATATATTTTATAATGTTTTAATTTGGAGATTAACTGTGAAATTATTACAACATGAAGAAACATCATGAAGACAGTATATTTTAAATACTTGTTTAATGGCATCTTTTTATGAATGAAGGCCAGTATCACTGATACTAACAGCCTACAGCTACTGATGTCTTGATGAAAATGATTTTTTCCCCAATTTTAAATGAATGAATTATAGCCATTCAACATTACAGTGTGAATTTAGAACAATCCTCACATAAATCCATAATAAATGTCATATTTATCTGTGCCTTTCCTACCTGTCTAACAGATAGGAAAAATACAGAAATTGAATAAAGTTACCAAACAGTCTATACTACATAATTTACAGCCTAAATTAAATATAGATAATCATTATTAAAGCTACAAAAGTGTGACAGAGAACTCGATTCTGGCGCTCCATCCATGCACACGATGGCACGCGTCTTTCTGTGACAGGACATTCACAGACAGCGCGTTCTCTTTTTCTCTTTTGGCACGTTTAAATGGTTTAAAATCATTTGCATGAATAAGAGCATGATCATATAATGCTAGCCAAAAGATGACAGAAAAAATGGATGCTGCGTTAATTGCATTAATATTTTTCATGCGTTAAACTGGAAAAAAATTTATCGCATGCATTAATGTTGACAGCACTAATTACAAGATAACTGAAGAAAATAAACAATAAGTAAAACTTAGCTTAATTTCTCTTTTGCAAGTTTTTGCACAATTTCACATGGATGTGATTTAAGTAAAATCAGCAAGTTACTAAACCTAAAAACAAAAGCAATGATACAACAGTGTAAATGCAAGAAGAAAACAGTTAAAAATGCACCCTTGTTAATTATTCATGCCCCAGTGCATGATGGGAACACCGGTATCAGAAAGTTGTGTAGGTTTTATTTAATTTTATAACTTTGATACTTACTCAAAGAATCATTGTAAACATAACAAGTAAAATATACTTCAAGATTTAATTTTTACAAGCTTGAACTGAGTACTAATATAGAATTTATAGTTTTTTAAATTTAATTCTTGACTGAACTAAATTATTTAATGTAGAAATTACATTTGTTTTTGTTTTTTGTAGTATTTACGGTAGCACTTTATTTTACAGTCCTGTTCCCCATGTACATACTATGTATTTATTATAGTAATAACTGGGTAATAACTAGGTACAGGTACTAACCCTGAACCTACACCTAAACCTAACCTTAACTCATGTAATACCTTGTATTACCCAGTACTTTCTTGTTAGTACACGTAAGTGCACATACTGTAAAATAAAGTGCAACTGTATTTACTACAAGTCAAGTCAAGTCACCTTTATTTATATAGCGCTTTTTACAATGCAGATTGTGTCAGAGCAGCTTTACATTGATAACTGGTACATAATTTGGCTGCACAGCAGCTCTTAAATAATAGTGTCAATGCAGGCAGATCAGAAGCACTGTTGAATAAATGTCAAGAATACTACTGAATATCAAATGTCAAGTGTCCCCAACTAAGCAAGCCAAAGGCGACAGCGGCAAGGAACCCAAACTCCATCAGGTGACATCAGGTGGCAAACAAGTGGCAAATAGGTGTTAAAATGGAGAAAATAAAAAAACCTTGGGAGAAACCAGGCTTAGTCTGGGGGCCAGTTCTCCTCTGGCGAACAGTGCTTTGTTACAATCAGGTTGCTATCATAAGTCTGATAGGATCGCAACAATCAAAGTATTTATTTCAGTTCCATCCAGTTGAGGATCGTATTCATCACGCCAGTATGGACGGTCTGTTGAGGAACTGTGCTACTTCACCACAGAATCATTTTTATCACTGTTTAACTGCATTGTACCGCTGAAGCTGCTGCCATTTTGTTTTTCCATATGAAGTTTCAGTGGTCAGGTTGTACAATTCGAAGCTCTTTAAAAAAATCAGTATTTGAAAATCTGAAGTTGTAATTATGAGTTTAGCTTTTTTTAGCGTCCAACTAAAATGTTTCAGGAAAAAACAACAACATTCCATTATATAAATAAAGTTTTGAGAACATTATTAAAGACCAGATCACTCTGAACCAACGTTCATTACTGGTAGGACATTTGTTCATTACTTTGATAGATGTGTTTATTTTGTGGTGATTATTCAAATAAATGATTACTTTATGCCAAAAATAACTGATCGTCACAATGCTTTAAAACAATAGCAGAAGCTTGAAATAATTGATGACGAATGAATGAATCAAGGCAGAGCAATGCTGTAAATCAGATAAACTCTCTGGAGAGCTGCATTTACCCAAAATGTTCCCTCCTCGTCACCTCATTCTGTGAAGTGTGAGTGTGTCAGTGTTTCCAGCAGAGTTGATAAAAGTTGACTGTTGAGTGACTGAACAAAAATACAGAGAAGAGTAGATTGAGTCATGTCAGTATCATTAGACATAAATGCAGTGTTAACGGTGTCAGTGTGAACAGTTCAGCAGTCAGTAACTGGAGTAAAGAAGACCTCTGTTGAATGACACAAGCCAAGAGGTAGGACTCTTATATGCTGAATAAAAGTCTGTTTTATGTTAGAGATCTGAGATGATTAGTACAACAAAGAGATGTTTGTACTTGCTTCTGAACAAATGTAATTTCCATTAGAGATGCTAAACGCTAAACTGCTTGAAGAAACTTTTCGGTTCACTTGGGCCCCAAGCTTTGTTGTTGCAGTACATTTGAATTTCATGCTCTTTGTGAACCTTTGCAAACATTTTTGAAGCTTTGCAGTACCGATAGACCAACAATTGAGTCTATTTGTGATTATTTCATTGATCCAATAGTTATTCTGGCTTGTCTGGAATAGTTAGGCCTACTTCTTCCATGTTTCAATTTCAAAATGTATTGATAAGTTATATTAGTGTAAAAAAGCATGTTTGATATCAGCAATATCTGAGTGCGATATCAGTGTTGTTATCATTAACAAACAAATGTTTTTCAATAAATTCAAATAAAGCTGAAATAAATTATAAATATTAGACCTTAAATTTAAAAATTAGAAATATTTCCTTGGCAACTTACTAACTGAAATAAAATATGTTAAAGTTAAAGGGATAGTTCACCCAAAAATGAAAATTTGATGTTTATCTGCTTACCCCCAGGGCATCCAAGATATAGGTGACTTTGTTTCTTCAGTAGATCACAAATGATGATTTTTAACTCCAACCATCGCGGTCTGTCAGCAGATAATGCGTGTAAATGGGAACTCCATCTATAAGAGTCAAATAAACATGACAGACAAATCCAAATTAAACTCTGCGGCTCGTGACGAGTCCTGTACCTCGTCCTGGGTCGAAGTTTCATTCTGTTAGGCAGTTTTGATTTATATGCTGTTTAACGTTTGATGATTGCGTTATTTAACGTGGGCATAAGTAATCCTTCTATCATTTTTTTTCGGCTTCTTCTTTGCCTGTGTTTTGATCAGGAGATTCAGTACTCTTTCTGAAGATGTGTACCGAATATCCAGATTTTAAAATTGTAATTGTAAACTTTAATAAAAAAAAGAACTAATAACTAACTCAACAACTTTTTGGCTGTTGTCACCGAGCTCCATGGTTAAAAATGGATTGTACACATTTTGCGTTATGTAAATCGACATTATATTGGCCATCTGAATGTTTAATATCTACAATAGACATTAAAAATCAGATTGTTCAACCAGAATTGACATGGCCTGCAGTATATATTTTAGTTCCAGTAAAAATGTGTAATTTGTCTGTCTATAAATTTCAAGCACACTTCAATTTGACGCAAGTGAAAACCAGGCTATGAGGACGAATATAAGATCTAAAGTCTAGTCCAGTAGCACAGCTAGTTGGTTGTTACATGTGTTTTCTCAGCTCAAGTGAGCCTGAGCTACAAGACAGAGTTCAAGCTCAGCAAACAAGTGAGGAGAGAATGAATAAAACTTAATTATGGAAATGGGAGGCAACAAGTTGTTCGAATGAAATCGAATGAAGTGGTCCCCACCCATCCTGTAAATATTACAACAAAGAGCCCCACTATATGTCAGCTGTGATGGCTTACAACAGACTGTAAACATTACTGAAAAGAGCTTCTTCCTCTTTTGATGCTTGCTTCACTTGTTAACATACAGCAAACCCTTTTTAGGTTTTCTCTAGAAACTACATTTGTGTGGGAAAAATTCATTTTTACTCTGAAACAAAGAAAATGGATGTTCATTTAACATTTTTTAAATGTTACTTGTTTCAGAGAACATTCAAAAGTAACGTTCCCATAATGTTTGCAAAATTATAACATGGAATGTTCATTTAACGTTTTGCATAAATAATAATAATAATAATAAAAACATTTTTATAAAATGTTTTGAATGTTCAGAGAACATTTAGAAATAACTTTTAATTTTAGAAATAACTAGAAATAACTTTCATAACTTAGGGTGGTAAAACATACATAATTTTGCTAGCTGGGTAAAGTATTGTCTTTCATGTTCAATCAATCAATTTCTTACTCATTTGTGTTGCCAGTGTAAAATTAAGCAACATTACCATTATCATCACTCAAAAATCCCCCCACATGACATTTGTTACGCACTAAAATGTTTAGTTAGATACATGTATTGTGTTGCATATATAAGTGAAAAATACCATTTACTTCAAATTCTTCCATTAGACATTTTAAATTTTCTTTCAACAATAATGCTTTGTTCAAATGATGGTTTTTAGCCATTTCAGAGGAAATACATAAGTATATGTGGTAAGCCTTTACAATAGTTAATTAGTTAACATTAGTTAACTGCATTAGTTAACATGAACTAATAATGAACTGCAGTTATACAGAATTTATTAATATTTGTTCATGTTAATTTCAACATTTACTAATACATTATTAAAATCTTGTTAACATTAGTTAATACACTTTGAACTAACATGAAAAAACAATGAACAAATTCATTAACTAACCTTAACTAAGATTAGTAAATACAGTAACAAATGTATTGCTCATGGTTAGTTCATGTTAGTTAATACATTAACTAATGTTTAACTAATGCCTTATATGCAGTAAGCAGTATGCTAGTATTCCATTCTGAACCTAAGCCAAAATCTTGTTCATGTCTGTATGCTCTCCCTCTCTCTCTTGCACTCTCTCTCTCACTCTGTGTGTGTGTGTGTGTGTGGTGGAGGCCTGTCGAGCTGTGAAAGGAAAGTGTGCTATCTAACATGCTTTGTTATAATTAACACAACACTGTTTGCCAGGAGAGAGAATAAGAGAGAGAGAGCGAGCATGTGCGAATTTGCAGAAAGTTGGCACCTACACCTGTTCCCCCTCCTCCCTGCACCACCTGTAATGACCTGCGTCTGTCTCAGAGAAGGTGACTGTGAAGGTGACAGAGAAAGCGCCCTCTAGTGTTCAGGGCAGCGTGTGTTCAGAAAGAAAACCTCAGAAATATAACAAGACTGCATTCTCAGGTGTATAAACACGGCCCGGATCTGAGATATGGTTTTGTTATCCTTATGATGATGATAATATCATTATAATGATTTTATAATATTATCATGTCATGTTTAGGAATTTGTAATTTTGTGTTGGAATACTATTTGAATGACATTTCAGTATTTTTACCTTTTAGTATATTTCCTATTATTTTCAAAGGTGATTCTCCTTGTATTATATAACACATGCCAATTCAAATAATTTTGTACATTTATGTAATATAGTCAAACATTTACCATACCAAATAAATGGCTAGTAATACAGTAAAATATAATTAAAATAAAATGCATAAAGTAAAAATTATTTATTACAGTAGAAAATATGTATTGTAATATTAGATTATATAATATAAATGATCAATTCATGGACCATGATTTGTTACCATGTATATTTTGTCATTTTAATTATGGTATTATAGCAAAATTAATATATTACAGTAAAAATGACTATATATATATATATATATATATATATATATATATATATATATATATATATATATATATATATATATATATATATATATATATATATATATATTATTTACTAGGCTACTTGCTTTTATGTTCTGAAGCTGTTTATATATTTAAAAATATACAACTTTATTAATTGAATTTTAGCTTAATTAATTATTTAAACTTTAACTAATTATTTAAAACGTACTTATAATTACATATGCAATTAAATAAAAAAAAAGTAAGGTTAAGAAACTAATTAATTAATAATAATAAAAAAAAAGTAGATCAAGAATTATTTTGGAATCATATATATACATACATATGTGTGTATATATATATATATATATATATATATATATATATATATATACTTTTGCAGTTTGTAAATGTTAATTTTGAGGGACAATACATGAAAATGCAATGTCAGTGCAAAAAAAAAAAATCGTAATGGTCTGGACATTGACATTGTCTTGAGCAGTTTTATGAGATTCACTCCTACACTCACTGTGCCGTCATGTGTAGCAGTGTAGTGTGTTTAGCGCTGATGGCTCGTGTGTGAACGATCACTGCATCTCTCCCTGTGTGCCCCTGTGTACGGACTGGCTGTTGGTGCCTCCCCTTTTGACACGCTCCCAGCGCAGCCGGACCAGCGTGACTCTCAGAGCTGTCCAAGGGCGCGCAGTGCACCTTCAGCACAGGAAATAAAGATGGAGGCTCTGGGTGTCCAAGTGCAAAGACCCTGCGTTTTTCATTGCAGCCGCTTGTGAGTACCTGTGGAGGAGTGTGTGTGTGTGTTGAGTCTGTGTGTGTTTGGAGGGCTATGGGAGGGATGGAGAGTTTGTTTGGGTGCAGTATAAATAAATCTGTGACTATAAATATCCCTGTGCTGTGTGTCCTGTAACTTAGGGATAGAATGAGTATGAGGTGAGCGTCAGAGTACACTTGATAGTGTTTTAATAGCTGTATATTGCTGATCATCAGTATTAGTTTTGAGTTTTGACTATTCACAAGCTGAGAGTATAATTACTTGACTTTCCCAGAATGCAATGTTGTTGTTGCACCACATAAATCAAATTTTTGACATGTATTGTATTTATATAGTATCATGGGACATGACTCGGCTGAAATGAGCAGTATATACTATTTTAACAGCACATGGCAGCTCTCTGAGGTGAGTGGAGGAGGTCAGTCTCCTTCTGATGCAGCTCTCCGATTGGCTAGGGCAGTGTCCGGGTCTGGGGGTGTGGCCACAAAGGACTGTGAACTCATTGTTTTTCCTGACACACATACACACATCGGAGCAGAGATGGTCATGCCGCACACACACCAAAATGGAAAATTACCCCGAGCATTACACACACACACACACACACAACACACACATTCTTTTTATAATGACAACAGAAAATGTGCTTGGGGTGGCCAGTTCCGCGGCAGAGATTTGCTTGTCATGATAAGAACTGTTGTTTAGAAGTGGTGCTGGTGTTTAGTTTATAAGCTCTTAAAGTATAAGACACACAATCACACTGTACTTTTCATTTTGCTGCTCTGACAGTGTCAGATTGCAAACTAGAACCTATATAACTGGAATTGTATATAACAACAATGTTGTATCATAGTTATAGTATATATCTATGGATCCCCTAAAGGGGACATGGTGATAAAAAAATATCAGATGGAGGAAAAATTATAATTTCAATACTTTTTTTTGTTTGATCGCAAAAAGTTTACATTCCCCTGAGGAACTTGTGTTTGCTCACACAACTGGTGATGGAAATAATAGGTGGCAGGAAAACCTCTTTCAATGCTTATGTGAGCAAATGCCAAAGTTTCTTGGGAGAACACAATTCTTTCACAAGAGAACACAAAATTTGCAAAGTTTCACAGGGGAATGCAGTACTTTTTTTGAGAGAGAGAGAGAGAGAGAGAACACAAAAGTTTTCCAAACCCATGCAAAGTTTCAGGTGGAAGGCAAATATAACATTTCACAGAGGAATGCAAGTGTTTTGCGAGCAAATCCAAAGTTTGCCAGGTGAACGCAAAGCATTTGTGAATGAACACAGAGAGAGAGAACACAAAAGTTTTCTGAGCCCATGCAAAGCTTCAGGTGGAACAATAATCATTTTAATTTTATTTATTTATTGCCATAACAACCTGGTTGTCTGGAATTTTTTTCTTGGTGAACTCATCCACAATTATGACACTGAGACAAAAAAAAGCATATACATACATACATAGATACATGTATCCCAAGCATTACAAAGAATGAAATACTGGTGCATAAATACCAGAAGAGTTAAGAGCATGAACCGTCCTACAATGAGTGCTGTTCAAGAAACGCAGTGAGGAATCTAAAGATTGTCTGGTAAATTTGTGAAAAGAACACAAAAGTTTTGCGAGCAAAAGCAAAGTTTCTGGGGGGGTGCAAAAGTTTTATAAGCCCATGCGAAGTTTGTGAGGGGCTCGCATAACTTTTGTGAGAGAGTGCAAAAGTTTTGCGAGTGAATGCAAAGCTAAAATTTTGCAAGCAAATGGCTGTTTTAGGATAATACAGTGGATTTAAATTCTTTGCAATGAAAGGCAGTTCATATCATTTTAATATTTTCTTATAGTGGATGCAAACCAAAAATAAGATTACTGCACCTGTTACACTGGCCATTCATGTGCATAGAAACCTAAAAGGTGATGTATTTTCGCATATATGCCTAAAATCTTGATATTGAAAAGAAAACTAATGTTTCTGTGTCAGAACACACATCTGTCACATCTAATTTTACTTTTTCCAGTGCTTTAGGTCAACTGAAAATTTTTGAAAAGTCACATTTTCAATGTTTTGTTGATCAAAACCACATTAAACAAATCTTTAACTTATTTACTTTTGTCCCTCACAGCCTCGATTTAATTTTTGTCAAGTTAAATATGGCATCAACCCTGACTAAACTCCATAACATCTTTACACAATCAAACTTATGAAACAGTTACAAAAATTGGGGAAGAAAAATAAGAAGAAAGGAGAGGAAGAAGAAATGCAGGGACATTGATTCTGGGTCAGCAGTGTCTAACGCGTGTTTTGATGCATCATAGTTCCTCAGTTTAAAAACTGATCATGGTTCGTCTGGCACGACTGAATCATGACTACTGAATCAAAGGCAATGACTGACTCACTCAGGACTAAAACGCTGTGGATAACTTTTAACACCCTTTTCTGATGGGACTCTTATATTTGGTATTCTGTATCTGTTTCTCTGATGATCATAGAAGTGCTTTGCTAATGCCAAATTCATAAAACATACATCAACCAATCAATGATCAGGTTACTAAAGTTCAAAATTATGAAACCTAATTATATGCAATCTCATTCTTTACAAATTCTTTACATGATGGTCTTCCTCTTATAGTAGGTGAGACCATTAACATGGACGTGATGTTTTCCATCAAAATAAAGGTTTGATGGTTTAACGTTTGAAAATGAATAAATCAAGAATAAAATATTAGTATTGTAATTTTACAGTTCTTTGTTCAGTTACTGTTTTTTTTTTTGAATATTTTTTTATTTTACATTGCAATATTGTAATAGTACGGAGCCCCTAAGGGGACTTGGTGGAAAAAAATGTATAAATAAAGTCATATATTTTTATATAAAACATGTTTTTATATAAAAAATTATATAAAAATAAAGCCAATGCTTTTGCGTTCTCTCGCAAATGTTTTGCGTTCCTCAGAAACCCTTTGCAATCGCTCACAAAACTTTTGTGTTCTTTGCAAGTGAGCGCAAAGTTTCTTGAGGGAATCCAAAACAGTTGTGAGAGAACGCAAAAGCACTGCCAAATAATTTTTAATTATTTATACAAATAAAAAACTTTTTTTTATCAAAAAAATCAGATTTTGTTTATTCCCCCCAAATCCTGCAGCCTTATAATGCTTATAGCATTATTACTACAAATGTACTATGCCATTTTTCTTAATAGTTTCTTCTTTAAATAGAAATAGCGCACCCCCCCAAAACAAACAAACAAACAAACAAATGCTTTTAGTTTGATTCAGAAAAATTGTTGATGCTTGAAGTGCAGCTTTGATTAACAAGCCTTAATATGTCTTGTCAGAAACAGAAATGTAAAGTTGTAGACAATGAGATTACACATGTTTAAACCACAATGCTAAGCAAGTGCAGTAGACTAGCGTTTGACAGGGCCAGACAGGCTAATTAGAGCGATTACTGCACAGCTGGATTGGTTGGCTACTCGGCGGAGGCGCATCAAAAGGATCAGCGGCGAGGAGAAGGCCTCATCTCGACAGCACGTCGTCTGGCTTTCTGGGCGGAAAAACGTGCGGTGTTTGGAGCAAGCAGTTCCTCTACTGAATCATGAAGAGAACTGAAAGTGCATGAGGGAACGTTGTGTAAGTTCCTTTGCTGGATTGGGATCTTTGCGGTACTGTAGAAGAAACGGATGGCGAAATAGTGGGAAGAAAACTCCTCCAAAGCTGTGGGAGAAAGAAAACATAAACAGCCACAAAACTGAAAACATCAGCTGATGTAGAGGAAGTAGAGCACGGTTTTGTTGCATTACATGGGTTTTCACCTTTAATTCTTTTTCTTGGGAGAGAGAGAGATTTGCTTGATTTGCTTCGTTGTTACGATTCGTCACATTGAATCAGCGTCAGGAAGGTCCAGGCTGGTTCTGTGATTACTTCACAAACATCAACTATTCACCGTGTATTAACAATGACGCTGTTAGGCTTTAGTGCTAGAGGTAGTAGTTAAGGCCTTAAATGCTTAAAATAAGTTTATATATTAAACTAATCATGTTTATTACAGTGCATATTTGATGCTGATTGGTCAATTACATTCTGCAATCAATTATGTTTGTATGATGATGCTAAACTACTTAAATTGACTGTGTCCGATATCCTGTGCTAGTTTCATGTTGCTCTTTCATCTGCCATAATAAAATATTTTCTTTTCATCTGTTTATTTAGTAAGTTGCTATGTGTTTTGATATAGCAACTTACCAAATCTCCTTAGTCCTGTCCAGTTAAAGTTAAAGTCAAAAAGTCCATAAAAATATAAACCTTTTTGGAGCTTTAGCCTAGCGGTTAGCATGACTGTTCCAACATATTGACCCATATTTGAAGCCGTCTTGCATCATTTCCCAATTCCATTTCCTCTTCTTTTCTCTGTCATTTCTACTATGATTAAAAAGGCCTGAAATCGTATATTCAAAATGTCAGTGATGTTTGCATGATACTAGGGTGATAGCTAAAGAAGAACTTCATTTTAATGAAATGTCCACTTGTAGTGCATTTTAATTAAAAATATATTTTTATTTGCCCATAATATAATATTAATGTAATAAAAGTCCACTTTCATGGTGTTTCTTAACACTTAAGTACAGTTTAAAAATTTTGCTTAGTTTGTAATAATGTCAAATGAAAAGTTTTAAATCATTATGTTTTAATAATATTTTGTCATGCTTTAAAGAAGTACACTTATTCTGATGTGTTGACTAACATATTAAAGCACATGTAAAGTGCTTGATTATAATTTTAACTCTAGTGTTATTTGATATTATATTTAAAGTTAATATTTTAAAGGGACTGAATTGCAATTTCATCATTAAGAATATAATTACAAATATATTTGGAAATGCATAGATATGACATTGAAGTATATTTTAGTTTACCATAAATGCTTGTCAGTACATTCAGCAGTATACCATATTTCAAAGAAGTAATTCAATGAAGTAAAATAAAATTACATATAAAGATGTACTTAAGTACCTCTTAAGTGGGTCAAAAACACACTCAAAAGATTAGCTAATTGTGTTTATTATATGTTTAAACTGTAATAAATTTTAATTTAATTGCAATAAAAATACAATTAAGTGTCCAAAAACATTACATTCGGTTCACACTTAAGTGTATTTTAAAGTATATTATTTTTACCATGTCATATAGGGTGTTGTTGGTGGTTTGCTAGGTGGTTTCTTACGGGCCTTTTCTGTGGGATTTATTGTCCACTATAGGTAAAAATTCCAATCACAATTCCAAAATTTCTCAACAAACTGCATGATTTTGTATATCATGTCAGTAAAACATATGTGGGCTAAGTTATGCAAGTTCAACGCTTAGGTGTTTGCTCAAAATCATAACCGTATAGTAATGATTGTTGTATTAACTTAGCTTTCCAGTCGGTTTCCATATTTCCAATCCAGCTCTATCCCTGTGGTCAAAATCATTATGCTTCCTAATTAACTACCAGGATCTCTAAATAATTAAATTATCCAGCACCTAGTGTACCAAACACTGTCCCTCTACAGAGCCCCACTTTCTTCCCTGACTCTCTGTCTGTCTGTCTGTCTGTCTGACTACAGTAATCCATCTGAGCAGCAGCATGGCTCCTCTAAGCCCCCGCTGGGTTCGTCGGCCGTGACCTCTCGTATCCTGCTCCGCCAGCAGCTGATGCGTGAGCAGCTCCAAGAGCAGGAACGGCGAGAGCAGCAGAGACGGCAGAGCTCAGCGTACGCACAGCCCTCCGTCACCCAGAGCCCCGCCATCAACGTCAGCGCACCCAGCAGCCTGCCCAGCGCCACCCAGGTGCCCATGGAAGTGCTGAAGGTAACGCAGGCCATATTAGAATCACACATATTAAATAATAGTCTGAAAAATCATATTCTTTGAAACGCAATAATTTATTGAACCTTTAGACCATATATATATTAAAAAAATCTAAGAAAGTAAGTGTATGTGTTTTATGTTTTGTATCATATTTGATACATCAGACCTTTATGGCTCATATAGCATAATATAGAAAAAATGGAGCTCAAACTCGAGGAAAAAACATATCACTTTAATTCAGAGGCCCAAACTGTGCAAAAACTTGAAGTTTTATGATCAAAGCTCTGTTGTTTTAAAACATAAAATGCAATGCAATACAATGATGATTGAGAGATGAACAAATAAACCTTCTTCAAAAGCCTGATGATTATATTTGATACTCATGTTTTAACATGGTTTTTCTAAAAAAATGATGTATGGATAATCAAGTAAACCTAAGTTGCTTCAGTCCAGATAATATCCAGATTAATACTGAAATATTACTAACAATATAAAAGTTATTCTTACATTTGCTTTATAAAAAAAAAGGATTTCACAGCAAAAAGATGCATGAACCACATCCTGAAGAGGGACGTTTTACTTATAAACTGTCATTCAGATGACTGAAGACATGTAGTAGAGTGTACAAACAGGTTTTTCAGCATAGCATGTTGATAATTTAGAGGCATTGGAAATGTGTGTATCAAACATGATAGTGTAGGCAAATAGGGATTAGATTTAATGGCAGTGTTTTTACAATTTACCATCATGTTGTGTTTACTATATATTATAGGTGCTTCCCTTTCTCAAATTGCAACTGAGATTATGAAGTGAATTTAAACTCTGCATTTAATGCAATGCAATAAAAAATCCTTACAGACTGCTTGCAAAAACAAACATACTTGAAAAGTATAGTCCGATGCATGAAACAAATGACTCATTTGCGTCAGTTTGTTTCAGTGCATCAAAAACGTAAAGCATGACCAGTGTAGCCCAGTTTCCGAAATTAAAATTCTCTGAGGCATTTTTTTAAACGAAAAATTAAAAAAGATTTGAATCAGTCTGAAACATTTCCTTATGTCGTGCCATTAGCAGAAAAAGAGATCAAATGAAATAAAAGTAAATTTAGAATCACTTTTTTTTTGTTTGTTTCAAACAAAGATCACAGTTCTCCAGCAATTCTCAACAGACAACTAAACAAAATAGCGTAATTTACTAGAGGTTCTGAGAAAATGTTAATTGCTGCAGTCTATTTAACATATTTAATTAATCTGAATGAATTATTTTAAAAAGACTGAATGATTCAATGACTCACTCATAAATACTTTGTTTTGTTACTGGATGAATCAGCATTTTTTAACAAATCTCGTGAATGAATGATTTAATGACAAATACTTTTTTTAACCGTCACTTGTCGCCACCTACTGGTATAACGATATAATCTATACAATCATTATTTTAGTGCCAAGTTACTTTCAAAAGGTGATTTACTCTATTTAATCGCTACCGTAGCCTCTGTGTTTATATCTGAAATATTAACTTTTATCCCAGGACTTCTGTGATAATATGAATATTTGTAACAGAAATTAACGATACTGTGTGCTTGAAACAGTTTCATACCTATATACATGATAGCTGCTCTCTCTGGATCAGCGGCAGTACCAACTCAGATCTGAATGTTCCAGTGTGATTTTGTCAAAGGGTTGATTGGAGGTTGGCACCGATAGCCTTGTGGGCAGCGAGTCGGTTTCCCGATCCTGTGTCCCTCTCTCTCTCTCACCTTGCTTCCTGTTTGCTCTTTACTATCCCTTATAATAAAAGGCAAAAATTGCCAAAAAAATCTTCTATCCGAATCGTTGTCATTTAAGAATAAGATCGTGTGGGTGTTTAAATCGAATTCGCAATCTTTTAGCAATTAATATTGCAACTCTATAATCTAGCAACAAAGTTGCTAAGTTGGCAACACTGGCAAGATTGTCATCAAACCGTTTCGTCACTATGACAATAGTTGTCCTGAAAGAGAAAAACAATTATAGAAGAAGATCGCTATAGCTCGCTATAGCACCCCTTGTGGCAACTCCAAGATTGCAGCACATACTCTCACTGCATCATGAATTCTGACACACTTTGGAATGTAACAATGTGTGAAATCGAAGAATTGGGCAGGATTTCACAGTGAAGCCTCAGCTCACCATGTCATAGCTGAGTGTCTACATGTATGGCTTCATTCTCCATGACTTTTCATGGTTTGGCTGCGCTGGCACTAGCATATTATGCATTTGTTCTTCTGCTTTCACCGCTCAATTCAACTTGAGCTTGTGTTTTTATCAGCCCAAGCGTGTCTGATTATGATACTGTCCGTAAGGAAGGGGAGGGAACGGGGTGGGCAGGGGACAGTGAAGTGTGTTAAAACGCATATGGGGATTATCTTTCCCCAGAGAATTCCTCTTTAATGCATGCTGTGCTCCAGCCTCTTGGAATTAGCCATCTTTAATCCTATTTGCTCAGCTACATTCAAAATCTTTTCATAGCTTTGATTCCTTGTTAGTCTGCAGAACTATAGACTGTTACTGATTTTCGTGCTATTGTGCACAGACTGTGATAATTACAACTAAATCTGCTGCATCCCAAAGGACTCGGGCTGCTAATGTCACTCGGTAAGAGCTGTTATGTTACATTTGCTCATTTTATCAGGGAAAAGTGATTGTGGCGCTATTAACTGTCTTTGATAGGGTCACAGGCATGGGAAACAGTTGTGTGCATTGATTGTTGTTTTATTCTATAACTAGAATATTCAGTTCAATAGATATGATTGTTCGAATGTGCATCAATAATAGTGATATTGCATGACTATGTTCATATTTTTTATTATTTGTTTAGTTCCGTTAAGGGTTCAGTTTCTACCCATGTTAAGGTATCATCTTATTAACATACTCTGGTTATTTTCAAGTTCAAATATCAAGTTTAAGGACAATATTATTTTTTCTACAGTCTTATTCAGTTATTCTTTGGTAGTTTGTTCTATGATTTATCTGTTTGCTTTAATATGTTCTGTTTAATTAACTCTTTTTATCCACTGTTTTATAAATGAAAACTAATTTTAGATTAACTTCTAATATTATGGCTGAATTTAAACAAGTTTAAAATTAGACTAAAACTAAAACCATAAAAAAATCCATTACATATAATAAAATAAATATTAACTGAAATAAAATACAATAAAAAAACTTAAACTTGTTTTATTTCAGCTAGTTGCCAAGAGACATTTCTCATTTTCATGTAGTTTAACTTGATGTACTAAAAACTAAATCTAAAACTGAAATAAAAATGAATATAGACATATATATATATATACATATATAGACATTTTTATAAAGCAAAAACTTAAAAAAAAAGCAAAAATTACTAAAACTTTAACTGACATGGAACATATAAACATAATATCTAATCAAAATATTAATATTAATATTAAAGCTAATAGTATCTCAATGATATTAAATAAAACTAATTTAAGTGTAGAAATGAAAAATCAGGCATTTTACTCATGTGTCACTTGTTCTTTGCAACATTTCTATTTTGTACATGCTTTGTTGAAACACCTTAGGGATATTTATGAAGCAATTAATGCTCCTATATTTTGATTCTCACACAACAGTTTTTGTTAGATGTGTGAAATGTACTATATTTATGCGTTGACGCTCTCCTGTCAACAGAAGCTGATTACACAAATCACGACCACCCAGCATGCAACTGCCGGTCTGATCCAAATACTGTATAATGAATGAAAATGTTCTTTAAATGAAAGAAAAGTGCATGATACTTTTGATATTTTATGAATAATTTCATAATATTAAATCATAATTTTTTTGTAAATACTGATTTCTAAATTTCACTGTACATTAATTGAACAATCAGATAGAAAACAAATGTTTGAGAAAATGAGAAATGTTTTAAACATGTGGCATATGGAGGGAAAGTATTTGGTTGAATGTTGATACCTGGATGCCACCTTAGTCGTGTTTGAAAACAACTGATACTTTAGCGTCTGATTTAGAGTGGCTCATATCAAAGGATAAAAAGGGCATGGCATGTACTCCTTAACGTAGTATTTATGTTCAGTCAGTCGTTACTTATGCTAAGCTGATGATGTTCTGGTCATTCAATCCATTGAACGGCTGTCAACAATTAAAACACACGGCCTTCCATGTGAACACATGCTCAGATTTTATTTTACCACAACACTATATACAATACAGACCAGAACTTTGAAAGAATTGATTTTAAGTTATTCACTGTACCTATAAAAGAATGTGAATGCTCTATTATGACTGACTGTTTTTAACTTTATTGCCAAAAGCAAAAGTATTTGAAAAATATTAATTTATAAATGAGTAGAGGAAACAGTTTAAGAGATTAAGGGCTTGAATTCCTTTGCCAGTTTAGTTTTGATTAAAGGCCCTAACCTTGAAATCCAAAGTTTATATTTTATCCATGCTACATTTTATTTTAGTTTAACAACGTTAATAACATTAGAAGTATATACTGGAATCTATTCATGATAGGTTTAGTCTAGGTAATACTGCTTTGTCAAGAAATCTACTTTGGCAGTTGCAGAAACCAAAATTCAATATGAAATATAAAAGGTGGGGTTACATTTTATTTTAAGGTGTCCTTAAATTATACATTTAAATACTGACTAATATTACACTGTGAAAAAGATTTTTCAGTGGCAAATAAAACAAAGGTTAGTGCAAGAAAATATTATTTCATTCTTTCTACTTAAAAATTTCATTTTAATTCAATGTGTTACTTGCAGTTTCTTAGTAATTACTTGTCAAAATTTTCTAACAAATTTTGAGTGAAAATTATTTCTACACAATTTTTTCCAGTGTAATTAACATGTACTTACTATAGGGTTAGGATTAGGGTTTGGTTTACGGTTAGTTGCAAGTGCTTTTGCATAATTTACTGTTATTACTATAGTAAGTGCATGTAAAGTATAATGCCGGGTTCAGGCTACACAATATTTTTGTATGTTACGATATTCACTGTGTCAGATTATGCGATTTTGACTCCTAAATTCTTGTCATGTCATGGACAAGAACCGTTAAGGCCTGTACACACCGGGACGAATATCGCGCGTGATTATCGCCGACGTTTAACGCCTCGTGACTAATCAAAGGGCGCCAATGTGAGTGTGCACTCCGACGTGAAAAACGCGAGCCGTAAAAGCGCCATTTTTAAAAAAACGCCTCGGGTTAGTTTTTTTTTGGTTTGATGCGCCGCGTTAAAAACTGGCCGACCAATGAGAATAGCGCTTTTGTTCACGTGCCTGGAGCTTCTGAAGTTACAGTAAAACACGACTTGGTGGCGCTCAAGCACAAAACGGTCTTGCCTAGTACACATTGATACCAAGACGACGAAGAGGAAGTAAGTAGACAAGGAAGACCCCTACAAACTATCCCTGCATCTCATTCAGCTCCCAGCTTCCTAGTTTGTATCAGTATAACGTGTAAATGAATGTGGCCATACTCCCTGATCAGTGCCCTGACTACTGAACTAGGGAGCTGATTGAGAAGCATGCTATGGGTGCTCTGCCCGTTCTTGGCCACACCAATAGATGTGTATTATTTCTGTATTTTTACTGTTTGTTTTTTTTCTTTTACATTCAAGAAATATAGTTGAGAATGCCTATTTCATAAATATGTTTATTTGCACTATCATTCACTTGCACTTCTGTCATTGTGAGTTTTTGCACTACTGTTTCTGACTACCATCTCTCATATGTCATATAAGGACAATATATATAATATGTGTGCCATTTTATAACTGCATTTTTATCTTCTTTAACTTTTTATTAATATCATAAATATGTTTATTTGCACTACCGTTAAGCACAAGCGCCACATACTATCAGGGAGTAAATTTGTACATCCACTCTGTGCATCGCTACTGAAAATCGCTTGGGTATGAACACAAAAAAACGTCTCGAAAAACGCTGGGGATAAACGCGTGCGATATTCATTCAGGTGTGTACAGGCCTTTAGACTACACGTAAAAAGAAAAAAAAATGTCAGACTACACATTGCTTCCCAACCAGTCATTGCTTGCCATCTTTAACGATGTGCGTCATGTCACAGAGAAGGCGGAACTAGTGACTGACTTCCGTTTTCTTAAATGAGACTTCGATGTGGTATGCAACCTTCAAATGCGACCTCCGGAGGACGCAGCCCCTGAATTGGGACACAGCTATAGACACAGATAATGAGAATGAGTAAGTAGAATTATAATACAAGTATTTAAAAGTATAGTAAAGCATATAGAAAAGTATAGTAAAAATATTAGAAAAAATAGAGAATGTGCAATTGATTGAATAAAATATTTGAAACCATTTTAAACTAAGCTATGATTGTATATTTGATACACTTTAATCGTTTAAATCATTTCCCACTGAAATCTAGAAATTACAGATTTGAAGTTTTGGAAGTTCCAGTTATGTAAGAGGGGATGAAAGCTTTCCCTTTTTTTAATGAGAATAAAAATGAGCAAACGATCAAAAGAAAGAAGAAAAAAGAAAGCGCAAAAGCTTTGAGACTTCCCGTCTCTGACTAGCTTAGTCGGCCTTTTCACAAAGCAACGCAAAGGTGTACCAGGCAGAGCTGCTGGACTTGAAAAGTGAAAACATTAAGCTCAGATGAGTTTGTCTAAAGACTGATTGGCCCCTAATTAGCCAAGTGACCTTTGATCTTTTCAGAAATAAGTACAGGATCAGGTTTAGGAGGGAGACAAAGGCAAGAACAGTCTTAGCACACACCAAACGCTAATTCAGCAAAGAATGCCTGTGATTAGGAGCACCCATTTCATTCCACGGCATTGGGAAAAGGGAAAAAAAGCTGAAAAAGTGGGATCATAGCCGAGGGATCAATTTCACCATTGGCTATTCACAATATACCAAATGGAGGGGAAAGAAAACACAAGAAAAATGTTTAGCGACACAGCTTATGGATTTGACTTTTGGCATCGCCTAACACCGTTCCAATGAAAAGGTCTCAAAGGAGGTATAATTTGTACTTATCTGTGCTTTTCTTTGTTGCCAGTAGGACTGATTTTTCACTACATGATTATCGTGGCCAAAATAATTCATTATAATGATATTTTCTATAGAAATCTTGAAAAAAGAAATAATGCTATGATTAATTCTTTTCTTTTTTTTCTTTTTTTTTTTTTCTTTGAAGAATCAG
The DNA here is from genome assembly GCF_024489055.1 of Chanodichthys erythropterus. Lineage (NCBI taxonomy): Eukaryota > Metazoa > Chordata > Actinopteri > Cypriniformes > Xenocyprididae > Chanodichthys > Chanodichthys erythropterus. The sequence goes on from NC_090240.1 coordinate 3,936,796, forward strand.
ACACGGCATACAAAAGGAACAATTACACTTAATGGCAACCAGTTTGAAATAATCAAACCGGTCTTGTTATGGTCTTCTTACATACGTTTTTACTCCGAGTCTCACCTTTGGACTTTTTTTGCGCAAGGGCGCCCTCTGGTGTTGAGAATGAATGAAACATGATACTTTGATAGTATGATTAGTTTAGCGTTCCATTATGCTCATGACATCCTATTTTTGGTCAAAATTAGGACTAACATATGCGATTAATTCAAAATCATTAAAATTTTAAAATAATTTAATGCACATAACATAAATAAATTACTGAAGCACATGAAATTATGATAATAACATAATTTACGTCATGCAGTTAGATGATCTTGGGAGCTGGGAGTTTATCACACTGAGCATCTACAACAACGCAAGCACCTGTAACCCTGGTAGTTTTCAGTCCAATGATCCTGTAAGCGAATTCATTCAAACAATCAGTCCAAAACAGTGCTAATGTAAAGAAAACCAGGCTTATTAAATCAGAGATGACCAGTTTCAGTGAATTATTAATTCCTGTTTGTGTTTCGCTCTGTCATATTCTGTCATTGTTTTTGAAGAGCCCACACATATCTCGCTGTGTGCGGAATGTCAAAACACAGCTGAATGGCCAGATGATATGCAAACTACATTTCTCAGCTGGATAAAGCAAACCAGCATCTCGCTAGTAAAGTTTTGATGAATGAGGATTGCAATCAATGTAAAGACGTACAGGAGTAAATATAAAACACAGAAAGATGTCAGCAATTAACAGGTTAACACCGGATGGTGGCGCCGGCGATACCACCTTGCTTTTTTTCTATCAGTATGAAAGAGACTCAAAATACTCCGTCAATTTTGCACATACAATTAAGAGATATACACCATTTTAATCTGTGAAATACCTTCTTTTATTTGTGTACACTCAGAGTAAAAACAAAATGTTGTGCTTTTTGCAAAATAAAGAAAATTAACATGATGCGTGATCTGTCGTCTCCCTCTGAACGAAGTCCAATCTGATAGTTCTCAGAAAATGAACTGTAACTTAGTGAATACTAATCACAAAAAAATGAGACTTATGTCTAAAGAAACGTTGAAATGTCAGGTTTTAAATCCTGTAAATCAAATTGAAAACAAAAATTCTTTGTTTATGTAATCTGAATGAAAAGAGAGACGTCAGACGTCCATGAGTCAGCTCATTATCCGCTTATTCAGCCGCAATACATCGTCACAGTCGTGTATTTATTATCTTCAAAAGTGTCTATGTATCTAGCTGCATGTTATAGCCATGGTTAGCAATTTCTGGAAGTCTCTGTTAGTTCCTGGAATGTCACATGGTATGCCTGTTCTTCACTGAGTCATTTGTGGACTAAATGTGCACAGAGCGCCCTCCAGGTGCAAGTATGAATTGAAAACACAGTATCCAGCGCTCATAGTGATGAAATACTGAATAAATATTACTCCTCTGTATAGAAAATTGACATAAACATATGAGAATCCATCAATATTTCTCTAAATGTGCATGCTTTTAAGCTAAAAGCCCTGATGGATGTTGTTTTGTCAAAGGTAACGACTCCGTTTTTCATATTCATAACTCCTGACACATGGGCTATTAACAAATTATGGTCACTATAAGAGTAAAACAGAGGTCAAAATGTGAAGCTTAAGTCTTAGATCTTTTTAATGATGTATAGTTTGTCAACTGCACATTAACATTTAGGCTATATAATATAACAAATATAATAGCCTATATGAAATGACATAGAGGTAACATAAATGTTCAGATGCTTTGCATCATAGTAATACATTATATTTTAAATATTTTAAAATAGAAAACCATTATTTGGTTAGAGACTTGAGACCTCTTTTAAAAACATTATAATAGTAAAGCGTCCAATCTTTTGGACTGGTACTGTAATTTAAACTGTAATAGGCCTATACAACATTTTCTTCACATGATGTGCAATAATACGTGCATGCATGAGATCACAAAAATCATGGTTTCTTGACAAAAAGTCTCTTAGAAAATTTAAACCAATACATTGTTTTATATGAATGAGTAGGCAGGATAATTTACATCATTTTGAAGCAAAAACTCTAGTCTACAACATCCAATACCCAGAAGTCTTGTGAACACATATATAATATTAGTTTTGCAGCCTTATTTCAGTGACTTAAGTTTTTTGTTTTTTCAATAACCACGCATAAATGTTATACCTTCAAAAATACAAACATGTACATACATGCTCACATATTATGATAGCCAAGTTCGTCCTGAATACAGTGTAATGACACTTTTTCCATTAATATGTTTATGAAAAACTGAAAAAAGCACAAATGTCAGGGCGTCAAAACTTCTCCAGGGTCCCAAAAATCCTCAGACCCCAGAGGGTTAATGTAACATTTCCCATTTTAAGATTAGCAAAACAATTGAAACTTAGTCTACACCCTGTACAGTAGCCAAATCAAGATAATGGAGGCAGAGGTCGGTGAAGAAGTTAGTGGTTTTGCTCCTGCAGTCCTGCAGACTGGGGTGATTAATGAGTCATTTTCATGATATTTATTTTTTTTTAAATATCATGAATATCGTCAATAGGTTGTTTGCACATGACGTCACAGCAGCAGCGCAAATGAGTCTGGAGGGCAGGGAGTGATTTTTCTATATAGGAATCCTATCAAAAACTCAAAATTCATATGTTTTGCGTTGTTTATGGTTGCTCAAATAGATAAAATCGAGAACCCAGAAGGTGTTTATACCGCTTACAGAACTTATACGTTTTTTATAACTTATATAATTTTTTTTAACTTTAAAAGTTGTCGCCTTTAATAGCGCTTTGCGTCTGCTGATACTGAAATGCATATGGATTCCTGCTTACCTTTTTTGTTTTTGACTTGGTTATTTATGTCCACATTCTTCATGGTATCGTTTGCAGGGAAGAGACCATTGACTGATAATTTGGTGTTTTCACTTCAGTTTTGTAGAATTCCGTTCACAATGTTGATCTGGTTACCATAAGAACAGTGTCACGCGCTGTTGCTTCAGCCATCATATGGTAGAAAATGTCCAAATAAATGTTTAACAAGCTGACAGAAGTCGATTCAACAACAAAGACAACACTTTCAAAAACACTCAGCTATGTGATTATTTTATTGAGTGATAGGGAGTGGGTTAAATCAGTGACATTATTAGATTTGATATACGGTGTCTCCGCTTCACCTCCTCAACCTGCTTCCTTAGGGGCCGTTCACACAGAACGCGTTTTTCTATTCCAATGCGCTACTTTCCCATTGTTTTTCTATGTAAACACGCGCTTGACGGACGTGCATGACCGTTACGCTCGCGTCTCGGGTCTTTTGCAGCACCTCGCACATGAGCGCCGCGTTTTTAAGACGTCGTGTCAAGTTAAAAGAATTTCAACTTTTACACGCAGCGCCGCTCATCAATGTCAGTTCCAAAACAGTGGACCAATAAGAAGAACTTGGAGGCGGGGCAAGCGTTGCGAGTTGGCATGACAACTGTTTTATATAATGGCAACATGGTGGAGGAGGTGCTCATTATTATCTTATTTTCTTTTTTTCCATGTCAAAACTTGTATCAGTAAATTCTGTAGTTTGCCTATATCTATTATTTCCGTTATTGTCGTTATTGCAACACGTCTCAAAGGCGGCTCGAGACTCTCGCGTTCTATGCTGCGCTTTTTTTAAAACCACTCCTGAGCGCTGCGTCACGTGCTTTTAGACGCAAAGACGCGTTCTGTGTGAACGGCACCTTAGTGTGTTTTTACACGTAGAAAAGGCAACAATTGTATTACACCGTCCAGTTTTTTCTTTGAACAATGATGTGAGCTCCTATTGCAATTTTTGATTCAGCATAAATGACCTACAATGGCGAAATTTTTCACAATCGGACAGAAAATCAAAAATACTGCCCTAACTTCACTAGCATAAGGCAGTGCGATATAAACAAACTCAGACTAGAACTGAACTGATATCTACCTCCTTGATGGCAGTCAAGTCTTTCAATTCAGTGGAAAAGTCGCTCATCTTCATAACATAAAGCTCACGTCCAACATATATTATATTTCTAAACCAGCACAGAAAGGACTTTTCTCCATCTCTTCCATTCTAATTTTCACTGCTTGCCCTCCATCGGTATTTTGCACGTCACCAGAACCACATGATTGCAAACAACCTATACTGGTATATATCGCAACACACCTAGTTGCCAGTATATCGAAATCATAAATCTGCAAAGTCTTCTCATAATATCATCATCAGTAGTGTTCTGTAGTTGTAGTTGTAGTTGATAGCTGTAGTGGGGAGTTTTTCAGTGAATAATATCTTTCATTTTGATCTGTTCTTCAAATAAAGCTATCATATGGTTTCATAAGACTTAATATAGCCCTAGTCATTATGGTCATTATGGAATACTGGTCATTTTTGGAACTCAACAGCATCAGTCTCCATTCACTTCTAGTATATAGAAAAAGAGCATCCTGGATATTCTGCTAAAAAAAAAAAAAAAAATCCGTCGACCACTATTAAGAACCCCTAGAGCACTAACCAAACAATGAGAGTTTTGTACATGTTAAGCAAAAACATTTTTATAGTGTTCAGCACTGCACTAGTGCAAGAGTTTGGTCATATTGTAAAACCTCAAACAATGTGTCTCATTCTTGGAGTCTCAGCATTGAGAAGGATGTTCTTGTGACAGTATCTGGCCAGAGGCAATGACCACCACACAACTCAACCAAAGACGAGACGATGAAGACAAATCTTTGTTAGTTGCCTTTGCCCTCTCAATTGCTTGAGCTTGTTCTCTATCAAAATGTGATTGAGAAACTTTCAGCTGCAAGACCCAGTTTGTTATTTAACTTTTGATCCATATCAAAATCCATTTTCATAATCCATTGATTCATTTTATGTAATTGATTTGAATCAAGTAACATTCAAGCAGGAAATACATAATTTACTCATCTTCATGTGATTGCAAACTTGAACATTAAAGTTTAGCAGAATATCTGAGCTGCTGTTTTTTCCATACATTGAAACTGTCTAGCACCAAAAATAAAAAATCTCATTTGCGAACAATAAATTATGGCATGCCAGGATGTGTGGCTCCAGACTAGGGATGTGCAACGATTAATCGCGATTAATCATTATCAAAATAAAAGTCTGTGTTTACGTAATATATGTGTGTGGTCTGTGTATAATAATTATGTATATATAAATACACACACATACACACACACACACACACACACACACACACACACACACACACACACACACACACACACACACACACACACACACACACACACACACACACACACACACACATATATATCTATTTATTTATATATATATATTTTATAGTACATGTAAATATAAATATTTTATATATAAATCTAATATTTTTCTTAAATATATACATGTATGTGTCTGTATTTACATATACATAACTATTATAAACAAAACACACACATATATTATGTAAACAGACTTTTATTTTGCAAACGATTAATCCCAATTAATCGTTGCACATCCCTACTCCAGACTTGATGTATGACAGGACAACCATGTACGAGCTATTATCATCAAACCTGACGAGACACCTCTTAATGCGTAGTTGCAAATTTGGATGTGCAGACAAGTCATATCGACAATAAGCTACATTTATGCTTAGTAAATAATAATGGATTTTACATTCAAATTCTTACAGTAACATCTTAAAAGAGCTTTAACACTCAATTTTACTTTGTAATTAAGCTTTATTAGCACTACAGATAACGTTTAATAGCACCAACATTAAACGGTGGTTTCATAAATTGTTTCATTCTTAAGGTTGTTTATAGACCACATTCAAATGTATACATAGCACAGCACAGCACAGCACATAGATTTAAAGAGTCCTTTGAATGTGCTCCACTTCATTCTCCTCTTAGGATAAAATCTTTATAGCTTTATGTTGAAACTTTGACATCCACAACCTCCTTAACTTCCAGTCTATCCCCTCAAGCCATGCTGAGAATAGATCCCTCTTATTTAAAGGAAAGTCTGCTTCTACCCAACATACAGTGCACAGCATAAATGAGTACACCTCCTCTGAAACTTAGCAAATTTAGCAATTACTCTTTACTTAGAAGACATGTTGTTCCAGCAAGTCTGCTTGATCAATTACCAAAGAAGCATGTCAAAATTATTCAGGAAAATTAAGATTTTCTTAACAAAGTTATAAAATATTGTGTTGCAAAAATGAGTACATCCTTCTGAAAGTTACTAAATAAAACTTTTTTTTTTTTTTTTTCTGGTGTAAGTTTTTATCTACAGCTAAGTATATTGTACCAAAACATTTAAAGAGTCATAATTTCTTGCCAGTTAAAAGTGTTATATAGCCCACTGAACCATTCTCAGACTTAATGGTGACAACAATGGAACCACTTGGGAGAGAACTGTCAGAAGACTTATTTTTTAGCACAAAAGAGGACAGTGGTACAAGAAGATTACCAAAACATTGTTTTAAATGTGAAAATATTGCAAAAGTAACACAGAAATTCAAAAACAATGGACTTCTGACAAGGCCTCTGAAATAACCAGGCTTTAATTTTAAGCTTTCATTTAGTGATGAGTGATTTTTTGATAGACAAAGAGCAGGAGAAATACCAAGCAAGTATCTCAGAGCCAGCAAAAGCTATGAGAAGAGTTTATCTCACATGGTAAGATGCAGCCTGCAGAAGTGACATGCATGGTTGTTGTCCACACTGGAACTACCTACTGTAGCCAATAAAGTCAATTAGCCTTTTCCAAAATATCCATACTCTGGTCTCATGAGACCAAATCAGTCATTTTGGATCTAACAGCATGGTGTTGCTGGAGGAGGAACACAGTGTGAAGTGCCTGGTTCACACAGTGAAGTTAGGTGGTTGTAAAGGTCTGATATAGGGATTAGGGATGGTAAGATTCAGTGCATCGGCATAAAAGTTAACAATGCAATGCATCAATTTAAAAAGGTGTGCATCACGATGCATCATTTCTAACATATTTGCATCGGTAAAAACTGATTTATTTATTATTAGGAGATCTGCTATACTTTTATTATTTAGAAAGTGTATGTGACCAATATTTTATATGTAGATTGATTTCTCATCTCTAAACTGTTTCTCAAGGTCGTCCTCTCATCACCACTGCTGCTATGTGAATATGACATATCACAACACTACAGAGACCGAGATGTGTCCTGAGAGTCTCAGTATATAGATTAACATGGCACTACAAAGGCCTGTTTGTGTAAGGGCCATATGTTAGAAGTCAGAAGGCACTTAAGTTAATTTATGATTTGATGTCTGTCTGAACTAAAGAAATAAAAGTGATCTATCTGTACCAAATTTTAGGGCCCTATGATTTCCGTGATGCTGAAAACAGACGGAATCGCGGAATCCGTTCACAAAAATGGAATTTACTGTATAACGCAGAATGTCAGGGAATTTGTCAAATTTTGGATGAATAAATCAAACGAAGGTGGGTACACTTAAATCAAATCGCGATGTGGACTAGTGTCTGCGAATAATAAACCGCAAAAAGACTATTTGAATATGAATCCTGCACGTTCTGCAAATACGTTTATTACACATACTGAAGCATGCATGACGCTCAGTGTTTTTTCCAGTGTCTTCATCTGACAATATGATGATATGAACACCTAAACTTCATCTCCAGAGCTGCTCTGAGAGTCACTTCATGAGCATTTTACTGTTTAATTTGAGAAAAACTATTGTCATATCATATACACACAGAAACTTCAAGATAATTTACGGCAACTCGTCAAAATAAAAGTTCAGTTTAACTTGTAACAGAACAGCCCTATTACTATTGTAGTGCAATATTACTATTGTACAGTATATTGTAATTTCTGTCATTAATTACTCACTTTCATGTAGTTCCACACCCGTAAGACCTTCGTTCATCTTCGGAACACAAATTAAGATATTTTTGATAAAATTTGGTGGCTCAGTGATGCCTCTATTGACAATAAGTTAATTTACACTTTCAAATGCCCAGAAAGGTATAAAAGAAATATTTAAAACAGCTCATGTGACTACAGTGGTTCAACCTTAATGTTATGAAGCGACAAGAATACTTTTTGTACTTTTTGAAGGTCTTACGGGTGTGGGACGACATGAGGGTGAGTAATTAATGACAGAATTTTCATTTTTGGGTGAACTAACCCTTTAATGTACTTCTACTACTACTACTACTACTACTAATAATAATAATAATAATAAATAATAATACAATAATTATTAAGACTTTATTTTTAATGGAATAATCACAATTTTTCATCCATTTTTTTAAACTTTTTTTTTTTAGTAAACCTGTTGTGCAGCACATTGTCCTCCCCAAAATAAAAGGGTTTATTTAAATATAATTTGAATAAAAAATAAATGAATTAAACCATTAAAATGGAATCCAGAAAAATGGATTTCATAGGGCCCTACATATCGCATAGCATCATATTTTTTTTCCCAATTGCATTGAATAGCATTGTGTTGAATGGAATTGAAATCAGATTGCAATGGGGTGAATTGTATAGCATCGCATCTGTAGCTGCTTCATATGTATCTTTAATTTATCGTTGGCTATGCATCGAGATGCGTATCGTATTGGCCTCAGTTATGGAGATGCACATCCCTAATAGGGATGTATGAGTGCCGAATGTGGGAGTTGCTTCATCACTGTGTGATGTAATACAAAAACTTGAAACAGAAGGTGCTACTCTCTCCTCATTCCCTGTGTTGTTGGGCATTTTTTCAACATGACAATGATTCTTTCTCCCTAGGTGAAAAACCTTCTGTGGACATGTATTTCACCCAGTCTTAACACTCTTGACCACCTGTGGGTTATTCTGTAGAGACGAGTTGAGCAACACTTCTCATTAAAGATCAGGCCATTTAAGGAGGTCATCGTCAAGGAGTTAAACAGAACAGATGTGATAATTTGTCTTATTCTTGTACACTCCATGCCAAGAAGTGTGAGAGCAGTATACTTAAAATCATGGAGGACATACTAAGTATTAGAATATTATACATTTGTTGAATTAAATCTAGGGTGTACTTGTTTCCGCAATCCTTCATTTAAACAAAATTGGCTAATTTACTTATTTTATGGATATTAATGTTTCTCTGTTTTTATTAAGTATATGTTTAATACATTTCAGTTTTGCCATCCTTCCATGCACTTAGGGCATGTCTAAATCCTCTTTTGCTATTTTAATGATGGAAAAAAATGGTTGGCTCCATTTTATATATACTGCGCCATTGACTTTAGACCAGTTTTTTGTGGGTCAATAGTGCAGTCGTTTTTAATTGCTTCAAAATAGCAACGCACCAACAATGCACCTGAACAAACCTTGTTTTCAGACCAGCACACCCATGGACGCACATATGGACACGAGTGCATTTGCATTTAAACAATGTGGCACTGGACGTGAAAATAATAACCGCGTCGGGCTAAAACTAGCAAAAAACACTTGCGTCGCGCCTGCCGTCACATTGCGCCGGGTGTATGATAGGGCCTCTCTATGATATTCTGATCTCTAGATAAATTTGTAGAATCACAAGAAAAATAAATGGCATATAAAGGGATAGTTTACCATCATTTACTCACACTCATGTTGTTCCAAACCTGCATGATGTTCTTAATAAAGTAATGGTAAAAGGTAACCATAATTTTTACCATTCTGACATTTCTTTTAACCCTAACCCGTACATCAGCACAATTTTTGGACCCTATTTTTACTGACTTGTTTTAGAGTGAGTGTTGTTATACGGATGACATTCAGTTTATTCATGCATACTTTATCGTTCCTCAGGGAACAGCTGGAAATGTGACGGTTTAGTTGTCAAAGATCACACGTGTGTTTCGTGAGCCTTTCTCACGTTTATAGCACTGAGATTTGAATTACTCCGCTCTGGCCTGAATTAGACAGTCAAAGAGTCTCTTCTGTAAATAGGATGGAGGTGGGAGACGTTTGTTGCTCTGGAGCTGCAGAAAGACTCCATTGTTTTAACCTGACACTGACGTCAAAGTTGCTCTATAAAGCAGAGAGGCATATTTTTACATAAAACAGCACAACGTCAGTAGTGTTTGTTGTGTCTTGCACTAATTGTTCAACAGACAAAACTAATCAGTTATTCACCCCTTTTTAAGGCACAACCAGCTGCAATCATTATTGGTTAAGTCAATTTAATAGATAGTAGCTTCAGTTGGTCAAACAGTGTTCAAGATTGAGGATTCGTTCACAGCCGTAAAGTGCTCTAACATATTTATAATAAATACTTAAACTAAAACTACTAGTACTAATAATAATATTAATGAGAATAAATGAACACCAGTGATTTGTGAGTGTAAAGGTCATTTTGTTTGGTTCATGTGGAGGAGGAACTTAAAGACTCTTAAGAGATGAATAATTGTGCTGTGAATAGAATGGGAGTCTATTTTGGGGAAAATAACAGTAATTATTATTAATTTGAGGAAGTCAGTGATGACAGAATTATTGGAAGTCACATATGGCCTTAAAAATAATTCAGTGTTTTAATCATGAGTAATAATAATAATGATAATTAAGACATCTATTAAAAACAATACATTATTGGTATTGTTGTTTTGGGGTGAAAAGCTTATGAAACATGTTTAGACATTTCACTCTTTGCAGATTATTTGTTTGTTTGTCTGTCTGTAATTTTTAGATCAAAAGAAAAAAAAAAAAAATTTCATTTGTGTGTTAATTATATTTCACTGTTATAACATAATAATAACCACAGATAAACAGCAACAATTAACAGCACAGCAAACTGAAGTACAATCTAGTTATAAAACAAATACATTTTAAATGAATTTAAAAAACAAAATTAAGTTGATTGTTTTTGAAATCTTTTAAACTACATAGTACACTGTAGTCGCTTCTCCACCATGGGCCAAACGGTTCTCACTGCTTGTTGCATTCCATGCCGATCCGGTCCAGGCGGTGCTGATATGGTTTAATTTTTCACTGTGGGACTGATAACGGATCTCTTTGGAATATAATATAAATGCGTCACACAAGAGTTTACAAACAACATGAGATGTAAATAGTGATCGCATTATGGATGATCAGATATTTATTTTTATTTTATTATTAACTTCACGAGAAACTGGCAGCCAGGCAACAGACAAGTGACCAATCCTGAGTGGCGACATCACTACACACATTCTGCCAGCACGGTTCAGTACGGTTAGACAACCATGATGGGAATTCCGGCCCAAGAACAGTTTGTAAATATAACTGAAACCATTCCTTACAATTCTTAGAACTGTTTGGCCGACGGTGGAAAAGCAGCTAATGTGTCACATTGTTCTTTCTGGAGAACATCATGTATAATGTGCCGGTATTTAGCTTTCAGCGAACTGTCTGTGATTCTAACTCTTCCTCTCTTTCTCTCTGTCTGTCTCAAGGTTCAAACACATCTTGAAAATCCCACAAAGTATCACATCCAGCAGGCACAGCGGCAGCAGGTGAAGGCGTATCTATCAACCACACTGGGAGGAAAGCTCGGATCGCAGGCTGTGAGCTTGCCGTGTCCCAACCAGGCCACCGATCACGGGGGAATGCCTCCGGGGCCGGGCAACAGCGCCCCCAACAGTCCCATGGCCTTACTGACCCTCAACTCCAACTGCGAGAAAGAGGTAACAACACTGTTTCAATTACTATAAAGAATACCAGAATCATTTACTTCAGCACTTTCTAAAAATAATGGGTAACAATTTACAATCAAGTTCTATTTGTTATCATTAGTTAACATGAAAAATACTTTAGCATTTAGCATTTATTAATGTTAGTTATCATTAATTTCATCATTTACTAATACATTATTAAAATCAAAACTTGTATTTTTTTAATATTATTTAAAGGATGATCGGGTTTATATTTATTAAAGGGTTAGTTCACCCCAAAATGAAAATTTTGTCATTAATTACTGACCCTCATGTCGTTCCAAAACTTCGTTCATCTTCAGAACACAAACAAAGTTCTTTTTGATAACAGAATGCTGTCAGATTTCCTTCCATTGACGACCTTTGCGAATTTAAGCAGAAGCTCAACCGAACCTGAATAACGCCTAAGAACAAACCTCTTCCGGAAGCTCAAACGTGCTGTGTTACACATGAGAACGAACCTCATTGGTTACGCAGCACGTTTGATCTTCCAGAAGAGGTTTGTTCTTGTGCGTTATTCAGGTTTGGTTGAGCTTCTGCTTATGTTCACTGATCAATGTTTACATTACATGCATTTTCATTTTGAGATGAACTAACCCTTTAACTAACGTTAACAATGATTAATAAACTGTAACAAGTTTTTTGTTCAGTGTTAATGTTAGTTATACTATGGGGCTGTTGAATGATTGGTTGACCAAAGTTCTAAGGTGTACAATTATTTTCAGGGAAACGCAGGGAAAGTAGTTCTAGGCAGGTCTTGACCGCATTGCAGTTCCATATCACTTCGCCAAATGATTTCAGTTATTTCAATAGGTCCTTACAACCTACAACCGCAAAAGAAACAAAACCCACACTGGCATTGACCAAACAAATCCTAAACAATAGGATCAAAACAACAAATTATTGTCATGTTTTTTGCCACAAAATACGTTTTATTGCGTCATGAAAGCACATACGCTCTCGCACGCTCTCTCTCTTTCAAACGTACACACGTGCTGTATAGTACTCGTTAACACAAATATCTAATCAGCCAATCACATGGCAGCAACTCAATGGCTTTAGGCATGTAGACATGGTCAAGACGATCTGCTGTAAAACGAACTGAGCATCAGAATAGACCTATTTTGTGTTTTGTGGGCAGAACCTACCTGGTGGAAAATGACAGTTCTGCAATAGAATGGAATAAAACAAAAAAGAAAGTTAATTTCGAGTTTATATCTCACAATTCTTAGAAGGAAAAACAGTATTGTGAGATATACTTGTTATTTTGTCTTTTTTCCTCAGAAATTCGAGTTTTCCCCTCAGAATTGTGATATAAACTCACAATTGTGAGTTATAAAGTCCGAACTGGGAGATATAAACATGAAAATGCAAGAATGAAAGAAAAAAGTCAGAATTGTGGGATAAAAATGTTTTTTAAAAACATTTTACATCGATAAAAAGTTATCGATGTAAAATGTTATAGGTTTAAATATTATTTCATGCTATAACTGCTATGTATGTATGTCCCATATGAACTGCATATGTGAATTCTGTTTACATCAAATTCATGCTTTAATAGTAGACTAATCATTGCAGGTTTCATCAGCCCAGTCTGTTACTTAAAACATAAACATCTGCGTTTAGCTTCAAAGGGCGTCTTATTCTATAAAAATGAAGACTATATTTTTTGCATTCCGATTCTGATGTCCAAAGGCACAACTAAATATTTTTCTCTTATTCTGTGTATTTTGCCTATTTTCCTCCAATTTTTACCACTGTTTTTGTATCAACAGTTCAGGCCGGTGCTGGTGTAATGGTGTGGGGGATATTTTTTCATGGCACACTTTGAGCCCCTTAGAACCATCTGAGCATTGTTTAAATGCCATAGCCTATAGTACCTGTAGTATACAGTACCTGAGTATTGTTGCTGACCTCTTTATGACACACAGTGTATCATCTTCTGATGGATACTTCCAGTAGTAATGCTCATTTCACAAAGCTCAAATCATTGCAAACTGGTTTCTTGAACAGGACATGAGTTCACTAAATTCAGATTACCTCCACAGTCTCCAGATCTCAATCCAATAGAGTAGCTTTGGGATGTGGCGGACAACGAGATTCATATCATGGATGTGTAGCCGACAAATCTGCAGTAACTGTGTGATGCTATCATGACATTATGGACCAGAAAAATTACGGGTAGGGTCCGACCCGGTACTAGCGAGGTGTACCTAATAAAGTGTCTGGGGAGTGTATTATTGCATGTATAACCGACACTAATAAAATCTAAAAGTGAATTGTTTTGAAAATAAAGTCATAATTGAATGATGGTACAAAACAGGCTTAACTTTTTTTTTCATACAAATTCAAATATTTCCTTTAATTTTGAGGTGAGATATGATCCAGACTTTGTTTTTTCGTGAGGTTCTGTCAGGATTTACGACAAGATCAAAACACGGATGTCGGGATCTTGAGACGGAAACCGGTAAAGAAGTCTAGACAGAGTTGATGGTTTCCTGATAGGTTCACGCGACAAACACATTCCTCACAACTCCATCAACATCTGTAAATGATGTATAAATAGATAGCGACATCATGAAGATGTCTCATTACCTGTTAATCAATAAAAATGATTTCAGTGAAGGAGCAAAGCCAACAGCACTGTGAATGTGTTGCTGAAACAGCTGGTGTGGACTGCGTCACTGCTCACGGTGTGATAGAGAGAGAGAGCTGCGCTAAAATACGTGTTAATAGATTAGAGAGGGTTTGGCACTGGCAGGATGAGCGCAACTCAGAGGAACTACATCGGTTTAATCGGAGTGATTTTCAGCATAGGAAATGGATGGATTTGAAATGTTTTGTTATTCCAGCACACTAGACACTTGAATTCTCTTCACAATGTTACACTATACCTCAGCGGATGACCTCTGACAGCTGTTGACACCTGATTGCTTTTGATTTTTCTCAGATGGATGATGTCATTGACGACATAATAAGTTTGGAATCAAGTTACAACGATGATATCATGGGACTCTCCTTGGACCCCGGACTTCAGATGGCCAATACGGTAGACACAAAATTTTACTTTTTTCTGTAACCTTGCTTATTCATTCTTACATCTTCAGCTCTTGTAAATACTAATGTGAATACATGGAAGGACCTATACTGTATATATGTAGATTTTGTGTAATAGTGCTGTTTGTTTTAAAGGCATCATGAGCACATGGACTGTGCCTTCACTAGTGACTACAAGGGAAATATATAAAAACAGTAGTAATAAAATGCAGGCTTTTTTATTATTATTATTTTACTTATCTAGTTTTTTTACTTGCAAAAAACAAAACAAAAAACAAAAACAGTAACAATACAATGAAATATGTATTTTTTTGCTTGCAAAATCTGTTAATATAATGACATTTTTATTTTATTTTGCCTTCAACAAATAGTAGTACTTTAATAGTAATAAACATGTATTAATATGTATTTATGTATTTAAATAATTAAATATTTTACATTTTATTAAAAAAAAGTAATATAATAGTAAAAATATAATATCTTTTTTGTTTTGTTTTTCTTGCAAAAAACTGCTAATGTAAAGATTTTTAATACATTTTCATTTTGCCTCAAAACAAACAAAAATCTGTAGTAATATATTATTAATAAATATGTATATATTTAATTTTGCTTGCAAAAAAGTTATAATGAAATATTTATTATTTTATTTTGCCTAAAAATGGTAGTAATATAATAGTAAAACATATGTATTTATTTAATTTTACTTGCAAAAAAGTTAATATTATGACATTCTTTTTTATTTTATTTTGCTTTCAAAAAACAAAAAATAGTAGTAATATATTAGAAATAAATATGTATTTATTTAATTTGCTTGCAGAAAAGTTAATATAATTAAATAGATATTATTTTACTTTGTTTTAGCTATTTTTATTTATTAATTTTTTGCTTGTTTTATTTTTTGCTGCTTGTAAAAAAAAAGTTTCAGAATACATGGCTACTTTTGAAAGGCCATCAATGGAGAAGGATGTTTTTTTTTTTTTTGTTTGTTTTTTTTGGAATTACGGCATCTACCAGCAGGGGCTAACAATGTTAACCAGTTAAACCCTGACCTCTTGCTTCAAAAGTGACTCAAGTATATATTCGAATTAACAGTGAATTTCATGAGACTGTCTCTTTCTGTCTTCTCACACAATCAGAGCTGTCGTTGGTGTCAGTTTTGCAGAAAGCAGCATGATCCAGCTGTCATCACCTGATTTAATGTCTGTCAAAGGAATAGTGAATAGTGATGAACATTCTGTCATCATTTACTCACTCCCATATCATTCCAAATCCAAAGGACTTGGAGTTCCAAATCCTTGGATATGTTTTTAGATGTTAGGCAGAACATTCAAGCTGTTTTTGTGAAAAAAAAGTCTTGTGAAGCCATATGACGTACTTCACAATATGATACACTTCAGTACAGTGAGACAATGAAATGTATATGGTCTTGTGTCTCTAGATTCCTGTGTCAGCAAACCTCTTGGACTTGTACAGTAACCCAGGCATGCCTCCTCCTGGACTCTCTATTAGTAATTCATGCCCTGCTAACCTGCCCAACATTAAAAGGGAATTCTCTGGTAAATTTCATTTATCTAACAATGGATGAGTTGGTTAATGCCATTCTATAGCGTCTAAGACCCTTCAGGCCTTTTGACGATGTGCTGAATTGTGTTTTACCTGTTAAAGTCAGTAAAAATGTCCTGTGAATGATGATAAGACTGAAATTGCAAACATATATGCTCGTATGCTACATAGTTACTCCATCTCCAGCCATGATGCACATGATGGACAAGCCCAGCTCCTGTAGCAACTTTGAGAACTATCAAAGGCCTGAAGGGTTTCCTGTGGGTACGTTCAACGATTCCTCTCCTTGTCTGCATGACTGTGTCATCTCTGAAACGTACTAACAATTTTATGGATTTGAATTACACATGAACATGCTCATATCGGTATATAAGAAAATGTTTTTAAAAAAGTGTGTGTGTGTGTGTGTTTATATATACGTGTGTGTGTGTGTATATACACACACACACACACACACACACACACACACACACACACACACACACACACACACACACACACACACACACACACACACACACACACACACACACACACACACACACACATAAATATATATATATATATATATATATATATATATATATATATATATATATATATATATATATATATATATATATATATATATATATATATATATATATATATATATATATGTATATGTATATGTATATAAGCAGCAATATTGTGAAGTAAAGTGTCATATGATCCTTCAGAAATCATTCTAATATGCCAGTTTGCTGCTCAAGAAACATTTCTTATTATTATCAATGTTGTGCTGCTTATATATAAATAAATATATATATATATATTTAGATTCTGTGCAGTGTGCTTTATTATATACTGCAAATTATGGCAAAAACAGTAGGTCATCTGAGCATTTATATGCATACAGAATATTTACTCACAGTATGCATACTCTATACTACGGTAAAAGTAAAAGCTCTATGTGATGGTATTTTATTACAAATGAAGCCAAAGAGAAAATTGCTGTTCATATTCTGTAGAGGAAGTGATCTAGATTTTATGGACAAGGGATTTGGGTGAGAGAAAATATGCTATAAAAGTTGACTGCAGTGACATTACAAGGGTGCCAGTTTCACATCTGTGAAATAAATAAACGTCCTGCTTTCAGTTTCTCCTCTCACCTCCCTTTGTATTTTTTAGAGGCAGAAGTTCGTGCTCTTGCAAAGGAAAGGCAAAAAAAGGACAACCATAACTTAAGTGAGTTTCCTTTTTTATGTCCTAAAGCCTGATTCCGATTACCAAAGACAGTCATTCGACTCGTCCCTCAGTTTGTAAAAATAAGCTAAAATGGCAAAGTTATTGTCTGAGTCCCACATACTTCTTAGTGGATTACTGTAAATGTGATTTGAGTGTTTAGTATAACATGCATTTTTCATCTGTTTCAGTTGAGAGGCGACGAAGATTCAACATTAACGATCGAATCAAAGAACTGGGGACTCTGATTCCTAAATCCAATGACCCGTAAGGACAACAATGTTCAATAGATAAACAGTTACACATGAACCAGATGAATACATGCTATTATTACAGCAGATGCTGATGCTGTACATAGAGAGTACTATCAGATGTGCTGTTGTCAGCTGAGGACGTGTGTGTGTTCCTCAGGGACATGCGTTGGAACAAGGGCACTATTCTTAAGGCCTCTGTGGATTACATCAGGAAACTTCAGAGAGAGCAGCAGCGCGCCAAAGAGCTTGAGAACCGTCAGAAGAAGCTGGAACACGCCAACCGTCACCTGATGCTCAGGATACAGGTCAGTTTAGACAGATCCCAGCCTGGCCAACAGCACTGCCAGTAATGCCATAAAATACCAATGTAATTGCATCTAAATCTAGAGAAAAAACAAATTGACCATAATTACCCTTGTAAAAAAGAAGTACGCTTTAGCATACTTTTAAAAAGAGTACTTATTATGCAAATAATAAACTTTAAAAGAATATGCCTAAGTGTACCTGAATACATGCTATTTACAATTAAATGAAAATGTATCATAGTTTAAAATTATATTAAATGCAATTAGCTGCACTTAAGAGTGCTTTTTTGACCCACTTAAGTACTTCTTAATTACTTCTATTGTCTTTGAAATATGGTTCAAGTATACTTTTGAATGTACTGACAAGCATTTATGGTAAACTAAAATATACTTTAATGTCATTTCTTTTGAAACTTGTATGTCATGTATTTAAATATACTGTATTTGTAATTACTAGGGCTGTTGATTTAACACTTTTATTTAATTAATTAGTTATGAAAAAATAACGTGTTAAAATAATTTAATGCATTTAATGCACCCGCCCAGTCACAGACCTACGTAGGTTATCTTACATTTTATACAGTTGATTGTTGACGAACATGATGCAATGCAGCAACTCACTGCGTGATGGAGCTATAGAATGCAGTTAAAAGGCCCCTAAAATTCAAGATATCAGGGCAAAATGGCCTTGTATTAATTTTTGTCTCATATATAGGCCTATATAAAAATTATATAGTTAAGCAATATCACATAAGTAATGAGCGCAATATCACACGAGTGCTGTTTTTGTCTCAAGTTACAACAGTTCAGTAAATAAGAAGTTAATATTGTGTTATATTTTAGACAAAATATTCTGTTTTTGCTCAATTTTGCCAACGAAAATATTACCTGTAAAGCCAGAGCAGAACTGTTGTGAGTCTCCGAGCAACACAGCAGTGTTTCATTTCTGAATGAATCCGCACTTTGAGTGAATCAATCAGGTGACCCAATGATTCAATGGCCCATTCATAAAGTGAGCCATTAGGTTGAAGCAGCGCTGCACAGACCGATTGATCATCGATATTTGATTGATCATGTGTATGACATCAAAGTACCACAACAGCGATTAGAGAGCAGACAGCTCCATATGCTTTCGAATCACTGTGGCGGTACTTTAATGTCATACACCCATTTACTTCATTCCTGTTTGAACAAATAAAATGAATGAATGGCTCATGAATAACTTACTCGTTTAGATATTTGCCACCTCCTTCTGGCAGTTTTAGTTACTTATTTAGAGTATAATTTCATTAAAAATATTTTCATATTTTGGGGATAGTTTGTCCAAAAATTATAATTCTGTTTATTTACATTTACTCACCCTCGTGTCATTTCAAACTTGTATGACTTTCTTTCTTTTGCAGAACATAGAAGATATTTTGAAGAATGTTGGTAACCAAAACTGTTTTTGTCTGTAAATATATCTAAATTCAGATGCAGCTTCTTTTTTTGAAAAAAAAAAAAAAAAAAAAAAAAATGGCCGTTGTAGCCTAAAATTTTATGTGTAATAAATTCTATGTTGAATCAAATAAAATATTTCTTTCTAAAGCTACTTTTTGTAATGTCTATTTGATGCTTTTCACATTTAACACAATAATGATTTTGCGATTAATTAAATTAATTAATCATCATGTAATTAATTAAGATTAAAAATTTGAATCGCTTGACAGCCCTAGTAATTACACATTTGTAATGATGTTGCAATTTAGTACATTTAAAATATATTAACTTTAAATATCGAATAACACTACAGATAAAATTATAATCAAGTACTTTACATGTGCTTTAGTATGTTAGTCAACACAAAATAAGTGTACTTCTTACGACAAAAGATTATTAAAACCTAATGATTTAAAATGTACTTAACTTAATTCGACATTTTACACTTTTTAAAAGTGTGTTAAGAAACAGTCATGAAAGTGTACTCTCTTTAAATTCACTTAAGCAGCCTCTTATTTCATTAATAGTATATTTGCAGGTGTGTGTGTTTTTTTTTGTATACTTTTAAGTTTTTAAGTACACTACAATTGCACATAAATGTAGCTATTTGCACTTTGGAAATGTTCAAACATGGATTTTATTTTTAAGAATGATGCCTAAAAATGATGTTAAAAACACTTAAAAATAACGTCTCGCTTACTAATGTAACCTCTGTTTCCTGATGGAGGGAACGAGACATGTCAAATGAGAGATGGAGGTTTCAGAGGTGTGGGCGTGGTTTCCAGTTAGTGCCCTGCTCCTGAGAAAAAAAGTCCTTCCTCAGGGTAATTTGCCAGGGAGGGGTCATTGCCATCAGCATGAAAGAAAAGTCTGGTTGGGCCAGTAGGGTGCAACCATCAGAACTTGTTCTCCTTCCTCCCTGACCTTGCACAGTGTCTGTGTAATGAGGCTCACTGGGGGAAAAGTGTCAGGGTCGGCTGTGCACTAGTGCATCTGTGTCAAGAGCATGGGTCAGGGAATACCACAGAGCACAACGGGAGGATTCCTGGGAGGCAAACAGGTCCACCTGAGCCTCGCCAAATCGACTCCAAATCAGCTGTTTCTCAGCTGCAGACGCACCACTGGGGTTGATATATATGAGACCGCTTCAGCATTGGCTTCCCGAGATGGGCATCTGTTGTCGCACTTTCAGCCCTTGGTCAGACCTCACCTTTCTATGGGCAGGTGTTCCACTAGAACGAATGTCCATGCATGTTGTTGTCACAACAAACGCCTTCAACATGAGCTGGGGCGTTGTGTGCAAGGGGCATGCAATTTCAGAGCACTGAACAGGACACTGTTTTCACTGGAACATCAACTGCCTAGAGTTGTTGGCTGTGATAAGCAGTTCCGTCCACTGGTTCAGGGCAAGCATGTTTTGATCCACATGGACAACACTGTGGTGGTGGAGTACATCAACTGCCAGGGTGGTGTCTGCTCCCGTCGCATGTCACAACTGGACCACCATCTTCTCCTTTGGAGTCAGCAGCAACTGAAGTCCTCAGTCACTCAGCTGTCGTTCTCACCTCTGTGTCAAGAGAGGATCGAGACAAAGAAATACACGTCCTTCAGGTCTATTCGCTGCAAACCAAACTTGATGCCAGACATACGTCAGCATTTGTCTCTGCATGAGGATCTTAAACTGAAGCTTGTGCAGGGTCCTGATTCAGTACTGGGAAGTCTAAGATTGGTCGGAACTCACCAGCTTTCTTGGGTATGATGAAGTAAGGGCTGTAAAACCCCTTCTTCATTTTGGCTGGAGGTACAGGCTCTATGGTGTCCTTCCTCAGAAGGACCATAATTTGCAACCGGAGGATGGCCTCGATCTCACCTCGCACTGAGGTGGAGAACACACCGAGGGCGTGCCGAGGGTGAGTGGTTCATGGAAAGTCCTGCCATGTCAGAAGGGATAACGTCCTGTAGCATGCGACGGGCGGGTGGCACCTTCATAAGAGGGCCGTCACGATCTAGCTGCCAACCCAGGCTCCTTGGTGGCTGGGGCCGGTGCAACCTCGGATCACCCTCTGTGATGAGCAGGCTGGGGCTGAAGCCTCTGGGATCTGGTGGCTGACCCACACAGAGGTAAGATGTGACTGAGGCCTCCATCTGCTTCTTTACTGCTGAGAACTGCTGTGCTAAGTCCTCAACAGTTTTGTCAAATAGGGCACCTTGAGAGATCATCTCTGCAAGGTTGAGTCATAGGTGGCGCTCCTGGACCACAAGTGTTGACGTTGTCTGACCCAGAGCCTGTGCTGTGACCTTTGTTGCCCAGAGGGCAAAGTCGGTTGATGAGCACAGTTCCTGCATAAGCTCTGGATCAGCACTACCCTCATGCAGTTCATTTAACAATCTGGCCTGATAGACCTGCTGGATGGCCATAGCATGCAGAGTGGAGGCAGCCTGGCCAATGGCACTGTAAGCAATCGCTGTAAGAGACGAGGCCCTGGATGGGAGCCTCGGGCAATTCCTCCAAGTGGTAGCATTATGTAGACTCAGCCTGAGCTGTCACACCCGAGGTTGGGAGACCAGGCGAATCTTCTGCATCTAAAGGCAATAGCTCATCGTCTAATGCTGCAATTGAAAGCTCCTCATCCTCTGGAGCCCCCAATGAGATATTACAATCACCAAGAGGTGAACCACCTATCTCACTCAGAAGCTGCAGCTGGGGAAACGAGCGTGCTGAGGCACGGGAGGTTCGCGGAGATTCACCCAGCGAGCGTGCTCCAGATGCAGAGCTCAAATTGCCCTCAGCGCTCACCACTGAGGCCTCATATCCAGAGGTAGAAGGACCAGGATGTTAGCAGCTGAGGTTGCTTGCAGTCTTTTTTACAAAAACGCAAGCCACAACCTCAACATTCCCAAAACCATGCTCTCACAGTGAGAGCATGAACCATCCACAAACGCTGTCACCGCATGAGAACGAGCCATGCATTGAAGACAGTGTTCGTGGCCATCAGAGGGAGAGAGGAACCCGGCCACAACCAGAAGGACAGTGATGGAAAGGCATCTTTAAAAAAAGCGCAATCCGCCATGCTGCTCTTTTAGAGGAATTTGCTCTTTTCTTTAAGGAAGTAGTCTCTTTTAGCCACAGCTGATGCACCCAGGGTAACTCTACGCACTTATCAGTACACAAACGAGAGGGGAGACCACTGAAGTGTGGAAATTGCTTCTCTTTTTCAAGCATAAGATATGCAGTGCTTCGGCTCTGAAGAACAAAGTTGAATGTTTAGACCACGCTGGCCTCCTTTTATACCTGTATGTCCAGGGGAGTGGCCAGACATGCAAATTCTACACGCCAACATCATTGGCCTTTTCAAAGTTGTTTGGGGTTCCCAAGAGTGACCCCTAGTGTCTCTCATTCGACACCATGTCAAATTGAGTGATAGAAAGTGAACTTAAGATATCCTTTTACATAATTTATTAAAAACATAAATGTGCCCTTTTTAACTATCATTATTAGCCATTCATGTATTGACCTTCAACCTATATTGTTTCACTTAAAATTTGTGATTTATTACAAGTCACATTAAAACTTTGTAAAACTACGAGAATTTACTACAATAATTATTATCCATACCCACTCCAAACCCACTATAATGAGGTTGAAATAATGCAGTGCTTTGAGTTAGTAACACTAAATATCTGCTGTTCTGTAAACTAAAATATTTAGGTTTGAGCATAATAGGTTAGGATTCAACCACTGAAAAACACATCTGTGTCTAATAGAAATACCCAGCATCTTTTTTTTTTTCTATATTTTAATGTTTATGTTTTTTAATTTACAAATATATATATTTTTAATATTTAATCAAGTTATTAATTTATATATTTTTTGTTTTCTATATTTTAAATGAGATATATTGAAAAAGAGACAATTTGTGGGTTCATTAAAGACTACATGAAACGGTAGCCCTTTCTTCCCTATTGTGACATATATCCAAATGAAACTGCTTCTCGAAAACAAGGAAAAATTTAGGGCGGGACTTGATTTTGTCCATTGCGAATTGATTGGATGGTTGGATCTCATGTGAGTGATAGGTTTCTCCGCTCTCGTGCCAATAAACGTCATCAAAGAGGAGAAGAGATGTCACTGCGTGAGGCAGGGGAAGTAATTTTGGTTGAAGATTACAAGGGCACGTGAAATTAAAACAATATTCCATAAAAAATAAGAACTTTAAGATTTTACTAAAGTTAATTACGGTTAATGTTACAGTTAATGCTTTGTTGTCTGTCCATTGCTCAATGTTATTCCAGGAGTTGGAAATGCAGGCTCGTGCTCATGGACTGGCCATTGCCTCATCTACACTCTGTCCATCAGATCTAGCAGCCCGGGCCATAAAACAGGAGCCGGTCCTGGGAGACTGCAGCCAGGATATGTACCCTCACACGCACCCCTCTTGCCCCGACATGGGCCGCTCCAGCACCCTAGACCTTAACGATGGTACAATCACCTTTAACGACTCCCACAGTACAGGCTCTACCACTTCTACTGAAGCAGGGGCTTATGGTCTCATTTCTAAGGCACATGGCACTAAACTTAACGACATCCTGATGGACGACACATTGTCGTCTGTAGCAACAAGTGACCCGCTTCTCACCTCCGTCTCACCTGGAGCCTCAAATGACCGTAAGGACAGCATGAACATGGAGGAAAATGATCATGTTTGTTAGTGCAGCGAAAACCTTCATTTGGCTTTTTAGGGCCGCTGGTCATTGTTGCATTTTTCCAACAATGCAGCTGACGCTTGGGATTGCTAAAGAGGAAGCACAGCCTGTTTTGTCAAGTGCAAAGTAATATAATTTTTTTTATGTTTACACTCATTTTATTTTATTGTATTTTAACTGTATCCCAGTTTTGTCTACCCAAAATTCTTTGTGGGATAATAATTCAGATTGTGCGTAATACCAAAATAATCAAGGTCAGTATCATAAAAAGACTGATTTGTGTAACTTCGCATAGGTATATTTAGAATATAATTTAATCAACTTTGGGATAATAGAGTTTTGCTGGGAAAACGTCAAAACTCATAAGACTAATTCGCTGCTGGTTCCCTCAAGATTTTCCTATTGGTTTTTATAGTGAGTTTTTTCAAGTAAAATAAGGTCTGTGGTAAACATAACTTGAAGATACTTTGACGTTTTGTTCTACATTACACACCCCTACCAAAAAAAACGAATTTTGACGCAGTTATGTTTATTTTTGATAATGTTTATGTTTCTAATAAGTAACTAGATAAGACAGTTTGGGGTGTGACTGTGTGCAGTTTACGTTCTACAGCAAAATGTGCAAGTATTGTCAAGTTATGATTTCCACAGACTTTATTTTACTCAAAGTGAAAAACCCCATGTGAAAATCTCAAGGAAACCAGTGGCCAATTAGTCTTTCAGGTTGACGTCATGCAGCACTCTATATAAAAGTGCACTTGAATGATGATTTCTTTGGTTGTACAGTAGCATGTGTAGAAGAATACTTCTTTTATATATATATATATATATATATATCCTTTAATATATATATATATATCATTTAATATATATATATATATATATATATATATATATATATATCCTTTAATATATATATATATATCCTTTAATATATATATATATATATCCTTTAATATATATATATATATATATTAAAGGAATGATTTAAGCAGTAAACTATAACCTCTACGAGATGTACTTAAAAAGATTAAAAGGAATAATTCAAAAATGAAAATTCTGTTATATACTCACGCTCATGTTGTTCTAAACTATGATTTTTCTGTTGAATATAGATATTTTGAAGAATTGTTATAGTTATTTTCCATATAACAATTCATAGTGACCATGTCAATCAAGCTCCAAAAAAAAAAAAAAAAAAATTACCTTAAAATTAGTCCATGCAATTTTACAAGTTATATATGATATCTGTGTGAGAGAAGATTATTTTCAATTTAAGCTGTTATTTCTTAGAAAATGTTCCTTTTGTGTAACACAAAAATAACAGCAAACCTGTTTGTACATGAGTGTGAGTAAATTTACATTTTTGGGTAAAATATTCCTTTAACATACTGTAGCTAAAAAATAAATAAATAAAAAAGATAAAATAAAACTAATTCATAAATGTCACAAAAAATTCTGTTAAATGTTGTTCTAACATCACTGAATGTTTAAGCAACATTTTGAACAAATGCTCTAAAAATCGCATCTTTCAGATGAAACCCACTAGATGTCTGGACAAAGTATGTTCGTTATGAAGATGCCCCAAAATAGCTGACCATAAATTATTTCATTCAATTATTAATCAATGCCAATATTCTCTCAGTATTAATTTATTCATGTTTTTGAGAATGTCACTTAGCTCCATAGATTTGTGGAATAGTCTATAAAATAATCTATCTGAAGAAATACTAAGTTCTGACATGAAACTCTAGATGGCACAGGCTGATGGGTCCTTAACGCAACCTGCTGACAGTTATGTTGTTAAAACTACATGATACAAGCTGATTGGTTCATGTTCATATTTGCAGCAAATGAGCTTGCTGCTCAACATTTAAATAGCTGGTCAGTGTTTGCTGTAGCAGTTTGCAGCGCACTTTCATAGTTCCTCCAAGACCATTCACCTCCCCCAGCTCCACCTGTATAGATCTGCTACGGGTAATTTCATATGCTATTTGTGCAGCAGCAGCATGTCTGTGTATGTATTGGTTGTAGAAAGTCTCTGTACTTGCTCTGCAGCAGTAGCGTAGCAGATCTGTTATGCCAAGGCCAAATACATTGTCAAACTTTGTCATATCATTACCACGCTGAACTCTTCCGAGAGTTGTCATAATAGAAATGCATGTGTGGAGGGACATTTTTCACACAGTGTTTGAAATGTCCAACTGATTTTCAAATGTCCTGTGGAATGTGCCAAGCAATAAGCAATATTCTGATTTAACCCAGGAATTTTCAGAACTGTTCTTGTCATCATATGCAGTGCCTATATAATTAAGCAAACGGTTTTCACCTCATGCATTTCTTAAGATACCCAGAGGATGCATTTTAACAGTGCATAGTATGAAAGAATCCATAAGAATGTGAAGAAATTTACTGACACATATTTGATGACTAAAGGAATAATCATATATTTCAAACTTCAAATTCCAATTTATTACCCTTTAAAAACATTTAAATTTTTATCTAACATTTTAATTATTAAATTCTGTTTTAATATGGCATACATTTTAACTACAATGTCCCAGTTTTTCTGTTGTGTTTTTTTAAATAAAATCATGGGGAAAGATCTGGGATTTTTTATGTTGGCAAAAACACTGGAAGAAAGATCATACCTTGGAAATTTAAAAAAAAAAAAAAAAAAAAAAAAAAAAAACATTTTATATTTTGTTCTAACACTTGTTTTTTTGAATTCTTATATGGTGTAAATGAATGATTATGTTTGTAATAATAAGCTGTGCTGTTACTGTGTATTTCTACTGTTTGAAAGTGCTCAACTCAGATGTACTGATGTTTGCCTTTAAGTAGCATCCAATTTGTGCCACTATAATGATTATGTAGGTTAAACTATAATGTGTTGTTTCATAGAACTATGCAAAGATAACTTTTAGTTGAGTAATCAACCTGTTTCATGGAAAGATGTTGTAAGAGTTTAGTGTAGGTAACATAGTCAGATCACTGTAAAGTGCCTTACATAACAAACTTGCGACTTAAAGCAATAGTTCACCCAAAATAATGAACGTCATCATTTACACATCCTCATGTCATTCTAAACCTGTATGACCTTTTTTTCTGCTATGGAACACAAAAAAAGATGTTTAGCAGAGAGTTCACGCTGCTCTTTTCCACAAAGTGAAGATGAATGGGGACAGTTGACCCTAAATGTGTATTTAAATATAAATTAAGTGGGTTTGTAGTATAGACTGTAAAAAAAAGATGGATGATGTATCTCCACTTCATTTCACTGCAGAAAAATTAAGCCAAAATATCCCAGAAGTGGCTGTTGACATTGTTTGCCGATTAGGTCATTCGGAGCCCCAGTCTGCACAGTAGTGATCCTGAGGTGAAGCTGCGGTATAAAGGTCCCGCCCACACTCCCTCTCCCCCACACTCGCAAGAACAGCTGTCAATCATGACATTACATATATGATTTTATAGCATCAAACTAAACCCAACTTATTGGAAAAAATTAACACTTGAATGTACATAAGCATGATGAGAACTATGTAAAATGACAGAAACCAACCTTGGAAAAAAAATAATTTGTGTAATTGGATTTTTTTGTTTGGCTCGCATCCCATTTGATTACATGGAGAGGGCAGAGTTTATGACCTATACCGCAGTCAGCCATCAGGGGGTGATCAAAATGCTTTGGCTTCACATTTCAGGAAATGTGTGGCATACTTGGTTTGGAGCAACATGAGTAAGGAAATGATTTTCACATTTTAATTTTTGTGTGAACTATCCCTTTAAATGAAGCATTCTCTTCTATTTATGTGATTTTAGACTTAGTCTTAAACTGTGGAACCCAACGGTCTATCAGTAGGATCACAAAAACTTAGTTAATACAGACCCACAGTGTTCGACTCAAGACTTGATCTGTTTTGTATTCTGGCTCAAACCTGAGGTGTCTTGAAGCACTATAAAACTTTCAAGAATAGTGTATAATATAAACTCCTTTGCCTATTAGACAGAAACTACTGACATTTGTCCTCTGAATGTAATGTTACACAGTGTTGACTACTAAAATGTTGCCAAATTCCAAGTGAAGTCTAAATATGCAGTGAAACTTTTACATATCTCATTGTGGATTTATAGCAAAACTGGCTGTTGCGA
Organism: Chanodichthys erythropterus; assembly: GCF_024489055.1. Lineage (NCBI taxonomy): Eukaryota > Metazoa > Chordata > Actinopteri > Cypriniformes > Xenocyprididae > Chanodichthys > Chanodichthys erythropterus. The sequence continues at coordinate 3,965,291 of NC_090240.1, forward strand.
TTTTTTTTCTGAGCAATAATTAAGACAATCAGGTAACAGGTAAAGCCTGTATGAATGCATATGTATCAGTGACGTCAATGAAAGGTGCCTTTAAAACAGGCTTCCGTTGAACTTCAACCAAATGTCCTTTAATAACAAATACAGATCGGTCTGTCTTTTATAAAAGTGTCTTGGCTATAGCTAAAGATGGTTTTTGTTTTGTTAATATACTTTTGTATTATATTTTTGAAGCTTAACCAAACATTATTTAAGAAAGGACTTAAAATAGCTTGAGATGTTGATTTTTGGTTGAATTTTTAAAGCATTTATTTCATATGAATTCAATACTGGAAGCCGGCCCACTTGTTGGGAAAGTCACCTTTCACTCAAACTGTTGTTTTGAAACCGTGAAACTTCCACTGGGAAGCTTTATGAGGAAAGTGTCACTAGTGTGACCATTTCATTGTTGGGATTCAAGCTTGACAAGTGTATTGGGAATGAAAATGTTACAGACATTAAAATAAAACTGAGTGGTTTTCACAATTTTTGGAGTTTTCATTCATGATATGGTGTATTTCATTGTGCGTCACAGACGTTTTCTTGGTTTAAGAATACAATCAGGCTCCACATTTCCATTGTTATTGTGGTTTCATGGTGGTTTCACTGTGTTCATCACACCATTTCTTGAATGCTTGACACACAATGCTGTCTTCTATGTCATTGAAGATTCCTGTAGAATATGAAAAAGACAAACTGGTCCCACTTTATATTAACCATTTGATACAATGCACTTATTGTGTACAAACATGTTTTTACATGGTACTTATATTTAAAAAAAATACCTGCATATAATATGTAATTAACTTCTGTAATTGCATCGATAATTACACTGTTAACCCTTCCCTTCCCCCTTAACCCGCCCTTAAACCTACCCATACCACTAAACTGGTTCTTAACCTTACCCGTATCCACCTCAATAGCAGCACAAGTGTCAACATCAACACAGTTTTTTGATCTAAGTACATAGTAGTGAAAGACATCTAATATGAAGTGTGACTGACAAACTGCAGGAAATGAAACAAACTACAGTATGCCACAATCTTATGGTGTTTGGTAAAATGTGCTCTGACTACTTAAAGTTGAACTAGTCACTTTTTTGTGTAGAGGTCTATAACTTGGCAAAATGTTAGCATTCCCATTCATTTCAATGGCAGTTGCTCAGTGTAAAAATATTAATTAATAAATTTGTCACAATACATGGATACTTTTTAATGGCTGTCAAAGATCAAAGAAGAATGCTTGTAGAATGCTGTATTAGTGATGGGCACGTTCGAAACACTGCTTCATGAAGCTTCAAAACATTTCGTTTCGAATCATTGGTGTGCAGCTTGTTTCAAACTTGCAAAATCACGTGATTTCAGCAAACAAGGCTTTGTTAAGTTGCGAACCTTGATTTCGAAACAAAATTCAGAGAGTTCGCTGTTAGATTGTGTTGATCTGGTGAACCCATGAACGAGGGTCTAATGGTTTTAACTGATCTTGGGTCAAGTTTTATAATGTATTATAATGAATTTTGATACTTATGCATGTATAATATAAAATGGGAAATTATGTTTAATTGCTTTTAATCGACTTAGCTTGCCAAGCCCTAACACACAAAACAAGCACTGCACATTTATAAAGGAACACAAATTTTACAGAACCTTCATATTTTATGGTAATTCTTAATTATTTGTAGATTACATTTAATAGATACATTTTCATGAAAACATTTGCTATTGGTTTGTAAAAGGTGTTATTATACATGTTTGGGCCGAGTTTTTGCTACATTTAGAACATTTTGGCCACCATCCTGTGGTGTTTTGAATGCTTCAAAACAGTGAATCATTTTACGAAGCAATTGGTTCATTTGATTCAAAGTTTTTTTTAAAAAAATCTTTGTTTCTCCCATCACTAGTATTTAGGGGCTGTGTCCAAAATCGCATACTCTCTGAGTAGATCAATCTTTTGAATAAGTAATTACTTCACAACTGTTAAAAAAAAGTATTTTCTATTTAATATGAAAGTGTGTAGTATGAATTTAGTCCAGACGCACTATATCCGCCTTGTTGTCATTTTCTGGAATCAGTTGCGTCACTTCACTGCCATTCACGACTCCTCTCCCGTGGCCTCATGGGATAGTAAAGTATCCATCAGATGCTCACTCCAGAATCTTGCCAGAAGTAGTAGGTCATCTGGGTACTTTTTGCCTACTGTTTTATGAATACTGTGAATTTGGACATACTGTACCACTCTTTCACATGTTTTTTCACCTACTATACAGTAGTATGCGATTTCGGATGCAGCCATGCATCAGGCGCTAGACCCCCTAGTTTAGCCATAGACAGTAAAAGAAATGGACACAGCGACCCCATTGGAACTCAATTGAGACAAGTGAAGCCCATTTTTAGCGATTTTTAGCACTTCCATTTCTGACGCGCAGACTCAAACTAAGCTTGATGACGTCAGCAACCTGTCTGACAGATGTAATTCTTCTAGTAGCTGTGCATGCAAACTGCCATCTTGCAGAGACGGCGAGCTTGAGCGGGGAGTTCTTTGGCGTGAGTGAGCAGGAGTAAGTATTCTGATTAATTAATTTGTATAGTATTTTAAAAAGTAACGCCAGTACGCCATATTAAGTTAATGCATACTATTGCCTGCGAGCTTCTCCTCCTGTCTGTACGGTAATTTCTCTACTGTGCGACAGAGAGTAGAGTGGTTATGATGCAATCGTTAGCCTATTTTTACAAAAACTGTTTCTACGGGGCCATAATGTAACATAGAAGGTAATGGAGCCCTTTATACATTGTCGTGTATGTTTAGAAATAAATAATGGACAAATGGAGTCTTTAAACGCCTCAGATGTAAAGTTATTCGCTGTCAAAGTGACGCCAAAATGAATGGGAGTCAATGGGATGCTAACGCAAGTGAAGTTCTACTACAACATGGCGGCACGCAGCCGACTTCAACTTCCGGTCGACTTCCTTGGGCACTGAGTTTAGCAGGCTTTTCACAGTGGTTTTGGACTTTATACTGACACCTATTTGTGTGGATGAAGCACAACTCAGAAACAAAATGGTTTTGGTTACTGAAGCTTTTGCCCCCTCCCAAAGTTTATGTTGCTCCTTATTTTGTCTTTTTCTTAATACATTTATTTCTTGCACCATAAAAGTGTTTGGGTGTTTTCAAGTCTTTGGAATGAGAGTTGGGACTCCATGGATCTTTTTTGCTAGGATCCCTGTTATTTGTTATGGGTATCTTTCTTTTTTTAATTTAGATTAAAACAATTCATAACAAGTGGGGGCTCGTCCGGGATTTGAACCTGGGACCTCTTTTATACAGGCCTCTCATATACAGGCCATGATTAGTTTTCTTCCAGAACTAAAACTGTCTGATGATGGTGGTAATGGAGCTAAAGTGTATTTAGCTGGTCATGTATTTAGCTCAACATGGCAGCTACGATGAGTAGAATAAAACAGCTAAGCCGAACAAATGACTTATTCAGGTTTAAAGCTTTCAATAATAGTAGATCTCTTCATCATCTTCAGTCTACATTGAAGGTGCATTTAGAAGTTCTTTAGGGTTAGCATAGCTGATCTTTGTGTTCGATACCACAATGGTGTTAAACACTGCACTGCCATGTATTGATGTGGATCAACATGATAATTTTATGTATAAATTATACTTATTATAGAGAGTTTTAGAGAGCGGTTTATACAAATCGTTCTACTTTTCTCTGTCATCTAATATTTCCACCTTGTGAATGCCATACTGATGTTTATGCTGTATTTTTGTCTTTGTCATAAGTTGAACTGACATTTTACATCCTCCATTTTCTGGGGGCGGTCCCATTTTTTGTGTCCTGTCCTGGCTGAAGCTGTCCTTGTTTTACAGCACGCTCAAAACGAGCTTTCTTACTATTCAGATGATTCTTCACAAAAACACAATTTATTTCTTAAATCAGCACCAAACCACTGAATGCACCTTTAATGTTTAAGGGGAAAAAATTTAGCTGTTTTTTTTTTTTTTTTTTTGACATACTTGCTTTTCCCAGCGCTGTTGGCAGAGGCATTCTCAGAAGTCCACCAGAGTGCTTGAGTCGCTCAGTAAGAGACCTCTGTACTAGATCCAGAGTGCAATCTGAATGCCACACCGGAAGCTCTAGACTTTGCATACACACGATGATACGTCTTTTCTCCTCTTCCGTCAGAAAGCCCCTTTCATGAGCCACATAGACCATGAAAGCCATGTCAATGTTTACTGCTTCTCCATGCAAAAGCTCAGGAAGTATTTTCTGTATCAAAGAAAAGAGCGACTCCAGTTATAGTAATTCGAGACTGTGATACACTTTAGTTGTGATGCAACTTTAGTATGAGTCTTAATATGTGTAACCATTTCAAGCTCTGGACTGATGATATGTCCAAAGTCCACCAGCCTGTCCAGGTCATCCTCCCACAGGTTTGGGGCAAGTTCCTCCAGCATGGTTTCAATGGCCAGTCTAGTGGACACACTCGCTGCGTCCGTATGCACATTTTCTGGGATTCTCAGTTGGAATCTTGAGTCCAACAAACTTCTTCCCTCCTTTTGCAAAAGTTCAAAGAGGCCTTTGTGTTTCATCAGCGCCATCTGTAGAGGATCATTAGTACTGGTGAAACAAGACCTCAGTTATACTTGTACAATAATGTCAGAAAAAAAGCCTATTACCATTCAGAAGTCTGGGATGGTAAGATTTTAAATGTTTTTGACAGACTTATTTTCACCAAGGCTGCATTTATTTGAGCAACAATAAATACTTTCAATTTGAGAAATATTATTACAATTAAAAATAACTTTACTTTTAAAAATGTAATTTATTCCTGTGATGCAAAACTGAATTTTCAGCATCATTACAGTCTTCAGTGTCACATGATCCTTCGGAAAACATTTTAACCTGTGTATTTAGTGTGTTAAGAAACACAGCCATGAAAGTGTATGCTATATAGCCTAAGTACACCTAAGTGGCCTTTAATATATTATATTAACTGCAAGTACAGGTAAACTTTTAAGATTTGAATTACACTACAAGTGCACATTCAATACAATTAAGCGCATTTGAATTCAATGTAAGTTGCTTTGGATAAAACCATTTGTAAATTGTAAACATCTTTTGAGAAACTGACAAATATAATGCTGTTATCCATGCAGTAGGTGTACCTTCAACATCTCAGCCATTCCGTTAGAAATATGACGCCGTGGAAGAGTGCACAAAAAAGTCCTGTCCAGGAACGTTGCTACGGGGGGTATGTAAGACCCTAGCTTATTTTTACAGTTGGCAAAATTGACCCCCGTCTTTGCCCCTACACTGGCATCAATGTAAGCCAACAGAGTTGTAGGGACACGAATATATGGAGTGCGTCTGCGATACAGAGATGCGGCGAGGCCCGCGATATCCAGGCACACGCCGCCACCAATAGCGATAATGGGCTCTGTACGGCGGTCAATACCAAATTTATGGACCTCCTCCAAGATAATGGTCACGAGCATCATGGTCTTGTTCTCTTCAGTTGTGGGTAAGTGAAGGATCTTATACTTCACCCCTCTTGCTTCAAAATATGCTGCGACCTGAGAGCCATAAAGATCATTAACTGTCTCGTCAATCACAATGAATCGCTTCATTACTTTGCTGTTGTTTTTAAGGGCTTGAATCTCCGTAGGGTTGGAGATATGGCCGAACAGTAAGGTGTCATTGCATGTACCCAGAAGCCTCTCACTCTGAATGACTCGATAGGTGAAGATGATAGGACTGACCACTGTCCATGTGACTCCAACTTCTGTGGAAGACTCATAACTGGGGGGACAAATTATCCATATTTTATTCAGTATTTCAGTACAAGCTGCATATCACTTACAAAAAGTACTCATGCCTTGTTAAAAAGAATTTCAGCATACACACACACATTTGGTTTATGGGGAATCTCCATAGAGATAATGGTTTTTATACTTTACAAACTGTATATTCTATCCCCTTACAATAACCCTACCCCTAAACCTACCCATCAATGGAAACTGTCTACATTAAAAAAAACAAAAAAAAAAACAATACAGTTTAGTATGTTTTTTTGAAGTCATTTAATTAACGAGGACACAGGAAGTGTCCTCATAAACCATGTTTACATTAGGTGCGTCCCAATTCGCATACTTTTGCACTATTCTATGACATTTTAGTGTGAGTTGTTCTAACAGAAAATTCCAAAAAGAAAAAGTGCACTTTAAATACCCGGATGATGCACTAAATTAATGGAAAAACGAAGTGTGGAATGTTGGACACTTCGTTCACTCAACTGTCGCAGCTTTAATTACATAGCGGAGGGGGAGGGTGTATTGGACTCCGTTGTTAAATGAAAAAATAACCTTATACAATTCACACACTATATGGATGAGTACATAGTGCATAAGTACATAGTGTATAAGTGCATAGTGTATAGTGCGTCATTTGGGACGCAACTAATGTAATACCATGTCATTATACACATTTGTGTCCTCATAAACCATGTATACAAGAACACACACACACACACACACACACACACACACACACACACACACACACACACACACACACACACACACACACACACACACACACACACACACACACACACACACACACACACACACACACAAACTAGCATATGTAGATTTACAGGACTCTCAATAGACATGATTTTTTTATATTGTACTGTAAACTGTATATTTTATCCCCCTACACTAACCCTACCCCTAATATATAAAAAAAAAAAAATCAGCATTTTCGGAATTTCAACAAAACAAAAAAAGAAAACACAAAACAAACCAAAACAAAACACAGTTTAGTATGTTTTTTAAGCCATTTGGTTTATGAGAACACAGGAAGTGTCATTATACATGCCATTATACACATTTGTGTCCTCATAAACCACACTGTATGCCAGATCACACACACACACACACACACACACACACACACTGTGAACTTGACCTCATGCTTTCCAACTGTAAGGTTAGTTCTTAAAATAGAAAAGTATTTCAACATGAAGTAAACAACTCACTAAAGATTTTAATGTTACTGTTTAAAGATAGACATCATCATAATAACCTGTGATAAAACATTCTTATTCTTTCGTACTTTATTTACTATATTTGTTCTTGCAAAAAATCAAATGCTTCAATCAGCATATTATATCGCAGTAGGTTCAGGCTGAGACAGTAACAAAGCACCATTTGATATCAGAGTGTAAATTCATTGTTGTATATACTCACATCTTGGCGTCTGAAAGCCGTCCCTCGAGACACTTACAGTCTGCAGTCTGTCTGCTCCATGTAGAGTCTGCATGCACCAATCTGAATTCAGTCACTTGATCACAGACACTGTTACGGATTTTTGAGGAATGAGACATATTGAAGGTGAAATGCGAAAGTTGGCCACTTGCCGACTCATGCCAAGTGTATAACAGTAACTAAAGCCACTGCTGAGGTGACGGAGGAGGGTGGAACTGTAGGCAAAGTATAAATAGATATACATTAAAGGATCTGCATGGAGGGTGGCATGGTGACTGCTCAGTGGGGTAGCACTGTCGCCTCACAGCCAGAAGTTTTGTAGGTTCTCAACATTGTAAAAAAAATCATTTTTACAGAAAAAAACTGGCAGCTATGTTACAGAATAATTCTGTAAAAATACAGTAAAAATGTAAACACACTATATGGACAAAAGTACTGGTACACACCTGCAACAAGTCAGTTCATGAAATTTCCATGATCAACTGTAAGTGGAAGCATTTAGGAACAACAACAACTCTGCCACGAAGACCATGTAAAGTCACATTGCGAACTGGTCACCATATGCTGAGGCATGTGCAGCCATGAAAACCCGTTCCGTGAAGCTCCTGCCGCACAGTTTTTGTGCTGAAATTAATGCCAGTGGAAGTTCCAAACTTATATCAGCACAAAAACTGTGCGGCAGGAGCTCCACGGAATGGGTTTCCATGGCCGAACAGCTGCATACAAGCCTCACATCACCAAATAGAATGCCAAGCGTCGGATGGAGTGGGGTAAAGCACTGGACTCTGGAGCAGTGGAAACATGTTCTGTGGAGTGATGAATCACGCTTCTATGTTTGGCAGTCTGATGGCAGAGTCTGGGTTTGGCAGATGCCAAGAGAATGTTATCTGCATTATGCCAACTGTAAAGTTTGGTGGAGGAGGGATAATGGTATATGTCTGTTTTTAGGGGTTGTAAAATAAAACCTGTAGTTGGCAAAAATTTCCACAGAAACACAAAATCTTGTGGAAAGCCTTCCCAGAAGAGTGGAAGCTGTTATAGCTGCAAAGGGGAAATAACTCCATATTAATGTCTATGTATTTAGAATGCAATATCATTATAGTCCCTGTTGGTGTAATGGTCAGGTGTCTATACTTTTTGTCCATATAATGTATTTACAGAACAAACTTTAAATTTTACAATTTAGAACAAGAAAAACTTTTTTTAACAAAATTAATACATACATTTTAAACTGGTAAATCAAACAGCCCTTTGCTCTTTTTTATACCATGGTTTTATACCTTTATTGGCCAAAAGTGATGTCTGGAGGGTATATTTGATTTTCATCATATACACAGATCAGGCATAACACTATGACCACTGACAGGTGAAGTGAATAACACTGATTATTTCTTCATCACGGCACCTGTTAGTGGGTGGGATATATTAGGCAGCAAGTGAACATTTTGTCCTCAAAGTTGATGTGTTAGAAGTAGGAAAAATGGGCAAGCGTGAGGATTTGAGTGAGTTAGACAAGGGCCAAATTGTGATGGCTAGTCAGAGCATCTCCAAAACTGCAGCTCTTGTAGGGTGTTCCCGAAAGCACAAACAGTGGAGATGTTAAGTCGTCAAGTCACCTTTATTGAAAAAAAAAAATAGCTTTACAGTGATAACTGGTATATAATTTTTGGCTGCACAGCAGCATGTGAGCATCAAAACTGGACCACGGAGCAATGAAAGAAGGTGGCCTGCTCTGATGAATCACGTTTTCTTTTACATCACGTGGATGGCTGGGTGCGTGTGTGTCACTTACATGGCACCAGGATGCACTATGGGAAGGCTAGCCGGCAGAGGCCGTGTGATGCTTTGGGCAATGTTCTGCTGGAAAACCTTGAGTCCTGCCATCCATGTGGATGTTACTTTGATACATACCACCTACCTAGCCATTGTTGCTGATGTAACCCCTCTAGTCCAGGTCCTTCTCACCCCACCCTACACGGGTCTCGGGCGTGGGAGACGGACGCTCTAACAAGGAGGCTAAAGACTGCAACCTCTAGCATCAGTCGCTAGAGCATCTCTTGAGATTAGAGGAGTGAGGTTTACCTGCACAGCAACTACTAGCTGGCCTCTGTTACACTGACCATGTATACCCTTTAATGGAAACGGTATTCCCTGGTGGATGTGGCTTCTTTCAGCAGGACAATGCGTCCTGCCACAAAGCAAAAATGGTTCAGGAATGTTTGAGGAGCACAACAATGAGTTTGAGGTGTTGACTTGGCCTCCAAATTCCCCAGATCTCAATCCAATCAAGCATCTGTGGGATGTGCTGAACAAACAAGTCAGATTCATGGAGGCTCCACCTCGTAACTTACAGGACTTAAAGGATCTGCTGCTAACATCTTTGTGCCAGATACCACAGCACACCTTCAGGGGTCTAGTGGAGTCCATGCCTCCACGGGGCTGTTTTGGCAGCAAAACGGGGACCAAAAGAATATTAGGAAGGTGGTTATAATGTTATGCCTGATCGGTGTATATTAAAATATATTTAATATATATTATATATTTTAAATAAAAGGAAAGAACAAAATGCTAAACCTGGTTAAGGTATTTATATGACAAAATTATTTGGCAAATAAAGGTAAACTACAGCTACAGGTTTTATTTTACTATGTAAAATATGAAAAAGCATACATTGGATGTAATCAATTACTAACATAAAAAAAATAAATATAATATATATATATATATTATATATATATATATATATATATATATATATATATATATATATATATATATATATACTGACTACAAGCTCAGCTAAGCATTATGATTACAAAATCTTTAATAAATGTGTAATATTGGAATAAAGGGTGAAGATGTCAATTTTCCTAAGATGGACATCACTTTTGGCCACTACTGTATACTGATATCCACCATAATAACACAAGAGAAACACACGAGGAATCTAAGTTCATCACAAGTAGATTTTCCACAAGCTGAAGGGCATACAAATATATTGAAACCACTGCACACAGTATCATACGAAACACCATCCTTGTAACATTGTAAAATAATGCAATAAACATTTATTTAACAACATTAGATGTAACAAAAACCCCTAATGTACACAACCGGTTACAAAAAAATAAAAACAAAAAATTATTGAAATAAAAAAAAAACATAAAATGTGAGCTGTCACACATGGAATTCTGGGAATGTCAGGTTATGGCTTTTCACTCTAAATTATAATATGATTTGTTTATTTTTTACTTCCAAAAATGGTACATTTAACAGTATTTAAATACACAAAATGTTAGGTTAGATCTACATAGGACAAGTGGTTTGGAGAATACATAAAAATTGAAAGAAATAGTTGAAATTCTGAGCATTTTCACTGTATTAGGGATGTATGAAACCAATTAAATCAGCACTATTTTGTAAGACCTTGAGAATCTGTGTTTTATTTATTATTAAACCACATTTTTACCTGAAAGTGCAAACTCACTATTAACAAGCCGAGCCACTGCCATTGAGCATGCCAACAGATCACTTTCTGTAGTATCACTGATGTGATTGGCACACATTAAGACCACAAAGAGGCATGTTTACTGAAAACAAAATATTTTATTCATGCAGGATAAATAGTTCAGTTTGACAAACATTCATGGTGTCCAGATCACTGGCTGAATCCACTGAATCAGTAACATTTGAGGTTTATGAAGTGCTACCCATATTGCCCTCCAGAGGCCATCAAAGTTGACTTTTTCTAATTTTTCATGAGTGATTGCAAGGATGTACATCTTGTAGGCCAAACTGTAAATTAGTATCACCCTGATTCCCCGACAAAAACAAAAAACAAAACAAAAAAACAATAGTATTTTTCCATTGGATTTTGGATTATTGCAGAAAATAAGATCTGTGACAACAAAAGTTTATGACTCTTGCACATTTTGCTCAAGATAATCTTCAGAACTACAGAAACCAGCCAAAACCAGTTGAACACCAACTGGTGGACCAGCTTAAACAAGCTAAGACCAGCCAACCAGCATAGGCTAGTTTTAGCTGGTTTTAGCTGGTTACCCACACCCACCTTTTTTCATGCTTCACACAACAGATTGGTGAAACATTCATGTGTTTTAGTTGTCACATCAAGTTTATGAGAGCACCAACTAAACTGTAATGAATGTAAAAAAAATGATCCATCTGTAGTGATAATTTTGTATTAAAGGATTAGTTCACTTTCAAATTAAAATTTCTTGATAATTTACTCACCCCCATGTCATCCAAGATGTTCATGTCTTTCTTTCTTCAGTCAAAAAGAAATTAAGGTTTTTGATGAAAATATTCCAGGATTTTTCTCCATATAGTGGAATTCAATGGACATCAAATGATCCCAGACAAGAAATAATCTAAAGATCTTATCTAAAGAAACCATCACTCATTTTCTAAAAAAAAAAAAAAAATAATAATAATAATAATTATACATCTTAACTATAAATGCCAAAGTTGGAACTAAATTGTCATATACATTATGCTTGTGCAAGTATATAACAATTAGTTCAAACTTTGACCTGTGGAGGGCAGTAATACACTTAGCACACTCTGTCAGTTTAAATCTAGACTAAAAACACATCTCTTTAACCTGGCATACACATAACACATTATCAATTTATATTTTCAAATCCGTTAAAGGATTATTAGGCTGCATAAATTAGGTCAGCCAGAACCGGGAACACTTCTTATAACACCAGATGTTACATCAGAAAAAGAATGGCATCTACGCTAATACTAGTCTTTCTGTTTATCCCGAGGTTTACCGTAGTCAACCGGATCCGGGCCGTATCCAGCTGAGACCAAGGACCTGCGCCTTGACACGACCACAACGCAGTCCTGAAGTATCAGCAGAGATCGAGTCGACTAGATTATCCATTGTGAAGGCCTCATCGACACGACAGCCAGTAGCACAGCTCCTCAACAAACCATCCATACCGGCGTGATGAATACGATCCTCAATTGGACACAACCACAACGCAGCCCTGAAGTATCAGCAGAGATCGAGTCAACTAGATCATCCATTGTGAAGGCCTCATCGACACGACAGCCAGTAGCGCAGCTCCTCAACAAACCATCCATACCGGCGTGATGAATACGATCCTCAACTGGATGGAACTGAAATAAATACTTTGTTTGTTGCGATCCTATCAGACTTATGATAGCAACCTGATTTGTAACAAAGCACTGTTTGCCAGAAGAGAACTGGCCCCCCGACTAAGCCTGGTTTCTCCCAAGGTTTTTTTTTAATATGAGCAATGGTTTCTCTAGATAAGACCCTTATTCCTCGTCTGGTATCATTTAAAGCCCTTTGAAGCTGCACTGAAACTGTAATTTTGACCTTCAACCGTTTGGAGGCCATTGAAGTCCACTATGTGGAGAAAAATCCTGGAATGTGTTAATCAAAAACCTTAATTTCTTTTTGACTGAAGAAAGAAGGACATGGACATCTTGGATGACATAGGGCTAAAATTATCAGGAAATTTTTATTTGAAAGTGAACTAATCCTTTAACTAAATCATCATAACTTTGGTCATAAATTAAATTTACTTGGAAGGGGAAAATAAATAAATAAATTACCCATATTTTGTCAGAATTAAATGATTATTTTGTGCATGGTTGCCTAAAACAAGCAGTGACTCATTTTACCCTGGTTTACCAATGGAATCACAACAGTTCTTTGTGACAATGAATAATTGTAACTCAGTCATTTAGAAAAGCTGTTGGGAATCAAGCGGCAATGGAGAACCTCCGTCCTGAATCACTTCCTCTGATCTGTTAGCGGTAGCACACTTCAGATATCTCCATAGCCAGCTCTATTAACTCACTTGTCTCTTGACAGGAGTCCATGCAGCTACAGTTAAACTTCATATTACAGCTGCACCAGTCTTTTCCTTTGGACTGCTCATCGGAAGTGCTGTAATACTTGTAAGAGGGGAAGCAGCGGATGAACGCCCGCTCACAGGCATCAGGCAGCATGGCGATGATGTCACAGAAACGGCAGTAGAGGCAAGCCAGCAGGATGGAGGCGCAGTCATCTGGATAAAAGAAAATTAACTAATTAAGGCCTGACATGAAATAATAGTTAGAAATAGTTTTTGAAATGGACAAAATCTTAAAGGCACAATATGTAAATATTTTGCAGTAAAATATCCAAAAACCACTAGGCCAGTGTTATATATTTTGTTCATTTGAGTACTTACAATATCCCAAATGTTTCCAACTATTTGTAAATCGTGAGAAAATCACGATTTTAACCAAGGATATGGGACGTGTTTGGGAGTCGCCTGTAAATGACGTCATATCTGCATTACCCTCGGGTTCAGGTTTTATTTTGTAGAAACCATGGAAACACTTAATAGACAAGGGAACAACTGTTTGGTTACATTTATAGACAGAAAACGAAGTATTGTTATATAGCTCAACATGTTTAGTCTTATTGTTTAAATCTAGTTTTCTTGATTTTCTGAAAGTACAATGCTTTTACCATGCCTCAGAGAAAAACAATTTTGTCAAAGAACATTTTCTCTTACAATATGTTTTTAAATTAATTGTATGCCATTTATCAACACAAGCCACCCAGCATTTATTAATGATGTAGCACTTTATTTTACAGTACGTGTACTTTCCTGGTACATATACAGTATAGTAATTATATTGTACATACAGGTAAAAAAGTGGTAACACAAGGTACTTACCTGAAATGTATGTACATGGAAACTAATAAGAAACCCTGTTGTACTTTCCAATGGTACATACATGGTAACTACTTTGTAAGCACAAAATGTTTACCATGTACATACCATTAATATTACAGTAATGTGTCTGTTAGTTACCATAAACGAACACTATAAGTAAGTGCCTGTTATTACCCAACACTTGTCTATAGGTACAGACAAGTGTGGGTAATAACACTTATTTATGGCACTTAAGGCACTTATTTATGGTAACTTGTAAGACACATTACTGTACTTACTAATTGTGTTAATATGCTTAAACTTACTATGTAATGTTTATGTACAAGGATGCACTTTATTTTACAGTCCTATTTCCATGTACTTACTATGAATGTACTAGTGAATATACCAGTTAGTTAATTTTTAAGTTACACTTGGTAAGAGCATACGTAACTTTCAAAGACACAAAACGTACATTTTTGTACATTTAGAAAGGTGCTAAAACGTGCAATATTGACATTTATAACACTAAAACGTAAAAATACTTTTTTACAGCGAAATTTTTTTAAATATTTATGAATCTTTCATGTCATAAAGGGTATAAGCATGATACTTCTTGAGTACTGGATGATATACTTTTGTGGTTCAACTTGCCTAATCTTTACAGGACAAAAATTCACTTAATAGGGGTATTTTGATGACATACATACAGATCAGTAACACTAAAACTTGGTATACTCAGTTGTCATGTGTCAAAAGCCTTGCTTAAAAGGATTAAGTATTAACACTAAGTGCCGTATAGTTACTGCAGTGTATCATTTTGGTAAGCACATTTGTTTCACAGTAAGTGTCCGTTATTTGTCTCCACACTTGTCCATGAGTACAACATAGTTACCATGTATAGTAAGTATGTGTCTGTTAGTTATCACTATAAGTGCCTGTTATTACCCAACAGTACAAAGTAGTTACCATGTATGTTCCATTGGAAAGTACAGCAGTGTTTCATATTAGTTTCCATGCACATACATGTCAGGTAAATACCTTGTGTTACCACTCTTTTACCTGTATGTACAACATAATTACTATATATGTACCAGGAAAATACTACCAAATGTGCATATTGTAGCTTTAAAAAAAAAAAAAAAAAACGTATGTAAGATGAAATTCTTAAAAGCATGAAAGACGTAAATGATGTAAATCAATGAGATCTTTATAAAAGTATACATAAATGTCAGTCATAACTCTTTATCACTCAAAAATATGTCTTTGTTAGATGATATTTAAATGCTTAGTTTTATGATTGAAGCTCAGTAGTTCTTAATGAGGGAGCAAAACATATAATGTAATGCAATACAATGATGATTGAAAGATGAACAAATAAATGTTCCTCAAAAGCCTGATGGATCATATGTGATACTCACATTTTAACTAAGTTGCTTTAGTCCAGTAAGTGTGTATCTTGGAATATTAGTAACAATATAACAGTTATTCTTACGTTTACTTCATAAAAATCATTAAAGAATATGGAGCTTCCTAAAGAAAGGTGCTTCCTGCTTCACTACTGTTCAGACACTCTTGCTTACAGCTCCACGCTTTGCTTTATTGCTTTTATATTTTATCTCCTAATTTTAACTACAGCAAATCAGCACAGTGCTCAAACGACAAATCTTAGCACCAAATTTTTTTTAACTAGAAGATTGCTACAAAAAAGGGGAATTTTTATCCGACCAGCCTCCCACTGACAGCAGCCTACATTCAAAAGGATTAGAAAGGATATGCCTCTTCTGGTTGAAGAATCTACTTGCTGCACTAACTGCCACAGACTTTTACAAAGGATTGCAGTTCTTGAAACAAAGTTATTTACGGGACCACCAAACCAGACGGAACACACAACAGAGCTTCGTCATGGACACCCTCAGCATATAGCCGGTGAGTCCCATGAAACTAGTGCTCCTAAACAGGCCATTCTGAGTGTAGAGAAACAAGCCATAACTGATCAACACCCTAATCGATGGCACAAACAGGGAGCGAGACCCAAAAGCACTCGAGGCATCAGATTGTCACGAGTATCACATATTGCTGCAGTAGTATCCTCTACCCCAAACACTGGTTCCCTACCACCGCCTATACATCTGGAGAAGATTTGAAATATTAATGAATGTGGGTGAGAAATCCCCAGACGTGATAAATGTGGGTGAGGAATCCCCAAACATGATTGGGCACAAATCAAATCATCCAGCAGCTAACACTGATGAACTGCTGCTCAAGTTCGAGCAGAGAGACGGCACTCAGGTCATAGTGCGGCCAAGCCCAGGACTCTGATAGTGGATGACTCCATAATCAGAAACATTAGCAGCAGGGATACAACTACCTGTTGCCAGTTTCTGATGAAATATAAGACTGCAAATTGACTAATCATTCATGTGGGGAAGAATGATATTCCGAAAGAGCAGTCAGAATTTCTTAAAAGGGATTTCAATGAACTTTTTTAAACGCTTAGAAGACTGAAAGTTCGTCAGTGGACCACTCCCAGCAAGAGGAATAAATAGATTTTCACAGTTGCTTGGGTTTAACACATGGCTGCAAAAAACCTGCAACATAATTGACTGAACTTCATCTACAACTTCAATCTTTTCTGGAGTCAGAGACAAATGTTCACACATGATGGCCTGCACTCAAACAAACTGGGCTCAAGAATGCTAAAGGACAATATCTACTTCTCCCTCCATCATCCTTCAGCAGTGTGTGCAAATCCACTCAACCTGAATGGCACAAACACACCTGGACAGAGTACAACTAACCACAGGACTTCATTTCAGCACCTAAATGGACATGCGGTTGACACCCCGCAAGGACAAGGATAACACCACGCAGCCACAACAACCACTGCTCACGGACACAATCTTGACTGAGCCCTGCCCACAGAGCTCACTGAGAGACAGTGACATATTAGAACTGCTCCAAGATTCAGCACCCAAGGACAACTTTTGGGAAAACAGCCTGGGAAGCCACGACAACATATTACAGCCTCCGGTAACACCAGAGCAACAGCCCCTCTCACCGGACACGCTATCCTTCTCTCCAGCATCCCCTTTTCTGTGTTTCTCAGAAAAAAATGGAGAAACGGGTGTATGCTTGAACCAAACTCTCCCACTCTTTTGCTGCAAGCCCCCAGATATCAACAAAAAAGTGGCGAGCCTCGCAACCACCAAAGCCTGCAGGCCCAGCTCACCCTCCCCCTGCCTCTGTGAGAGCTCTTCGGCCTCTGCCACAACGCCAGGGCCCACACCCTCCTCCATCTGCTCGAGGTGAACCAAAAACAACTGATACCAGCTCTCAGTGATGTTTGTCGGGTCCCCGCTCTGATAACAGTAACTTTCTCAAATGTTTACAGAACAAGCGGGAACCCAGTGTGCCTGCTTTCTCTTGCTTTCTCTATTTCTGTTTTATTACGTGATAAAGTCTAAGGCCTTCTCAAGCCGTTTGGCAAACCCATCTAATCTGCTGCCTATTACACGTCAAACTAAGATTAATGTAGAGACATTAAGTCATTGACTAGAAGTGATTTAATTTTAAGTGAGCGAATCTTTAAAAGTGCTAACTTAACAGTCTTACTTACTAACCACAAACGACCTAGATATGTTTCAAAATGAAACATGGCTAGGAGACAGCTGCAGTGCAACAATCCTCAATGAAACAGCCCGTCCTAACTTTATTTTTATGAGTGTCTGCAGAGCTGTTCGGAGAGGTGGAGGTGTAGCTGCTCTATTTAAAGATGTCTATCAATGCAAGTGCCATTTGGTGATTACTTGTCTTTTGAACATCTGGGTTTTGTGTTAAAAGGTGCTCCTCGCATTCTACTTATAGTTATTTACAGGCCTCCAAAATACTCTCCAGCATTTGTTGAGGACTTTACAGAACTGTTATCAACAATTTTCTCATAGTTTGACTGTTTTGCTATTACTGGGGACTTTAACATCTACATAGATAAAGCAGAATTCAATATGGCAAATGAAATCATAACAGTTTTGAATACCTTTGATCTGACTCAGTTTGTACATAGACCCACACACAATTGTGGACACACTCTAGATTTACTTATCAGTAAGGGTGTAAACATTTCATCCATTGTCATAAAGAATGTAGCACTATCTGATCATTTCTGTATTTTCTTTGATATATTGATCGCTCCTACTGTGAGCTAGATCTATCTCGGTCAAAAAGAGATGCTTGAATGAGAACACAAGTGTGCTGTTTATGAAGGCTATATCTTTAACACCAAGCATATCTGCAGATTCTGTTGATCTCCTTGATTCTTTTAACTCAAAAGTAAAGAATGTTATTGATAACATTGCTACTGTGAAAGTCAGGAAGAAGAGCGGCAGACAAAAAGCACCTTGGAGAAACTCAACAGCAGTGCAAAATATGAAAAGACAATGCAGAAATGCTGACTGCATGTGGCGAAAGACAAAACTTGAAATCCACTATAACATCTATAAAGATAACCTTCATGCTTTCAATGTGGAACTAGGCACATTTAGACAGACATTCTTCTCAAATATTATGAACAGCAACTTAAACAACACCCACACTCTTTTTGCTACTGTAGAGAGAGTCAGATTCCCAGTGAAATGCTCTCAGACAGCAATTGCTGTGAGCATCCTTCTTCTCTGATAAAATCAATAATATCAGAAAGGTGATCAGCACTTCCTTGAGCTGCACTGGGGTAAAACAGATCAGATCACAACCTCAGAAAGTAGCTATTATATGTCTGATTTCGAAGCAATTGATGGTAAAATTTTGGAAGAAACAGTATAGCTCCTTAAAACATCAACCTGCGCCCTTGACACACTTCCCACATCTTTTTTCAAAAGTGTGTTTAACTGAAGCAAATCTCCTAGAAATGCCTCATTTCTTTCTGGGACTTTTCCGAACTCTGTGAAAACTGCAGTTGTTAAGCCCCTCCTGAATAAGAGCAATCTGGTTAACACCATATTGAGCAATTACAGACCAATCTCAAATCTTCCTTTCATAGGCAAGGTCATTGAAAAAGTTGTTTTTTCAGCTGACAATCAGCTGAACAAATTCTTAAGCTTGAATGGATACTTCGACAACTTTCAATCTGGTTTCCGAACGCATCACAGCACAGAGACTGCACTGATAAAGATAAGAAATGATATTTGCCTAAACACAAATATAGGTAAAATATCAGTGCTGGTACTACTTGACCTCAGTGCTGTGTTTGACACTGTTGTAGTGAACAGCACATTCTAGGGCCCAGTTTATGGCCGGGCCCCTCTCTGTCCGTAACAGCGGACAAACGTTTGCTACATTTTGATTGGATCTTGGTGGCCTAACACAAACAAACTGTCCAACGCCATCAGATAAAGATGGAAGGACAACATCCAGACCTCTCTTAGAGGGTAAGAAGAAGACCTCTTGTACCAAGCCTGAGAAGGACAAGGCTTCTCATTGGTCCACAGGCAGTTACTGCCCTTCACCCATCTAGTCATTACTTCCTAAAGTTGGCCAGAGACTGCCATAAAAATTCCTTGGGACCTTAGCAGAAATGGGTGAAACAAAGAGAGATCACAAAGATCCATCCGAATCCATTCAAAACTATGTTTGAAAACCTTAGAACTGATGCAAACTACACATCCATTTGATACTTATTCACCGAAATAAGTATTCTCAGTGACAGCCATTTGTAGTGCAACATCTGATACAAATACAGCTGTTAATGTACAATTGAATGACAGTTCAATCTTTTTCCATCATGTTTAGTCTCTATTTGTTTAGAATATTGCCAAAGGTATTCTGGTGGTGGTTTGGAAAGTGAGAAATGCATTGGTAAACTTTAAAGACACTGTAAAGACTTCCAACTTTGTGCTTTATGCAAATGAGTTCCACAGGGGAGAGAAGGGTGGGCCACACTCTGTGTGTCCCCTCTGATGCCAGCAGCCAATCACAGCACTCGAATGGAGAAGCGCCAAAATGCAATCTCCTCCTCATCGGAAAGGGATAAAGGTACCCTTTCTACCGACACTCCTTGTTCTGAGTCTGCCCTTCAAACAGGGAAAGACGTAACAGATATTGTTCTGAGTCTGCCCTTGAAAGGGGGAAGACGTAACAGATATACCGTTCTGAGTCTGTCCTGCACGGGGACAGATGTTAACAGATATACCGTTCTGAGCCTCTGGTCCATCCAGAAGAGACAACAACAGAGACGACCATGTTCTAAGCCTCCAGCTTTTGAGGAAAGAGACGTTAACCAACACTACGTTCAAAGTTTCCATCCAGCGAAACAGTGACGACATCCGCAACAAGGTTAAGCTCAGGAGAGCAAACCTTCACTTCAAGGTACCTTCGTCTGCGTGTTCCAGATTGTTAAGGACCTTCTGCACCTACACCAGGGCCTCATCTGCGTGTTCCAGATTTTAGGACCCTTTGGTGCTCCAGGAGATCAGCATCCCACAGAGCTGCGTGTTCAAGACTGTTGAAACAGATTCTGGCTCCTCTCCCCACTGCATTGTCACCCGGCACAACCAGTGGAAGACGTCACCGTCATCGGACTCGACCAAGTGGAACGTAAATATCACTTAACCAAACCTCTTTCCAGAGACCTTGGCATTGTTGTATTTTATCAGTATATAATTTCCTAATTTCCATTAGATGTAATATAGCTGATGTTAGTTAATAACAAATAGTCTCTTGTTTATTTGTTTGGTGCATAATAAGGTTCTCCACCTTATTATTTTCAGAGAAACAGTTTATCTTTCCCTAAGATAACGTAACTCTTCCATAGCCACACTCAACTTAATCACTTGTATTCTATGTATCTTCTGCACTTTATTCCTTTATCATTCATGGTATTCATTTAGTAGTTGTGTTAGTTATTCTTGTTTATCTTTTTGTTAATAAAATTTATTTTATTGCACTTGTGTCTCCCTTGTGCTGATAATACAGAAAAGGCTCTACAAGTTAGCAATTTCACCAATCTTTCAGATAAATCAGCTAACCACTTTACATTAATTCTAAATGAATGAAAGCCCCTGTAGGGAGTGAAAGACCCTGACTGGTGCCCTGAACTAGGGAAAGGGGGGGAAAGTGGTTATCTGATGTACTCATAACCACACCTTAAGAGACGTGTGATCCAAAATCACAACGTCAGCGGTGACGTGAGTACCAATCCCTATTTTACTTCGCGTCCTTGGATGGACAAAGTAAAAATCACTACACTGTCGATCACAACATACTTCTTGACAGGCTGGAAAACTGGGTTGGGCTTTCTGGGAGGGTTCAGGTCATACTTAGACGGGACAGGTTATTATGTGAGTATCGGTGAGTGGACATAGTCGTCTGAGTGGACATCCATGACATGCCCTCAATGTTCAATACTTGCACCCCTCCCGTTCAACCTATATATGCTGCCACTATGCCAAATAATGAGAAAGAAAGTGTGAGGGGGGTGTGGACCTCTCGAGCGGCTTGGCGGCTGGTGAGGCAGCGCTGCTGGGAGAGGATGTGAGTTCATCTGCATCCTCATGTCCAACGGCCAGTGCTCTTCCAGCCGCGCAGGAGATAGCTGAGGAGGATAGAGAAGGTGAGTTTATTGATATTACTGAATCCTCTCAGCCACCCTGCCCCCACATATGCTGAGTTATTGGAGAATGTGGAATGCGCGGCCAGCAGATTACAGGTGCAATGGCAGCACGTTAGGAGAGAGACCGCGTGCGATCGGCTTGATGATCGGTTTCTCTCTGGCCATAGCCCTCCAACTCTAGTGACCCTTCCATTCCTTCCTGACCTGCATACTGATGTCTTTGGCCGCTGGGAGCACTGTCACTGACAGCTCATTTGTGACCCGTAGGCTGAGTGGATCTGGCATTTCATTTGAATTTGCCGGATTCTGACAGTTGTCACTGCCATGTGTGGCATGCATCCCCCTCAGCATGGTGGTGTTGGTATATCGTTCCCCTAGCGCTTTGGATGCAGCGTGAGTTCCCTTTCGAAAGGGAACGTCTCAGGTTACGCATGTAACCACGGCCTGCCTTCTTACAGTCCCTTCAGACGATAAGCAGATAACGTGATAATGTTATCTGGGTGCCCCTTATATACTTGTGGGTCGCATTGTTATGATGTCATGGGCTGTCGCCGGTCAGTATGATATTACTAAGATTGGATATGTGTTTCAGAGACCAGTTCCCACAGAGGCAGTTCCCTTAGTGCTTTGGATTCAGTGTCTCGTTTCCTGTTCTCAGTGAACCTGGTTACAAACACAACATTGAACTTCCTGTGTCCTATTCTTCTGCAATCCAGAATGGCAGTGTAGCTGAAAGGTTTGTTTGAGCTGCGCCCTCTACTGTACAGGCATATACAGTGGTGCTCAGAATTATTGGCACCCTTGGTAAATATGAACAAAGATGACTGTAAAAATAAATCAGCATTGTTTATCCTTTTGATCTTTAATTCATAAAATGAGTAAAAATCTAACCTTTCATTGAAGGAAAATAATTGAACATTATGAAATAAATGTTTTTCTCCAAATTATTGGCACCCCTAGAATATTTTATGAGTAAAATATCTCTGAAGTATATTCCCAGTCATATTTACAATTTTTTTTAGCACACCAGGGTGATCATAAACATGAAATTGTCCAGCCATGACTTCCTGTTCCACAGGAGTATAAACATGATTCAACACAAAGGCCAAATTCCCTTAATCATTCATCACAATGAGTAAAACCAAAGAATATAGTTCTGATGTGCAGCAAAAGATTGCTAAGCTTCACAATATAGAAAGTAGCTGTAAGAAAATAGCTAAAGCATTGAAAATCCCCATTTCCACTATCAGGGCAATAATTAAGAAGTTCCAATCAACTAAAGATGTTACAAATCTGCCTGGAAGAGGACATGTGTCTAAATCATCCTAATGCACAGTGAGGAGGAGAGTTTGAGTGGCCAAAGACTCTCCAAGGATCACAGCTGGAGAATTGCAGAGATTAGTTGAATCTTGAGTCTCAGAAAGTGACAAAGAAAAAATAAAAAAATCAAACAGCACCTACATCCCCACAAGTTGTTCAGGAGGTTTTCAAGAAAAAATCCTCTGCTCTCATCCAGAAACAATCTCCAGTATATTAAGTTGTCAGACATGATTGGAACTTCAAATGGGAACGGCTTCTATGGTCAGATGAAAAAAAAAAAGAGCTTTTTGGCAGCAAACCCACCAGATGGGTTTGGTGCACACATGGATAAAAAGTACCCCATGTCCATGGTTAAATATACTGCTGGATCTTTAATGTTGTGGGCCTATTTTTCTGCTGGAAGTCCTGGACATCTTGTTCAGATATATGGTATCATGGATTCTACCAAATTATCAAAAAAATCAAAACCTGACCGCTGCTAGAAATCCTATAATGAGCCACGGTTGGATCTTCCATCAGGACAATGATCCAAAACAAACATCAAAACCAACACAAAAATGTGTCACTGAGCACAAAATGAAGCTTCTGCCATGGTCTTCCCAGTTCCCTGACCTGAACCCTAAAGAAAAATATAGCTGCGAGCAGCGATGGCGGGCCCAAGCCCGGTGGCACCGCCACCCCGGTGGCTTCAGGGCAACTGTGCACAGCGGGCAATAGGCACTTAAAACGGTTAAACATCAAAGGACTATGTCAAATTCACTCCACATTTACTGCACTACAAGGTGCCGCTATAGAGCCCCTCCTCCCTGCCCATTTTCAAAGGATTACATGTGCCAAGTTTTAACATTATTCTGATGAATTTTGAAGCAAATCAGGTAAAAATAAGAGGGTGATCTCAATGTATGCTGAAAGTGACACATTTTCTGCTTCCAGTTGGTGGCGCTATGACTTTGAATCACAATACTCAAATCCATGTGATCAGCCTTGTACAACGAAGACTAAGCCAAAGTTTCATCAAAATCAATTAATGTATGCAGAAGTTATAACACTTTGTTTCCCTTTTCTTGCCATAAATTCGTTGCCTCGCCACGGCCAAACCGTTTGAGATATCCAAAATCCGTTTGCAATTAAACAACTTCAATGTGTTAGCAACAAGTTAAAAAAAGCTTGGTGTAAATTGGATAAAGCCTGTAGGAGTAGTAGTATAAAATTCATAGCCTGTTTTTTCAAAAAATTAACATTCAAACCAAAATAGCTGACTTCCTGTTGGTCGGAGCTAATGAATGTAAATTAGAAAATTGTCCGGCTTGATGAGAATAATATGTGTACCGAGTTTGGTGACTGTAGGAAAAACTAACCCCCCCACTTTTGTCAAAAGGTGGCGCTACTGAGCCCCTCCACCACGCCCATTTCTATGGCTTTGTCCATGTCTACTGGTTGACAATATTGATGTGTGTGTCGAGTTTCATGCAATTTGAAGCATGTTAAGAGCCTCAAAAACACTCAAGAATATTATTACAGTTTGACCTGTTGCCATGGCAACAATATTTCAAATATCAAAAATCCTGTCATAGGTCTACATCTGCTGTGTATTGACATTACACTGATGAAGTTTGAAGCAAATCAGGTAAAAATAAGAGGGTGATCTCAAAACATTTCAAAAAGTGATACACTTCCTGCTGCCAGTTGGTGGCGCTATAACTTTGACTCACAATAGTCACATCCATGTGATCAGACTCCTATAACGAACACACTCGTGAAGTTTCATAAAGATCAATATATGTATTAAGACGTTATAACACATTTCCTGTTTCCTTTTTCTCGCCATAAATTCGTTGCCTCGCCACGGCCAAACCGTTCGAGATATCAAAAATCCCCTGGCAATTTTTAATCATCAGTGTCTTGACTTCATGCTGACCGAGTTTGGTGGCGATCGGATTAATCGTCTAGGAGGAGTATATCAAATTCCAGAGCATGCGTTTTTCAAACAACCCTTAATAGCTGACTTCCTGTTGGCGTGGCGATTAACTTAGAGCGCGAAAGTTGTTCGGCCCGATGAGGTCTATATGTGTACCGAGTTTCATACTAATACGTGCAAGCATGTTTAATATATGGACCAAATTTTCAGACTTTTTTCAAGGGGGCGCTGTCGAGCCCCCCTGCCACGCCCGGGTACCAGCCTCTCCGGCGTCCTAATGGCCGCGGATTCCAATGTGTGTGCCAATTTTCAAGAGTTTTTGAGCATGTTAAGGCCCCCAAAAAGCCCCGGAAGACGAAAACAAAAAAAAACAAAACAAAAAAAAAAACAACGAGCAGCGATGGCGGGCCCAAGCCCGGTGGCACCGCCACCCCGGTGGCTTCAGGGCAACTGTGCACAGCGGGCAATAGGCACTTAAAACGGTTAAACATCAAAGGACTATGTCAAATTCACTCCACATTTACTGCACTACAAGGTGCCGCTATAGAGCCCCTCCTCCCTGCCCATTTTCAAAGGATTACATGTGCCAAGTTTTAACATTATTCTGATGAATTTTGAAGCAAATCAGGTAAAAATAAGAGGGTGATCTCAATGTATGCTGAAAGTGACACATTTTCTGCTTCCAGTTGGTGGCGCTATGACTTTGAATCACAATAGTCAAATCCATGTGATCAGCCTTGTACAACGAAGACTAAGCCAAAGTTTCATCAAAATCAATTAATGTATGCAGAAGTTATAACACTTTGTTTCCTTTTCTTGCCATAAATTCGTTGCCTTCGCCACGGCCAAACCGTTTGAGATATCCAAAATCCGTTTGCAATTAAACAACTTCAATGTGTTAGCAACAAGTTAAAAAAAGCTTGGTGTAAATTGGATAAAACCCTGTAGGAGTAGTAGTATAAAATTCATAGCCTGTTTTTTCAAAAATTAACATTCAAACCAAAATAGCTGACTTCCTGTTGGTCGGAGCTAATGAATGTAAATTAGAAAATTGTCCGGCTTGATGAGAATAATATGTGTACCGAGTTTGGTGACTGTAGGAAAAACTAACCCCCCCACTTTTGTCAAAAGGTGGCGCTACTGAGCCCCTCCACCACGCCCATTTCTATGGCTTTGTCCATGTCTACTGGTTGACAATATTGATGTGTGTGTCGAGTTTCATGCAATTTGAAGCATGTTAAGAGCCTCAAAAACACTCAAGAATATTATTACAGTTTGACCTGTTGCCATGGCAACAATATTTCAAATATCAAAAATCCTGTCATAGGTCTACATCTGCTGTGTATTGACATTACACTGATGAAGTTTGAAGCAAATCAGGTAAAAATAAGAGGGTGATCTCAAAGCATTTTAAAAGTGATACACTTCTTGCTGCCATTTGGTGGCGCTATAACTTTGACTCACAATAGTTACATCCATGTGATCAGACTACTACAACCAACACACTCCTGAAGTTTCATAAACATCAATCAATGTATGCAGAAGTTATAACACATTTCCTGTTTCCCTTTTCTCGCCATAAATTCGTTGCCTCGCCACGGCCAAACCGTTTGAGATATCCAAAATCCGTTTGCAATTAAACAACTTCAATGTGTTCGCAACAAGTTAAAAAAGCTTGGTGTAAATTGGATAAACCCTGTAGGAGTAGTAGTATAAAATTCATAGCCTGTTTTTTCAAAAAATTAACATTCAAACCAAAATAGCTGACTTCCTGTTGGTCGGAGCTAATGAATGTAAATTAGAAAATTGTCCGGCTTGATGAGAATAATATGTGTACCGAGTTTGGTGACTGTAGGAAAAACTAACCCCCCCACTTTTGTCAAAAGGTGGCGCTACTGAGCCCCTCCACCACGCCCATTTCTATGGCTTTGTCCATGTCTACTGGTTGACAATATTGATGTGTGTGTCGAGTTTCATGCAATTTGAAGCATGTTAAGAGCCTCAAAAACACTCAAGAATATTATTACAGTTTGACCTGTTGCCATGGCAACAATATTTCAAATATCAAAAATCCTGTCATAGGTCTACATCTGCTGTGTATTGACATTACACTGATGAAGTTTGAAGCAAATCAGGTAAAAATAAGAGGGTGATCTCAAAACATTTCAAAAAGTGATACACTTCCTGCTGCCAGTTGGTGGCGCTATAACTTTGACTCACAATAGTCACATCCATGTGATCAGACTCCTATAACGAACGCACTCGTGAAGTTTCATAAAGATCAATATATGTATTAAGACGTTATAACACATTTCCTGTTTCCTTTTTATCGCCATAAATTCGTTGCCTCGCCACGGCCAAACCGTTCGAGATATCAAAAATCCCCTGGCAATTTTTAATCATCAGTGTCTTGACTTCATGCTGACCGAGTTCGGTGGCGATCGGATTAATCGTCTAGGAGGAGTATATCAAATTCCAGAGCATGCGTTTTTCAAACAACCCTTAATAGCTGACTTCCTGTTGGCGTGGCGATTAACTTAGAGCGCGAAAGTTGTTCGGCCCGATGAGGTCTATATGTGTACCGAGTTTCATACTAATACGTGCAAGCATGTTTAATATATGGACCAAATTTTCAGACTTTTTTCAAGGGGGCGCTGTCGAGCCCCCCTGCCACGCCCGGGTACCAGCCTCTCCGGCGTCATAATGGCCGCTGTTTCCAATGTGTGTGCCAATTTTAAAGATTTTTTGAGATTTTTAAGGCCCCCAAAAAGCCCCGGAAGACGTAAAAAAAAAAAAAAAAAAAAAAAAAAAAAAAATAATAATAATAATCCTTAGAAGAACAAGAGGGCCCTGCGCGAATTTTCGCTTGGGCCCTAATAATCCTTAGAAGAACAAGAGGGCCCTGCGCGACTTTTCGCTTGGGCCCTAATAATAATCCTTAGAAGAACAAGAGGGCCCTGCGCGAATTTTCGCTTGGGCCCTAATGAGTGAAGTGAACTGAAGAGAAGAAGCACCAACATGGAGCTGGAACCTGAAGGTTCTGGAGAGATTCTGCATGAAGGAATGGTCTCTGATCTCTTGTCAGGTGTTCTCCAAACTCATCAGGCATTATAGAAGACGAATCAGAACTGTTTTCTTGGCAAAAGGAGGTTGCAAAAACTATTGAATAAAAGGGTGCCAATAATTGTGGCCAACGTGTTTTGTAGATAAACAATTATTTCATAATGTGATTTTCCCCCCACTTTCAATTCTTTTTCTTCAATGAAAGGTTAGAATTTTGCTAATTTTATGAATTAAAGATCAAAAGGATAAACAATGCAGATTTATTTTTACAGCCATCTTTGATCATATTTACCAAGGGTGCCAATAATTCTGACCACCACTGTATATGTATTTCCTTCACCCTGAGGCTTATTCATTTTACTTTTTGTATGAAAGGGCTTTTAGATTTGCCAAAAATAAAACAAACAAGCAAGCCCAGCCCAGGTGAGAAAAAGTAATGCACAAGTAATATAATGCATGAATTTCCTTAAATTAGTTTATTTTTAGGGAGTAAAGCAATATTGTAACATTACTTTTTGCATCGTTCACACCATTGAACTGAATTGAATCAACACTGAACTGACTTGAACTGAACATTGACACTATCATCTTCTGTAGAGCTGCTTTATAGCGGAAATTGAATATTTCATAATTGCTGAATTTTGAACTGTTATTTTTCCATGTATATCTGAAGCTGCTTTGAAAATCTGTATTTATAAATTGCATAATTGATTAATTTTGTTTATTGAATGGAACTGAATCAACATTGAACCATCTTGAGCTGAACAATGACACTATTGTCTTCTGTAGAGCTGCTTTACAGCTGAAACTGAAATCATTTTATATTTTTTTCTGTGAAGCTGCTTTGAAATAATCTGTATTGTATAAAGGGCTAAGAAATAAATAGAAATAAATGTGACTTCACTTGACATGTCCAAAATGCATGATGATATCATAGTACAGTACTTTTTGCAAGAATATTTGTAAAAGTTCTTTAATAATAAATAATAAAGAAGCTTTGATAAATATTCTCTAGCACATTTATTTTCAGTACGCAAGGGCAGTGCTGGTATTTGTGCACATCACTCAGTTATCATTACCTGAATATTTCTTCTTGCATGAATTATTTATTTTTTGTAGATATCCGCACATCAAGTTAAGTGCAGGCTGCCATAAACTGTAAAACTGTAAGATGCTCTAATTACACTGAAACCGGCAGCAATCAGCCATTTCACTGTGATAGATGGAGGGCTGAAACAAGAGAAGCCCAAAACATGTATTTCAGTCTTTCATCAGCACATAATTGCTCAGAATTATGATTATGGCATGTGTGGCCATGCTTTTCACAGAATCAGACTAATGTCACATGTAAAACCTTATAGACAGGAACTCTCTGTAGATGTATAATTATATAAAGGGCTGTTTGAGAAGAAATGGAGCACATAATGCACAGCTGGGAGAAATAAGTGGTCACCTGCAGCCATTAATGTAATACAATAATGTAGTATACATTCCCCTGGTGAACTAGCTTAATAGTTTGAGAAACAGAACAACCCGAATATAGTTTCACTACACAGGATGAGTGTACAATAGTGAGAGAATTATTTTTCAATATATCTCAAAGTACAGGTTTACAGTCATGTATCTTGCATAAGGCTCTGTCACACAGGGAGTCTTTTAGCATCTGAGTGTTGGTGTAAGTGCTCATAAAAGTGCACTTCACTCTGCATGAGAGCTGCAAGTGCATCAAACTAACATGTTTACAAGTGAAGGATACTTAAACGGGTGTTGAAACTACAGAATTTAACAGCAACCAAAATTATAGCCATGTAGATTCTGCAGAACAATGTTTTTGAAACAAACTAATAAATAAACCAATGTTTCAGCATTTATAATAATATGTAAAACCAAACCAGTTTTCTTTTTAAATACTAAAACATCAATCGACCAATATTATTTTTAAGAAACAATTGTACTATGTTATGGTAACATTTAAATATATTTTATGTTAGAAGATATAGAAGTCTCTTATGCTCACCAAGTCTACAAAAATACAGTAATATTCTAAAATGTTAGAACTATTTAAAATGTTTTCTATTTTAATCTATTTTTTAAAATGTAATTTATTCCTTTGATCAAAGCTGAATTTGTCACATGATCCTTTAGAAATCATTCTAATATGCTGATTTGATGATCAAGAAACATTATTATTTATAATCTTGAAACAATTGCTGAATATATATAACCTTTTAAAACAATAATGTATACATACACTCACCAGCCACTTTATTAGGTACACTTGTTCAACTGCTGGTTACCGCAAGTATCAAATCAGCCAATCATATGGCAGCGACTCTATGCATTTAGGCATGTAGACATGGTCAAGACGATCTGCTGAAGCTGAAACTGAGCATCAGAATGAGGAAGAAAGTTGATTTAAGTGACTTTGAACGTGTCATGATTATTGGTGCCATTTCAGAAGATCTACTGGGATTTTCACTCTCAACCATCTCTAGGGTTTACAGAGAATGGTCAGAAAAAGAGAAAATATACATTGAGTGGCAGTTCTGTGGGTGAAAATGCCTTGTTGAGGTAAGAAGAGAATGACCAGACTGGTTCAGCTGATAGAAAGGAAACAGTAACTCAAATAAGAACTCGTTACAATCGAGGTCTGCAGAAGAGCATCTCTGAACACACAACACATCCAACCTTGAAGCAGATGAGAACCAGCAGCAGAAGACACACCGGTCACACTCCTGTCAGCTAAGAACATCAAACTGAATTCACATGGTTTCCCCAAAAATGGACAATAGAAGATTGGAAAAACATTGCCTGGTCTGATGGGTCTCGATTTCTGCTGCAGCATTCAGATGGAGGATCAGAATTTGGCATTAACAACAAGAAAGCATGGATCCATCCTGTCTTGTATCAACGGTTCAGGCTGCTGCTGGTGTAATGGTGTGGAGGATATTTTTTCTTGGCACACTTTGGGCACCTTAGAACCATTTGAGTATTGTTTAAATGTGATCGTCTACCTGAGTATTGTTGCTGAAAATGTCCATCCCTTTATGACACACAGTATCATCTTCTGATGGCTACTTCCAGCAGGATAACGCGCACAAACCTCAAATCATCAAATCTACTGTAGTTTCTTGAACATGACAATGTGATCACTATACTCAAAATATTTTTTTTTTTATTGATATTTCTCAAATCATTAAGTGGCACACATGGGCCTCCATAATTAAAGCACAATTGTTTAACACAAGACAGGCTACATCAGCATTAGGAAGAGTGCATTTTTAAAAGTTAAAGCAGCCAGGACAACTTTTACGTACTGGACTCACACACACAAAAACATTTAAACAGAGAAGCATTGCCGCTGTACCTGAAGTATCAGGCTGATAGGACTCAAAGGAGGTGAAGGTGCTGCTCTCGCCACTGGGCTTTCCACGCGAGCAGAGCGATGCACTGGATCCGACCCACTCACTGTCCCCTGAGGACACTACAGACACGGGCTCCTCTTCTTGGTCCACATCTATCTCTGAAATGGTGCTCAACCTTCTCAATCCACTAACCACAACACCCTGCTCACTCATTCTGCATCCAGGATTAATTGAAAATGAGAACAAATATTACAGCAGACTCAGCAAAAGCACATGCTAAAGCAAGACACGCACTGCATTTGGGAGGGAAAAAAGCATACTGTACCTTGAGTGATTCCAGTAGCCCTGCCTCCTGATATGAGTCTATTATCCCTAAGAAAAAATGAGCTAAACACTTCTGTCTGATCTAAGCTTAACACGTGCCAGATTCAACCAATAGTTTGGCTGTAATATCTTCAACTATCAACAAAACAAGATGTAATCACTATAATGCAGAAGAATCTGCAGGGTATAAAGTGCAACAGGAGCAATAATGCGACTGACTTGAATGTGAGAATGAAGATGTGAATGTAATATCTTTGCAATAACCTGTAGTGAATAAATTATTAAACGCCACCCATGTGCAATGAGTCCCTGGATAGTTTCCAGCATGGCTGCGGTTTCATGAAATGGACTTAATGAGGGTTTATGTTGCTGCATCATTTCAGGGATGGTTCTTAAGTTTTAATGCTACTAAAAAACAAAGAGTCAACAGTTTGCAAAGCTTTGTGCAACTGAAGTCAAACTGGACAAAGTTTTCAGTAAATGTTTGCTCAAAATGCTCAATCTGGCATGTGGAAAATGGGGAAAAAGGATGGGTTCATACAAAAATACAAACATGTTGACAAAAAGGCTTTATTTTTCTTATCAAATGCTATTCAAAACTGTATTAAACCTTTTTTTATTATCAGCTTATTTTTCCTTATTTTAGACAATGAAAAATACAATAAAGTCTCAAGGTGTGTTGAGGAGAATAGCAATAATTTAGGCGCAACTTCAGGTAAGAAACAAATGCCCTTCTTTAAAACATCTAAACTAGGAGTAAACAGATTCTTATTGTTGTCAACGATTCATGATTGTAAGAATTTTCAGAATTTGTTAGATAAAAACTTGGTGAAACCCCTAATGCATGAGTGAGAGCAAAACATCCGGCTTAATTACTATCGAACATCTAATTTCATTAATCTCAGCTTTCATGGCTTCACAGAAGCAAAGTGACACACTAAACTGATTGTTTTGTAATAGTCACCAGAAAGAAACCCAAGTACACAAATCAAATCCTTTGAGAACATATACACATGCTATTGTATACTGTATATATTACATATATTCTGATTGAAGTTGATGAAAGGCTCACTTCAAGAACCAACCATCAGAGAAATGACTTCATCAGTAAACACATGAAATCTTTGGCATTACAACGACAATTTGCATAGGACATAACCAAGTACAAAATATACATAACAAAAAGTACTTTAAAGTGCACACCTGCATTGACAAACCCTTCAATAATTAAATCTCTTTTTATCAGTCACTGCAAAATTATATAACACCCTTTATAGATCACAAATTAATACCACAGCAGGTGAGAACCTCTCGAAATGGACCTTGAGCAGAGAGGAATTTTTCGACATCTGTTGAGGGATCGATTCAACCAATAACTTACATCATAGCTGCCCTGTTCAGTTTCAGTACAGCAAAAGCATTTGGAGTCAAACTAAATGTGCTGTCATTGAGAATCCAACTGGCTGATGGTTCACCTGAGCAGCTTCCCATTCAGAGGGAAGTGAGGTTTGGACCACACCATCCCCGAGGGCTGGTGGATGGTGGAGTTGGCACCGCAGTCGATGTAGCGGTAAGCTTCCAGAGTGTTCTGTGCCGACCGCACCATGTAGGAGGTTTTCACAGAGGTCCTGGGGTGTATAAGACAAGCGGTCAGGTACATTTCATGTAGGAATCTGGAGGAAAACCCTACATTTAATCAGACTAAAATACCAGCTTCTTAAAATTTGAGGTATATTAGCAGCTAAACAAAGGTAAACCTGAGAAAACAGTTCAAGGTGCGGTCACATTTACTGATGCTTGGCAAAAGTACGAGGGCAAAATTGAGTCAGTTTATTAGGAATTTACATGATCAGGAGTTTCGTGTGAGGGCTAAAGACTTCCCCTTGACCTTTTTTGCCTCTTTTTGGCTTGTGTGTCCTCACATTTATGATTCACCTCCAACTTTCAATGTAGGACAACAGCAAAAGATAACATACAGGAAGCTAAAAAGTAGTGATGGGAAACTTACTGCATGAACACCACAATGTTGTGGACCTTAATGCTTGCCATGGTGCAAAAGGCACTGAGAAAACAGAGAAAATTGTTAAAAACAGAAGAGAAGACACAGATTCATGGGGATGAACTTGTTCATCCTAAAGGCCTGTTCACGCCAAGATTAAAAATTGTTCAATTTTAAAAACTGAACAGCTTCATCTCGGCTAGTCTTTTGGGAATTTGCCACTGGAGCCATATTGCACCAGAATGCTCACCACACACCAGCTTATTGGTGGAGAGGAGACAGAGTGTTAAAGCCTATTAGTAATTTTGGTGATCATTTGCAAAGATGAAGTTGACATTGCTGATTCTCATTGCTGATGATCATCTGCTCATATGGACGCGCCTAGAGAGATAATGCACATTTCATTCGGATTAGGCTACATAATCAGAGTAGCCTCTTTCTTTTCGTGTTTAATTACTTCATTTTCATTAAAGTAGATATTTCAAGCATTCTATAGATATATTTCTCATGTCTGCGAGGCAAGCAGCCTCTGAGTTTCGGTTCATTTAGCCTATGAGACGCGCTCCAGTTCACGCGCCAGTGATCGCGCCCGCGCCTCCATGTCATGATTTTATTGTCTGCTATATTTGCTTGTTATATATTAAATCCAAGCAATTGGTTGATGAAACATTGATTAAAATTAAGAAACAAATTTTAACAAAACGAAATTCACTTTAAAGAGAGGCTTTTTATAAAACAAAACTTAATGAAGTGTTTAAAATCATGTCTGACCCACTCCATGTCTCCTGATATATTTGCGCATCTTATGATGCATCTTACTCACGCTGTTCACTTTTCATAATCGAATAAATGGATTTAAAACATAACATAGGACTATTTAAACATAAATATGAAACTACGTTTTCTTTAATAGCTACCAACAGAAATTTCATGTCGTGAGCAAGAGCGGATCATGAGTCAGGAGTCGCATCAAG
The DNA here is from genome assembly GCF_024489055.1 of Chanodichthys erythropterus. Lineage (NCBI taxonomy): Eukaryota > Metazoa > Chordata > Actinopteri > Cypriniformes > Xenocyprididae > Chanodichthys > Chanodichthys erythropterus. The sequence goes on from NC_090240.1 coordinate 3,999,881, forward strand.
AATAATTTATTCTTAGACTTATATGTAATATTGGGGGCATTCAATTTATTTGGCATATTTTTATTTTTTTAAAGTAACGCAGTTACATTCCCTGGTAATTAGTTACTTTTATAATGATGTAACTCAGTTACTAACTCTGTTACTATTTGTGAGAAGTAATTAGTAACTATAACTAATTACTTTTTTAAAGTAACATGCCCAACACTGCACAGACCTACTATATACCGAGTACTCAGTTAACAAAAACTTACAAGCACGCTTTGGCAGAATTCCAATCGTAGCCATTATTTTTTGTATTTTTTTTGTATTTTGTTATTAGAGGAGAAAAACATACCAATGAAGGAACACAATGCAAACAAGAAGAGTTGTAGCATCATTCAGCAAAGGTAAGAAGAATGGAAGAATCTGTTTGCTTTCAATAAGCGAGATGGGCAGCCTTCGATTGTTCTGTAGTAAAGTGGCATATGCAAATACATGTGAATGACATGTTTGTTTGATGTATTTGTATTTCATATCGGTGCACCCGTGTCTGCTGCGTGAGGGATTGAGACGTGACAGGATGCTTGATAGCGTCAGAGATTGTAATTACAATGTGCTCAATGTTGTTTGTAAAAAGAGTTGAGAAACATTTGCTTATTAAAGGCGCTTGTGGCCTATATAACTTTTTGGTGACTGTTACGATGCAGTTGAAGAGAATTTACATCCAGAGTTAAATAGTTACTTAAAGTGCTTGTATACATTTTGTATACTGTATGAGTGTATGTTCATTGAGCATTATTATCTGACTGTAATGCTAATGTGTGACATATTGTATATCAGAGGATTGTGTAATGTGGGTTTATTGAACAAGAGAGTTTCACTTTGATATGAAAAAGTCACACGGCCAGTCATTTCAACACACTGAAACAAAAACAAATTTCCTATAGTATTAGTGACAGAAATAAAATACAATATGTCCAACAGAAAACAATGCCTCTTCTGTGTGTGCAACATATAGGTATAATAATAATACTATCTGCTAATACCATAACATTAAATCTGATCTGGTTTTCATTGGTGACATCATGTGTAAATTATATGCGCCCCGTGAGACTTGCACTTGGGCCATAGCGCGGCACACTGGGAAAAAAGGTTGAGAACCACTGCATTAAAGGTGCTAAATAGGATCTTTTCGTCGACTGAGAAACCAGACTGTTAGTGAGTTTTTGAAATGAGCGCATGCGTAAGAACAACCCCCCTCCTTCAGAGCTCATTTCAAGGGAACGCCTCCCAAAACTCGTGCACGAGTATTGAAACACAAATGTTTACAACCGGCATTCGCTGTGTCGTGTTAGTGGATTCATTATGTCGGACTCACCACAGGTAACCGATGATCGCGTAAACGATTGGCTGATGTTTTTAAGGGCCTACCTCATGCACAGATGATGTATATTAATATTATTCCTTTCAGTGCACCTAATAAATAGTCTTTTATCAGTTAGTAAAGACAGTTTCAAGTAATATTGCAAAAATGTGTAAAACAAAACATTGTATTTAGCACCTTTAAGAGAACCGATTTGATACTTACTAAACGTAAGAGAGAGTTCCTCCAATCTCCATGCTGACAGTGAAGTTGACCTGCATTTTAAAACATGTTACATACTGTACAACAGCACAACTACCATCCAATACTCAACAATCTGTGTCATTTCTTCCACTGAATGACTGCATCAACACTGAAGTTCAAAAGACTTTTATAACATTAAGAGATTTCCGTTTCAAATAAATGCTGTTCTACTGAACTTTCTATTCATCAAAGTATCAAATAAATAATAATTTAAAACATTTGAACGGTAGTGAACATTACAAAATGAAGTAGATTCATCATACCTGTCTCTGGCTGAGAGGCTGAATGTGGATGACATTGTCTAGCTGTTGAGATCCAATGACTGTCTTCATGTAGAGTACCTGACAGCTCACACTGTCCACCCTCACCGTGAAGAAATTAGAGTTGGTGAAGTTCAGGGAGCTCTGTTTAAAAAAAATAATATCACACACACACACAGTACAGTCAGTATTCAGAACAGACCAGAGCCAATTTTAGAGGTTCTTTAAATTATTTTTCTGATTCAAAGCAAAAAAATATGTTTTTGCCCTATAATGTTTTAATTGTCCAATTTCATATGAACAATTCTAGATTGGAGATGCATTGTGAACACTTTTTATCCAGTATATTACAAGAGCATTGATTCTGAAAGATTATAAATACAATCATTTCTGAACAGGGACACTGTTGATTAATTTTTTTTTTTAAATTCAATATCATTTAACCCATTGTAAAACATCAAGGAACATTAAATCACCGTCATGTTAATGAGCACTTTGCTGTTGTTACGGTCAAAGTGGACAGTCACAGAGCGAATGCCATCATCAACAACCAGCACAGGACGGGGAAACAGGAAGAATGCCACCAAAAATGATGCCAGAAGACACAAAATCACTGACAGCACCACATACGACTTCCTGCCAGGAGAAGAGTTGCAAAATCATGAATCTTTTTTTGAAAACTCTCATCATTTACTCACACTCACACCATCCCTGATGTAAATGACTGACTTTCTTCAGATAAAAACACAAGTGAAGATTTATAGGGAAATATTCCATCACTGAGTCCATATAAAGGAAAGTAAATGTGTGGCAATCGTTTGATGCTTGAAAAACACACACGGCGAGTGGTCATGAGGGTGATCCATATGACCCCACACGATGAATCATTAGCTACATTTCCATCAAAAATAGCACATTTAACTAATTGCCGCAAAATATCTGTAATAGAATGGAAGTCGCTGCAATCGAGAAAGCCACTCTTGCTCTGTTTTCTTCCATCATAAAATGACTCGCAATGAACGCAATGAACTCTGTCATTTTATCTTGCATTCGAATGCCTAGTGTTTTCGAATGCAATCACTTTTGGGAGGGAATAAAATAAAATAGGTGGGTGAAAAAATAGCTAATGTCTTCTGAAGTGAAACAATGGGTGTGTAAGAAAAATACTAATATATTTTAATTTCTTTTACCTATAAAACATTGCTAGATGCATTTACAAGTTCAGCTTGACATAAACAGTGACACGAAAGCACAAAGAAACGCTACTTCTCATGTAACCTTCACAATGCGCAATTGTTAAAAAAGTTTAAAGGTGCCCTAGATTGTTTTTTTACAAGATGTAATATAAGTCCTAGATGTCCCCTGAATGTGTCTGTGAAGTTTCAGCTCAACATACCCCATAGATTTTTTTTTATTAATTTTTTTAACAGCCCATTTTGGGGCATCATTAACTATACACTGATTTTTCAGCATGGCCCCTTTAAGAGATGCGTTCCCTCTGCTCCACGAGCTCTCGACTATACATTGCATAAACAAAGTTCACACAGCTAATATAACCCTCAAATGGATCTTTACAAGATGTTCGTCATGCATGCTGCATGCATGCTTCGAATTATGTGAGTACAGTATTTATTTAGATGGTTACGTTTGATTCTGTGTGAGTTTGAGGCTATGCTCTGTGGCTAACGTCTAATTCTACACTGTTGGAGAGATTTATAAAGAATGAAGATGTGTTTATGCATTATACAGACTGCACGTGTTTAAAAATGAAAATAGCAACGACTCTCGTCTCCGTGAATACAGTAAGAAACGATGGTAACTTTAACCACATTTAACAGTAATAGCAACATGCTAATGAAACATTTAGAAAGACAATTTACAAATATCACTAAAAATATCATGATATCATGGATCATGTCAGTTTTTATTGCTCCATCTGCCATTTTTCGCTGTTGTTCTTGCTTGCTTACCTAGTCTGTGCACAGATCCAGACGTTAATACTGGCTTTTTCTTGTCTAATGGTCGAATGGGCTGGCATTATGCAAATATTGGGGTCATACATATTAATGATTCTGACTGTTACATAACAGTCGGTGTTATGTTGAGATCCGAGTGTTTTCCGGAAGTCTTTTAAACAAATGAGATTTACATAAGAAGGAGGAAACAATGAAGTTTGAAACTCACTGTATGTCTTTTCCATGTACTGAACTCTTGTTATTCAAATATGCCGAGGTAAATTCAAATTCTGATTTTAGGGCACCTTTAAATTATTTATTAGTATTATAGTTTATATTATTATATTATAGTATTTTTCTTATAAACACCCATCACTTCACTTCAGAAAACATTGAATCAAGCACTGTGGTCGTTTATATTACCATCATGATCGCTGTGTGTGTTTTTCAAGCGCCAGCCGAGCAGCAATCATTCAGTGGCATTATATGGACTCACAGAGATGGATTATTATCCTAAAAATCTTTGTTTGCGTTTATCTGAAGAAAGTCATATACATCGGATGGCATGACGGTGATTAAATGATGAGAAAACTATCCCTTAATGCTTTAAAACAAGCATTATATTTTTAATTTAAACATATTTGTGGCTCATAAAGGCAAATATCAAACATCAAGGCAGTTTCCATAAAGAATGGACCGTGTGTGATAACTTACGTTCTCCGTGGCTGTAACCTTTGATCACTGTAGGGGATCAGAGCAACCAACTCATTCAACTGCCCTGAAAGAAAAGCCTGATTCAGTCAGAAAGTCAGATAACATGCAGTATCCTGCCAAAGTTCACACAGTCATCTCTAAAACCTCATGACCTCAATCAATAACTTACTTTTACAAAACAACCTACTATATAGGGCTCATTCCTTCTGGTCTTCAAGCTGAAATATGACCCGTTTTTGTGACATTCTCCCTTTATCACTCAATGTAAGATGGTATTTTGACGTCCATACCTGATGGGATGCGTCCAGACCCCTGGCAGGTAGGGCAAGTGATGCTGTCTCGGCCTGTGAACTCCACATACGGGAACTGGGCGATGTCCTCCTGTCTGTCCAGACCGTCCAGGGAGTCATCCACACCAATCAGAGCCTCCTTGTGATTGGCCCTGCTGTGACGCGGGACAGACAGCGAGCGGCCGTACCGGCACACAGATGCACCCATGAGAAGCCCAAACGAACTCCAGCCTGATACAAAGACCTGTAGACAGATGACCAGGAGTCAAGAACTGCACATTAAATAACACACACAAATTTTATATATATATATATATATATATATATATATATATATATATATATATATATATATATATATATACACACACACACACACACACACACACAAACACATACATGCATACTGCAGTTCAATCAGTTTGTCTGTTTAAACCCAGTCTACTATATATTTTGCTGACTGTAGCAACTTTACACAACTGTACACGTTGACATAACTACAGGCATGAATAAAACAACTGTAGTTGCGGTGAGTTTATGTTTGGAAACTTACATTTTTGATGACTTTGTTGGATTTCGAGATAAAGTTTATGCGACTGGAAAAGCATCGCTTACCGTTAAACTGTACAGACGCACAGATATCAGTGTTTTCCCTCCTGCGTTGTTGCTGTTGCTGCGGTTTGTTTCCGCTCAGTCCGCTGTCTGTCATTTGTTTGTGTTTTTTCTCATTCTCTGCTCTGAAGTCACTGAGATCTCTTTTGACTCTCCTGCCACCTGTCGCTCTGGAGATCAACTGTTTGTCAAAATAAGTCTCGGCTACTTATGAAATAAACGATGGGCAGTAGCGTCGCTGAAGTTAGCATAGAAAAAAGTAAATTAAAAAATGTAGCATAGCTATTAATTTAACTACATTACCTGAGTTCAGTCTGCTGTGTGAAAGAGTCTGAACCATTTAAGTTATTTATATTATAAATGTGCTTTTCACTACTGTGTATCATTGCAGGGAAAATATGTTTGTATTGAACATTGATAAAGCAACAGATTTTGTGTGAAAATAAATCATAAAAGTGGTCAATTTTTGTATAAACTCATAAATGTGTGGGGTAAAAGGCCCCCCAGCATGGGGTAAAAGGCACAAAGTATTCATACAAATACTTTAAGTAAAATAATATGTTTTTAATAATATCTAGTTTAATACTTGTTCAAAAGAATCACTTGTACAATCTTCTGTTTATTTTGATAAATAAAAGTATTCATTTGTGTTCAATAAATATACTGTCATTAAAATAGGCCTATGTTAATATAAAAATATATTTTAAAAATACAGAAACAAAATTACTTAAAAAAGTAAAGATTCTGAAAGCATTGAAGGAGATCCCATAATATTTAATATAGATTTACAGTAGTAACAATAAATTATATCTTATTATGAAATGATAATATAAAATCTTTTTAAATATGATTGTTTCCTTAAATATGGGTATTATCTCTAAGATGGATACCCAATTTGATATATAATATTTGCCATCTGAATACCATGTCATGTCAACAAATGGAAAAGTCAGCCAGCTATTCATTATCATGTTAATTATTGTGCCTTTTGCCCCAACAGCAGGGGTGCTTTTTACCCCAAATACCATACTTTTACATATTATTCCGTTATTGTAAAACTGTTGCTTGAATTAACTTGAATAAGACTGAAAATCATTAAGAAGACCTTTGTCTGAAAATACAAATATTCATTTAATAGATTCTCATTTGCTACTTAAATCAAACATCAAATATTAGATCAAACTACCTCAGAATCAACTTTGCGTTGCTTCTCGCGATCGCGTCAAGGATCAGTCAAATTTGCACGTGCATTTTGGAAAGCGGATATTTAGGAAAGTGCTGCGGCAAGTTTTTGTGCCATCTAGTGGTTTAGAGGAAAATAAAATCAAAGGCACCTGTAGCCCTTTTACAGTCTATGCTTTAGCCCAATTGTAGCTACCCTATTAGAATGATTAACCTATTCTAAGAATACTGGTTTTGTTCTTCATGGTTTTGAATAGCCTGACCTACTATATTTAAATAAAGACAACACAAAGGACCGCTTGACTAACAGCAAACTCACTTTTTTTTTTTTTTTTTTACTGAACAAGACAAAATCTCTTCTGTTGAGTGGACCTCCAGGCAGGGCCGAGTTATCCATAGACAGGATTGGGCGAGTGCCCTGGGGCACCAGCCAATAGGGGGGCACCAAGTGATTAAGATAATGACTAGACTTTTTTTAAAAAATGTTTTGTATATATATATATTATTTAGTTGGAAAGATACGGATACAAAATTAACAGTTACAATATATACAGAGAGAATATAAAGAGCCCTGCCCCTTTGATCGCGAAAGTGAAATGCCCTTTGAGGTCGCATCGCAGTACAGCACTCCAGCGACTGTAATATATGTTACAGTATATTATTTTTTTTAAACGACTTTTGTCATCTTTTGATTTATTCCAACTAATGGATCGACCCACACATCTTATTGGTCACACTTTGGACCTTATTATTTCTCATGGACTCTCTATTTCCCTTACTGAAATATCTGAGACTGCCATCTCAGATCACTTCCCTATTATTTTTGAATTTCCAATTCTGCCATCAACAGCCAACAGGTCTATTGTTTCACCATGTTACCGTCGCATTTTCACCTCCTCAACAGCTGAAGTGTTTACTGCTGCTTTTATGGACTCTAAATTTTATGCCCTTAGTGAAGCTGTCTCTCCTGCATGCCCTGATGACCTTCTTTTATCCTTTTATTCCACTTGTTCTGAAATCCTGGACTCTATTGCCTCTTACAAGCATAGATCTCCTAAGTTAAGAGTAGATCCCTGGATGAACGATGCCACCAGAGACCTTAGGCAGCTCTGCAGAAAGGCAGAGCGCAGATGGAAGAAGGACAAATTACATGTGTCATTGGAAATATTAAGGAGCTGTCTTTCTGATTATCAAAGGGCTGTGAAGGAGGCAAAGTCTAAATATTTGTCAAATATTATTACCAATAGCGGCCATTGTCCCAGGGTGTTGTTTAACACAATTAATTCTGTTGTGAACCCACCTACCTGTTCTCCAACAGATGCCTCAGTCTCCTGTTGAGAGAATTTCCTTCACTTTTTTATTAATAAAGTGGAGTCTGTCAGACAACTCACGATTAAGAGCTCTGGAACTGATTTAGCTATTGCTGCAGCACATTCTGCAGTGTTTGAACAGTTTGAAGCAGTCACACTATCATTTCTTAAGGAAGTAGTGCAACAAATGAAAATTACAAATTGCCCTTTGGACTTTGTTCCAACCAAATTGCTAAAAGAGGTCTTTACCACTGTAGGGCCTTTTCTGTTGGTTTTCATTAATAAATGTCTTAGCTTAGGATATGTTCCTGCTGCTTTTAAACACGCTGTGGTTAGGCCTTTACTCAAAAAACCTAATTTGGATCCCTCAGTTTTGTCTAATTTTAGACCAGTTTCCCACCTGCCCTTTCTTTCAAAAGTGCTAGAAAAAGTTGTTTTTACACAACTATATTCTTTTTTAGAAAATAACTCAGTTTTTGAGAAATTTCAATCGGGATTCAGATCGCGACATAGCACTGAGTCCGCACTGTTAAAGGTGCATAACGATATTGCTCGGTTTGTTGATGCTAAGAGCCCTGTTATTTTAGTATTACTTGATCTCACGGCGGCTTTTGATACAGTGGACCATGAATTCCTTCTGTCTCGCTTTAATCACCATGTTGGCATTCGGGGTACTGCACTTCAGTGGTTCTCGTCATATTTGACCAATAGAACTTTTTCTGTAGCGATTGGGGACTCGTCCTCTTCCACCTCCTCTCTCTCTTGTGGGGTGCCACAAGGCTCTATTCTCGGGCCTGTTTTATTTTCACTTTACATGCTGCCTCTCGGGTCCATCATAGCCAGGCACAATATAGCTTATCACTGCTATGCAGATGATCTGCAAATTTACTTGCCTTTGAGCCCAAAAAACACTGACGCAGTTGAGTCACTAATTGATTGCATTAATGACATTAAACTATGGTTAGAGCAAAATTTCCTTCATTTAAATGAAGAAAAGACTGAGTATATTTTATTCGGAGAGTCTGTAACTTCCGACTTTAATGCGCTGACTTCAAAGCTTAGACCATCAATCAGAAATCTCGGTGTGACTTTTGATAGTAGCCTGAAATTTGATAAACAAATTGACAGTGTGGTTAAAGCTAGTTTCTTTCAATTACGTCTCTTGACCAAGGTCAAACCATTTCTGAATCGCTCTGATCTTGAGAAAGCTATTCACGCTTTTATCAGCTCAAGATTAGATTATTGTAATGCACTTTATGTTGGTGTCTCACAGTCATCCCTCAGGCGCCTTCAGCTGGTGCAGAATGCTGCAGCCCGTCTTTCAACCAATACACGCAAACGTGAGCACATAACTCCGATTCTCTATTCGCTCCACTGGCTTCCAGTTTCTTTTAGAGTTGATTTTAAGATACTTTTGTTTGTTTTTAAAGCTCTCAATGGCCTTGCCCCTCTTTATGTAACTGAGATGCTGGCTCTGTATCAGCCAACCAGGGCTCTTAGGTCAACAAACCAACTTTTACTGGAAGTCCCAAGGTCACGGTGCAAACACTGGGGTGACCAGGCTTTTTCTGTTGCTGGGCCCAGACTCTGGAATAAGCTCCCCGCCGATATGCGCACTATCACTGACCTGGGCCTTTTTAAAGGTAAGCTTAAAACTTATTTATTTAGACTGGCTTTTAATATCTAGCAGTTGTGCTGGCATTTTGTGTATTTTGTGTATTTTTTATTCATTTTCTTGTTGCTTATTAATTTTTGTTTACATTGTTTTGTTTTTATTGGAAAGCACTTTGGTTCACCTTGAGTGTTGTAAAGGGCTGTATAAATAAATGTTGATTGATTGATGTATTTATCATATATTATTCTTATATTTTAAATAATTCATAAGTGTATTTCCTATGTCTGATGAGTACATTTAAACGTGTATGAAAGATGGGTTCAAGTGTACTACAAGTGGTAACTAAATACATTTTTTAAATACAGAGATAGATTAAATACACATTTTAGTTCAAATTCATGGTGTCTCAAAATAGTACAGTTGAGTACACTTAGATGTTCTTAAGGTTATATTAAGAAGTACTAAAGTACAGCTTTTAGTATATTAAGTACAAAATAAGTGCACGAAAATAGAGCACTTTAAGTACATTATGGAAGTGTACTGTGTACAAAAATAAAGTGTATTCTGCTGCACTTTTTTCACCTGGGGAAAATGTACTTATAACTAATATATTTGTAAGAAAATCAATGTCATTTAAACTTAGAATTACTAAATAAAGTCTACTAAGATTGAACTAATTTTAAAGCGTTGAAAGCTCACTTTTAACAAATACACTAATAAAACTCCTATGTATATTTTTGTGGTAGTATACTTTATTTCATTGCACTAAAAATCAATTTAAGTAGTAGTGGTATTTAGTATACTTTTCCAAATGCAGTGAAGTACTACTGAAGTACAAATATACATTGAATTAGTGTATTTATAGTGTATAACTTTGACACTTTTATTTAGCACCAAAATAAAAATGTATTTAAGTATTTTTTTTAATGCACTCAAATACTTTTTTTTCACCTGGGTATTACTAAGTGCAAATTTACAGTAGCTCCGCCCAACAATGTCAGACCAGGTTAAAATTGTTCTTGTGGCTGCAGTGGTGTAGGCAGTAGTGTTTTATGTGCGGAGAATTCACTTGTGATGTGATTGACTGGGTTCGAATCCGCCTTTTGCCAAGCTCGCTATTCTCCCTTTTCCCATCACATATCACATCAGAAAGGCATTTATTTTTAATAAAAATGAAGAAAGTGGAAGTAAATTGCCTAACGCGTGTTTAATAACGATAAAATCATTTACACTATTATTATTGCATCCTGCATTATTTTTTTCTTCTCCTTTTTTTGCCAACTCAGAGTTCAAGTTTTAACTCAGAGTTGGTTGAACCTCCTTATTGAAATGGGCCCCTGGTTTATTCTTGCCTATTTATTTGGAAAATCTTATTAAAACCAAAATTATAGGCCTATGTAGAGTCCCATGCACTTACAACCATCACAGTGCTATCGTCGGTGGCTGACGATTCTGTAATCTCGGTCAAATGCAGGCAGTTTTCGCTGTGTATAAGACATACTATACGTTTCAAATGATTACACATATATGTAAATGTTCATTTGCAACTTTTTTTTTACCTAGGAAGCTCGTAATTACGATAATTCCAATAGTACGTTGAAGGCAGAAAAAGAATGGTCACCCTAGGACACTACACTGTGTTAAGGGCAAGGATTGCAATACTAACATTGGATTCGGCCCTGCCTTGATGCCTTCCTTTGAATGCATCCTCCAAAGGCAGCATTAAAAATCAAATGTGAAAGTCATTTTCATGAAATATCTGATTCCAGCAATGAGTGGATGTTCTGCAAAAGGTATAAAGTGATTGTAATAGGTCAAAAAAATGTGTGACCTCCTGACAGCAATTATCTCTGCTGTTGACACCAATGAGATTCAAAAAATGACAGGCACAGGGCATGTAGTGCATTAAAGGCACTATATATAAGATTTTTGTAATAAAATATCTAAAAACCACGTGCACAACGTGATATATTTCATGCAGCTGTGTACTTACATTATCCCAAAAGTTCCCAAGGATTTGTAAATCCAGAGAAATTCCCATTTTAAATAATGACTTGTCTGTTGTCACAGACACGTCAGGTTCCACCTCACTCCCTTACCCACGCACTCAATCACCAGCATACTGATCACCGCCACCTGTGACTCATCAGCACCGCAATCAGCACCAGTATAAAGTCACCACACTCACACACACTGTCCGGTCTCGTTTGCACTACTACACATGTATGCTTACCTTAAGGACTCCAAACGCCATACTTACCTGCTCCAGTCGTCTCCTCCATCTCCTCCATCTCCTCCATCTCCTCCATCTCCTCCATCTCCTCCATCTCCTCCATCTCCTCCATCTCCTCCATCTCCTCCATCTCCTCCATCTCCTCCATCTCCTCCATCTCCTCCATCTCCTCCATCTCCTTCGTCTCCCGTTCTCCTTGTGTGCTTACCTGCCTGTGTGTGTGAGTGTCTCCGCCAGCTTCAACCATCTCATCTCTTCACCTGCATCTGCAAGACAAAATAAGGACAGTATTATATTCCCTTCATCTCTCCAGAACTCTTTATCTGCTTACCATAACCCAGTGCTCTGCTTAATTGTAAATAAACTCACCTGGATTGTTTATACCTCTGCCTCCGTGTCTCTGTTGTAACAGAAGACCGGACCATAACAACTTCACAGCATGAGCACCAACGACCCGTTTCAAGAGCTTGTGGACGCACTGCGCCGAGCACTCACACCACAGCCATCCTCACCATCACCATCCACCGCTGCAGCTTCCGCACCTTCTGTCACCGCTCCTTCTCCAGCATTCACCGCCAGTCCCATGGCCAAAACGGCGCCCTTCTCAGGATCGGCGGAGGAATGCAGCGGATTCCTTCAATGTGAACTGGTCCTGGAGATGCAGCCGCACCTCTACACTACCGACACGGCAAAAATAGCGTTCATCATTTCGCAACTGCAAGGTAAGGCCCTGCAATGGGCAGATTCCCTGTGGACTCAGAAAGGCCCTGTTGTCCAATCATATTCGGCGTTCGTCTCTCACTTCCGTGAGGTCTTCGGGAAACCTCTGAAGGATTCTTCCACTGGTGAGAAACTCTACAATCTAAAGCAAAGGAATCTCTCTGTGAATGATTATGCCTTGCAGTTCCGAACGCTAGCCGACACCAGCGGATGGAATGAACAAGCCCTCATCACCTCTTTCCGTCAAGGATTGGAACCCAACGTGCGGCTGCATCTCGCTGCATACGAGGACTCAATGGGACTTGAACGCTTCATCCAACTCGCCATCCGCGTAGGTTCTCGTATGCAGTCGTATGTGTCTCCTCGAGCACCAGGGCCAGTCGTCTGCCACCAACCTCCTCCGCCGGTCTGAACCCGTCAGCTCCCCAGAACCAGCCACCGAACCACTGCAAATTGACCATTCATGTCTAACCTCCAATGAAAGACAAAGAAGGCTGACCCTGAACTTATGCTTATATTGTGGATCTCCGGGACATGTTCTCTCCACATGCCCAACCCGTCCTCCTCGGCCAGTGGTGAGTGCTATTTTCCCTTCCATTCAAAAAATGAAACCACTCACGACTATTGTAATCCTTACTGCTGCAAATACCTCTGTTCCAGTGGTGGCGCTCCTCGACTCAGGGTCAGCAGGAAATTTCATCTCAGGCGCCCTCTGTCGACAACTCAAGCTCAAGATCTCCCCTTCTCCGGTTAACTATCAAATCCACTCCATCACGGGCAAACCCCTGAGCCGTAAGAACATCCGTCATTGTGTGGGACCACTTCAACTCTGCGTGGGTATTCTGCATTCAGAAAAGATACATCTGCTGGTTCTGGAGGAATCCACCGCTGACGTGGTTCTAGGGCGTCCGTGGCTAGAGCAACACAATCCCACCATCTCTTGGCGCACGGGCGAAGTCCTGAAGTGGGGCGACCACTGCTTTCCAGATTGCTTCCCAGCGCTTCCTGTTCCAAAGTCTCCACTCTCCAAGTCTCTCTCCATGAACGCAACCTCTATTGAAAGCCCTGTCGAGAAGCGCTCCGTGGATGTTCCCCCGGACTACGCCCCCTTCAGTGACGTTTTCTGCCCGCAACGCGCCTCCAAGCTTCCTCCACACCGGCCATGGGACTGTGCCATCGATCTGCTACCGGGTGAACCAGTGCCCAGGGGACGCATTTACCCCCTGTCAATACCGGAGGAGAAGGCCATGGAGGAATACATCAAAGAGGCCCTCAACCAAGGTTACATCCGCCCGTCTACTTCCCCTGCTGCTTCAAGCTTCTTTTTTGTGGCGAAGAAGGACGGAGGCTTGAGGCCCTGCATTGATTACCGTGCCCTCAACAAGATCACAGTTAAATTCCGCTACCCGCTTCCCCTCGTCCCAGCGGCCCTGGAACATCTCCGTGGTGCCACTGTGTTCACTAAGCTGGACCTCCGCAGCGCGTACAACCTCATCCGGATACGCGAGTAGGACGAGTGGAAGACCGCCTTTGTCACGCCCACCGGACACTACGAATATCTCGTCATGCCGTATGGCCTGGTCAACGCCCCCTCCGTATTCCAGGATTTCATACACGAGGTGCTCCGGGAGTTTCTCCACAAGTTCGTTCTGGTGTATATTGACGACATCCTCATCTACTCCCGGAGCTTGGCTGAACATCGCCACCACGTTGCGGAGGTCCTCCAACGCTTACGGCAATTCCACCTCTTCCTCAAAGCTGAAAAGTGCTCCTTTCACCAGCCCTCTGTCCAATTCCTTGGGTACGTAATAGATCACAGTGGCATCCGGATGGACGAGGGGAAGGTCTCCGCCATTCAGTCCTGGCCCACTCCATCTTCAATCAAAGAACTCCAACGCTTCCTAGGTTTCTCCAACTTCTACCGCCGGTTTATCAAGAACTACAGCACCATCGTCAGTCCATTAACCAACCTACTCCGTAACCAGCCCAAGTCTCTGTCCTGGTCCCAACAAGCCACCAACGCCTTCGAGACCCTTAAAAGAGCCTTCACCACCGCTCCCCTCCTCGTCCACCCTAATCCAGAGCTCCCATTCGTCGTGGAAGTGGACGCCTCCACCACCGGAGTGGGAGCGGTACTATCACAGCAGCAGGGGACACCAAGTAGACTCCATCCATGCGCCTTCTTCTCCCGCAAGCTCAACCCGGCGGATGTCAATTACGACATCGGTGACCGCGAACTCCTGGCCGTCAAGCTTGCCCTCGAGGAGTGGAGGCATTGGTTGGAGGGGGCTACTCATCCATTCCAAGTTCTCACTGATCATAAAAACCTTGAATATCTGAAGGCTGCCAAAAGACTCAACCCTCGCCAAGCTCGCTGGGCCATGTTTTTCTCAAGGTTCAATTTCTCTATCTCCTACCGCCCTGGTTCAAAAAATACCAAAGCTGACGCTCTGTCTCGCCTCCATTCCCCTGAGGAAAAGCCTGAATATCCTGAAACAATCCTGCCGGAGTCCATCTTTGTGAATCCCATCCAGTGGTCCGAAGAAACCATACCCTCCTCCAATGCCTCCACACGCACTCCGCCGGGTTGCCCCCAAGGCTTGCAATACGTCACACGGGCACGTCGCACTCCACTTCTGCACAATACCCACTCTTCACTTGGCACTGGTCACCCGGGGGTCAATGAGACCCTCTCGTTGCTCAAACAACGCTTCTGGCGGCCCAACATGGCCAACGATGTCAGAAGGTACGTGCAGGGCTGCAGGGAGTGCGCCATCTCTAAGAGCCCACGCCATCTTCCCACCGGCAAGCTCCTACCTCTGCCCGTTCCTGAGAGACCCTGGTCACACCAGGGAGTGGACTTCGTCACAGATCTCCCTGAGTCTGACGGTAACACCTGCATCCTGGTGGTGGTAGACCGCTTCTCAAAGTCCTGCCGCCTGATACCCCTGGAGGGTCTACCTACCGCCATGGCGACTGCTGAGTTGATGTTTAATCATGTTTTTCGTCATTATGGAATACCTGAAGATATAGTCTCCGACAGAGGACCCCAGTTCGTCTCCCACGTCTGGAAAGCCTTCTTCTCCCTCCTGGGTGTGACCGTCAGCCTGTCATCTGGATACCATCCTCAGTCGAACGGGCAGACGGAACGCAAGATCCAGGAGATAGGCCGCTTCCTGCGTACCTTCTGTCACGGCCACCAGAACTCCTGGAACCAGTACCTGGGTTGGGCCGAGTACGCACAGAACTCCCTCCGCCAAGCCACAACTGGACTGACACCCTTACAGTGCGTACTCGGCTACCAACCCCCACTGTTCCCCTGGGATGGGGAACCTTCCAACGTCCCCGCAGTCGACTACTGGTTCCGGGAGAGCGAGAGGGTTTGGGACTCAGCTCATCACCAACTGCAGAGAGCCCTGCGCAGACGCAAGACGACAGCCGACCTTCGGCGCTCCGAAGCTCCTGTCTACCAACTGGGCCACCAGGGACATCACGATGCGTCTGCCCTGCAAGAAGCTGAGTCCCCGCTTCATTGGCCCGTTCACCATCATCCGGCAGATCAACCCCGTCACCTACCGTCTTCAACTCCCAGCACAGTACAGTAGAATCCATCCTACATTCCACGTATCACTGCTTAAGCCTCACCACCCTTCTGTTGTTCCCTCCACAGAACCTGACGTGGCAGCCGCCGAGCCCCCCCTTCCACTCATCCTGGAGGACGGCACAGCTTACGTGGTTCACGAAATTCTGGATTCCCGGCGCCGTGGTGGTCAGCTGGAATACCTCGTCGACTGGGAAGGCTATGGCCCTGAAGAACGCTCATGGGTTCCCAAGAATGATATCCTTGATCCTATCCTGTTACAGACCTTCCACGCCAATCACCCAGACAGACCTGCCCCATGCCCTAGAGGAAGACCACCACGACGTCGGGGTCCGCGGCCCTCAGGAGCGGGCCGTGGGAGGGGGAGTACTGTCACAGACACGTCAGGTTCCACCTCACTCCCTTACCCACGCACTCAATCACCAGCATACTGATCACCGCCACCTGTGACTCATCAGCACCGCAATCAGCACCAGTATAAAGCCACCACACTCAGTCGTCTCCTCCATCTCCTTCGTCTCCCGTTCTCCTTGTGTGCTTACCTGCCTGTGTGTGTGAGTGTCTCCGCCAGCTTCAACCATCTCATCTCTTCACCTGCATCTGCAAGACAAAATAAGGACAATATTATATTCCCTTCATCTCTCCAGAACTCTTTATCTGCTTACCATAACCCAGTGCTCTGCTTAATTGTAAATAAACTCACCTGGATTGTTTATACCTCTGCCTCCGTGTCTCTGTTGTAACATCTGTGGCTCGTAATATCCCTGGTTTCCGCTTGTAGAAATATGGCAACTCACGTGGACAAAATGTGAAAGTGTTGGTTATACAGCATCTAGCATGCAGCTGTTGTGTCGTTCAGTCATCATGGATCATGATTATTCATTGGCAAGTACAGAAAATCCCCAAAAAACAAAATCGTGTAGATCAATATTCGTAGATCAACTGAGGCAAGCAGGCGTTGGGACAAACAGAGAAATAAAACAAGGATCAATATTGGCGTGGCATTTTTGATATGGAGATCTTCACAACAAACTTGGACTTGACAGATAATCCGCTCTCACATGTTTTAATAGAAAGATAAGCATATATGTTATTTATTGTAAGTAACAGTCATGTACAGATCATTTGAATAGATATCAATGTCACATATAAACAATGCGAGATACAGATATGACATGACAGCTGATAATGCATAGATAGATTCACTTGAAAAACTATCAAGTGTTTGTAATTACATAATTCTGTGGGTTATGCTAATGAAATTAGATTGCACTTTGTACTTCAGTAACACTTTTAATCAAGTCTGGTAACCACACCTATGGCTGTGAAATTAAATATGGTATGTGTTGCACAAAAATATTTAGGCATTACTTGCAAATACCGTGGTTCGTTCATATTTATTTTTAGTATGATTGTTTTAAACATGTAAAACTGCGCAGCATTAACCCACCAAATCATTTGACAAATAGGAGGCAGGTGCGTTAACCAGGATGCTAAAGACTGCAGTGTGCCTCTTGACATCAGGGGAGTGAAGTTTACCTGCACAGCTTTCACCTGCATCTCCATTACACTCACCTCCCTAAACGTCACTCCCATCTGTTTCATGGCACCAAATGTAACCCCTCCGGTCCTACTCGCCCTGCTCCAAGAGGGACTAGAACCGGCGTCTCCAGCATGGGAGTCAGGTGCGTTTTTTGTTTTATTTTTACATTTAAGTAAAAAGCCCTAATCTGTATCATTGAGACCTCACTCCTTTTATCACCAAACACTGACACTGCTACTTAGTTGCTTGCTGCCCCTTCTCCATTAACTCATTGTAAAACACTTGTAGTACACTATGGGTTCAAATGTACTATTAGTATCTAAACACATTTTTTAAATACATAGATAATATATTAAAATCACATTTTAGTTCATATTTCATACTGTCTCAATATAGCACAGTTGAGTACACTTAGATGTTCTTAAGAATTATCTTAAGAAGTACTAAAGACATTTTTTTAGTATATTAAGTACAAAATTAGTGCATGAAAATAGAGCACTTTAAGTATATTATAGAAATGTACTTTTTTTTTCACCTGGGAAACGTAAACGTATACAAGTATCACTCTGTAGCCTACATCAGTATTGATGATTTTATAGTTTTGCAATGGAAGATTATCATAAAAAAGTATACATATGCATTAATATGATAGGTTACATATCATAGGCCAGCTGTCAGGATAAAAAGTGATTTACATGAGTTGGAAACAACTGCCTTATAACAACAAAACACTTTTCTTTTTTTCTTTTTTTTTTACTGTTCACAGATTAATCTTAAATTTAATCTTTTTTAATAGGCTAATTATATTGTTTTGATGTTCCTAGAAATAATAGTTGAAGTGTTTAAAGGAGCTCAGTGTAATCTGCTGGAGGTGTTGATGATGTTTCAGGACTCATTTCTTGAGTATTTATCTGACTTTATTTGTTTCCACTCAGAAATTCCTCTGCAAAGGAGTTTCATCATCTTCTGAAAAGAATCTCACTGAAATAATAATAAAAAATATATAGACAAATCAAAAGATTGCATATCAAGACATATCAACACCAATACTAAATGTACTCATAATTATGAAATTACATAAGATGCAAGTCCTACTTTAGTGGTTCAAAAAAAAAAAAAAAAAAACTTTCTAAAGCTCAACTAATTGCATGTAACAAATTTAAAATATAATACATTTTAATTTTATTGTAAAAACATTCAATCAAGAAAAACATTGCATTCAGTTTACACTTAATTATATTCTTTTAAAATATATTATTTTCATAATATGTATTTTTTAATGAGTATGTCTTTTTTCCCCCACAAGAATATGCGTATGGCTTGTGTGTTGTGTTTGTGAGTGCTCAGCACATACCCTGTGATGTGGACTGCCCTGATCGAGATGACATTTTATCAATATCCGACTCATTCTCAAAAATGTTCTGGACTCCACCAGCATTCTGTAAGAGAAATATCTGTGTCTACAGAGATCATCACAGGAAGTGCTTCCCATGATGAAATCAATGCTGAATATTATAAATTGATATGTACACAAACTATTCTTAAATCCCACTTTGAAGGGTTATACTTTTTTTTTTCTAGGTCTCTTAAAGGAATAGTTCACCCAAAATGAAAATACTTTTTTCTTCATTCTGAATCTGAAGGTCACTATGAAATCTAATTGTACAGAAATCTGTAAGTTTTGAAATATTTAACTTTGTGCCTCACAGAAAGCTGTAAGGGTGAGTAATTTATTTTCATTGTTGCCTGAATTATTCCTTTAAGTGTTTCAGAATAGGCTGTGTAGTGGTGAGTTATATGAGACATGTTTGTGCATCTGTGTGTGTGGTTAAACATGCTTGTGTATGTGTTTTGTGGTGTAACTGTAGCCTCAGTCTGACACATAACCCACTTCTCCATTGGCTTGCAGTCTCCTCTTCAGCTCTGCATTTTCTCGCTCCAGCACCTTATTCTGAACAGCAGAGGGAGATCTCAGACAGTTCAAGCATTCAAACAGAAACCATTTAATCATAACCACTGATCTCTAACCAGGCACTACTTGACACGTTTTCAGTGACAAATAATGGCTGCTTCTCAAACAGAAAACTGCATCCTAGTGAGGCAGTGTCCTTCCTAGTTCAGTCCTTCGGAAGCTTGTATGCCTCCTCAGCATTAAACACTTAGAATGAGGATAGTCTAATATGTGCACATGGCTATGTCATATATGTTTGTGCCCCTGCTGTCACAAAACATACTTTATATTAAAAACCTTTATATTAACTGCCTTTCTATTAATGCAGTACAGAATGCCTGTGGTCTTGCATTGGTTTACATTATAGCATTATGTGATTATTTTTACAACAAATCAAAAGAAAACATAATGCCTTTATCTCCAAAATCATTACTTTTGCCTTACATTTCATAATGACCTCAGACAAGCTCAGTGACAACTTGTTTTCAGGCCATAAATATTTTTTACTAGCCATGAAACATACAAACCCAATTCCAAAAAAGTTGGGACACTGTACAAATTGTGAATAAAAAATAATGCAATAATTTACAATTCTCATAAACTTATATTTTATTCACAATAGAATATAGATAACATATCAAATGTTGAAAGTGAGACATTTTGAAATGTCATACCAAATATTGGCTCATTTTGGATTTCATGAGAGACACATTCCAAAAAAGTTGGGACAGGTAGCAATAAGAGGCCAGAAAAGTTAAATGTACATATAAGGAACAGCTGGAGGACCAATTTGCAACTTATTAAGTCAATTGGCAACATGATTGGGTATAAAAAGAGCCTCTCAGAGTGGCAGTGCCTCTCAGAATTCAAGATGGACAGAGGATCACCAATGCTGTGGCAAAAAATAGTAGAACAATATCAGAAAGGAGTTTCTCAGAAAAAAATTGCAAAGAGTTTGAAGTTATCATCATCTACAGTGCATAATGTCATCTAAAGATTCAGAGAATCTGGAACAATCTCTGTGCGTAAGGGTCAAGGCCGGAAAACCATACTGGATGCCCGTGATGTTCGGGCCCTTAGATGGCACTGCATCACATACAGGAATGCTACTGTAATGAAAATCACAACATGGGCTCAGGAATACTTCCAGAAAACATTGTCGGTGAACACAACTGTGCCATTCGCAGTTACAGGCTAAAACTCTTAAAAAAAGCAGTCATATCTAAACATGATCCAGAAGCGCAGGCGTTTTCTCTGGGCCAAGGCTCATTTAAAATAGAGTGTGGGAAAGTGGAAAACTTTTCTGTGGTCAGACAAATCAAAATTTGAAGTTCTTTTTGGAAAACTGGGACGCCATGTCATCCTGACTTAAGAGGACAAGGACAACCTAAGTTGTTATCAGCGCTCAGTTCAGAAGCCTGCATCTCTGATGGTATGGGGTTGCATGAGCGCATGGGCAGCTTACACATCTGGAAAGGCACCATCAATGCTGAAAGGTATATCCAAGTTCTAGAAAAACATATGCTCCCATCCAGATGTCGTCTCTTTCAGGGAAGACCTTGCATTTTCCAACATGACAATGCCAGATCACATACTGCATCAATTACAACATTGTGACTGCATAGAAGAAGGATCCAGGTACTGAAATGGCCAGCCTTCAGTCCAGATCTTTCACCCACAGAAAACATTTGGCACATCATAAAGAGGAAGATGCGACAAAGAAGACCTAAGACATTTGAGCAACTAGAAGCCTGTATTAGACAAGAATGGGACAACATTCCTATTCTTAAACTTGAGCAACTTGTCTCCTCAGTCCCCAGACGTTTGCAGACTGTTATAAAAAGAAGAGGGGATGCCACACAGTGGTAAACATGGCCTTGTCCCAACTTTTTTGAGATGTGTTGATGTGTTGATTTGAAATTTCTATGTTGTATTCTGAATAAAATATTGAAATTTGAAACCTCCACATCATTGCATTCTGTTTTTATTTGTACAGTGTCCCAACTTTGGAATCGGGTTTGTAGATAATAATCCTTATTAAAGTTACAAAAGTTATTCAGTGTAGAGCAGTGAGTGATTTATTTCTGTCTTTTGTTGTTTGTTTAACATAAAATAAAGATAGCAGCAGGTTTATTAGGCTGCTGTCACTTTAAGAGCTAATGTATGGATCTAATATATTGATACACATGCATTTACCTTCTCAGCTGTTTACTTTCACTTAAGATTAACTGACTATGTTTATGAGGGTAATTGGCAAGATGGGCATTTTGACAATGTCTGTTCAAGCACAAGAACACATAGAAGAGAGCTCAATTCAGTATTCACGCGCTGTCTGAGACACAGATTTCTGGGCGCGTGCATCAGATTTTCATCAACATCAAAACTCACACAGCAGGCAAGTAACGAATTGAGTCCCCTTTCATGTCTTCTTGCGCTTGAATATTTAAATTGGCAAGGCTTAAACTCTCATGACGATGCAGTCCTTGCTTGTCAACTGTCCCGAGCGTCGTTCACTTTCATGTTCTCACAACATTGCATTGTTAGAATTCATTAAAAATGTTACAGGCCAACTGGCAATTGACACCATTTAATATTCTTGACAACACGTATTTTTATTCACATTTGGCGCTTGAGAAGTGTTAATTTTAGGTCCTCATCCTTCCAACTGAGAAACACTCAATGTGTCTCAGAAATGCTTAAATCCTTTTAAATGTTAGCAAATAACACCTGCTGTAATAACTATCAAAGAGACTTTCATTATATACTTGCATGTATATAATCAAACAATTTACAGTATATGTGGTCTTAACAGGCTTCACTCTTCACTAGCGCTGGCCTACTATGCTGAGCTCCAGGCATTTCTCTGAAGTGATCTGTGTGCTGAGTGGTTACTGTACCTTGTGTCTCAGGGCCTCCACCACCAGGTCTCGATCACCCAGTAGACCTTCATTCTGCTTATAAGCACGGAAGGAGTCACCAATGATGGACACCAGCAGATGGGACTAAGAAAGAAAAAAAAAAACAGCAAAGAATCTGAAAATCAAATCAAAAAGAATCGCTGGTAAGATTTAAAGGATTAGTTCACTTTAAAATGAAAATTATCCCAAGATTTACTCACCCTCAAGTGATCCTAGGTATATATGAATTTCTTCTTTCTGATGAACACAATTGGAGTTATATTAATAAATATCCTGACGTGTCCAAGCTTTATAATGCGTTTGTGTAAGAAAAAAAACCCATATTTAATAAGTTGCGTCAGTTCTGCTTTTTATGTAAGTTGAATACGGAAGGCGGTCTGCCGGAAGCTAGATATTTTACTTTAAAACCTGGTAAATATAGATATTATTCTTACACAAACGCTTCACTTTGCTTCAGAAGGCCTTTATTAACCCCTGGAGCCGTGTGGAGTACATTTATGATGGATTGATGCACCTTCTTGGGGTTCAAACTCATTGGCCCAATTCACTGCCATTATAAAGCTTGGATGTGTCAGGATATTTATTAATATAACTTGTATATTTATTAGTATTAATTGTGTTCATCAGAAAAAAGAAAGTCATATACACCTAGGGGATGAGTAAATCTTGGGGTAATTTTAATTTTAAAGTGAACTAATCCTTTAACATTGAGTCAATGGTATTTATAAGTCATACATATTTATTAGTATAAATTAATAATATATTAAAACCAAAATTATTATTATAAGTTTATAAAACCAACAAATAACATACCTACTGTAAGGCTGATATCAAAACTATAACTTTAAGTATAATCAAATATGCTGTACAAGTCACTGTATATAATTTACTGTAAATATAGTTGAAATTGACTTCAATGGCCTCCAAATGGATGAAGGTCAAAATTACAGTTTCATTGCAGCTTCAAAGCCTTCTATACGATCCCAGACTAGGAATAAGGGTTTTATCTAGAGAGACCATTGCTCATTTGCTTAAAAAATAAATAAATAAATAAATACATTATATAAGTTTTAGCAATAAATGCTCATCTTGAACTAGCTCTCTTCTCAAAGTCAAAGTTTGAAGTAATTTTGATATACTTGCACTAGAATATTGTATATGACAATTTATTTCAAACTTTGACCTGTGGAGGGCGGTAAAAGTGTCTACACTGCTGGAATTCTAATAGAGAAGAAGAAGAGAGCTAGTTCAAGATGAGCATTTATAAAATTTAAAAAAAAAAAATAGAAAATGAGCAATGGTTTCTCTAGACAAGACCCTTATTTCTCATCTGGGATCACTGTAAACTGTAATTTTGACCTTCAAACGTTTGGGCTCCAATGATGTCCACTGTATGGAGAAAAATCATGGAATGTTTTCATCAAAATCTGTATCTCATCGACTGAAGAAAGAAAGGCATGGACATCTTGGATGACATGGGGGTGAGTAAATATATACATATGTATATATACAGCTATGGAAAAAATTAAGAGACCACTCCAAGTTCAGAAATCAATGTTAAGTGGTCTCTTAATTTTTTCCATTGATATAACATGTTGGTGAAAAATAATCTTGACTACAGATTTAAAGATTTACACTCTCTCCCTGCTCAAGTAGATGAAGTTGTACTTGTGTGTCTATTGCCTATATATAAAATAGCTGACCTTGGAGGTTACCAGGATGGCTGTTGTAAACTGACTTGCCTTTAAAACAGTTCAAGTGGCTCCCATAGACTCCCATCCAGAGGAGGCAGCAGAACAATAATAGGAAGGCTATGAAAACTACACAGTTTTGCTGCTTATTCTAGTAAATAGTGACCCGAGTGCATCATTTGTCAACTGTAATGCATTTAAGATTCCCAGAACTCACAAACTTCTTGCTCTGGAAGATGTAGCAGTGGTACATGTCTGCCGCTGGGTGTTTGGCCACGAAGCCCAGTGTTTTGGGCTGAGACGGATGTACTGCACAGAATGAAACTGAGGGCAGTGCGCAGGAGTACAGCATGAACTGAGAAAAGGAGGGGGAGAGAGTGAATGAGGGTATAGTACACATGTGTACATGAGTACAAAGTCCTCAGTCACACCTTGGTTTTATGTTCCAGAATGTCAATGGCAGTTCTGGTCAGAAACAGATGTACTTTAGTTTTCTTCATTTTCTCGCCCATCTCTATGTTAGGATCCTAAAAGAAAAGGAAAGTCATAATAATAAAAGGACACAGGGACACAGGATCAAGTCATATAATACCATTATAGCTACAGCAGAGTGACATTTATGGTTTTATCACCTGCAGGGCTTCTACTGCATCTGTCAGAATCTGCATCCCACTAGGACGGACCACCTGGATACGACCCAAAAACTACCACAATCCCCAAACCCCACATGTGAGTCATTGCAATAAAACATTACTATTATTTAATTTTATTTAGTACATAAATGCAACAAATTTTTGACTAAATCGACGACAAGGAGATGCTTTCACTGATACTCACTTTAACTGAGAAGAATATTTCACTATCATCTTCTATGTCACTCATTTTCACCACACTGCTGTCTGTTGTTAAAATGACAAAATACACAGTGTAGTAAGAAGACAAGATGACATATTTCAAACATTTTATATAAACTATGACATATAGTGGCCAGATATTTGGACACTTCTGGCACACTGTAAAAGGCTTAACATTTCATAATATAATATCAAACCAAGCGGCATCAGAAAACAAATGCTGCACAAGTTTTTCTCAGAACTAACTTCCCTTTTACCAGTATATAACACAAATCATAGGGCACAGAAACCACTACATATCCAAAACAACTTGTACATTTTTTTCCACACACGAGAAACTGTAAACACACTTACGTTTGGGGTATAACTTTGTGTCGTTGAGATGATGTCCTCTTCCGCGGTCTTTCAGGGTTAAAGTCGTGTGATGTTAATGATTAACTAAATAAAACATCTTTTCTTTATGGCACATCAGGCCTGATAACAAGTCAGCTGTTACCATCTGTTGTTATTGCCATGGTGATGTCATAGCCGTTTATGATTGTGAAAATGTTTTAGCCATAGGGACAAGTTAAAGAAACACTTCACACCAATTATTGATTCAATTTAATGTTTCAAATTTATAATATAAACAGTGCAAATGAGGAAAATTGAATTTATTGCAATTTTATTTAGGGTAGCAACAAAAAGTTGGCTCTAACCTGTAGATGGTGCTGTTGTAGATAAAATAATGCCATACTGTATTATAATTTAATAAACAACAACAACAACAACAAATGTACTAATTTCTCTCAGCATTTTTATAAGTCTCTCACTAATTTATAAGTCAAAGCCATTCAAGTGATGTAAAATGTATTCAGCTAAAAATTTGATCATAAAACCAAACACAATGTGAATGATCCATTCCAGTGAAATGGTTTCACAAAGAAAGAAAGAAAGAAAGAAAGAAAGAAAGAAAGAAAAAACTGGTTTGGCAGACCAAATGAGAAATCACCCAGCAATGAGTCTAAATCAAAAGTCATTTAAGTAATCAGCACATACATAACACATTTAAACACTATACACTCTGCATACCTTATCTTCAGTACATGTCTAGATGTAACATACCCTCTACCTATATTGAGATTTATTGCCAAATTATTTAGAGAAAAATGCAGAGAGACTATTTTTAAGGGAAATTATCTCTCTGACCTGAGTCAAAGCTATTTCAGTAGTGTGACAAGGAAGGTGTGAACAAGTATTTCTTGTTTTACAGGACAAGATGATGTACATTTCTTTTTATGTGAAAGCTACAGACCATACATAAAGAACTTTGCTGCAGGCATTTTAACATATTTAATAAAACTTAATCTAATCTGGAAATGTTCTTATATGGCCCTGAAGAATGCTGTTATGTATCATGGGTGTTAATGTACTCGTTCACACGCATAGCTCGCATTCTGGGTATTGTTCCTGTCACTACATATCCCCATTAGTTTAAGTGAAACTACAAGCAAAAATTCACCTCAGATGATATGAATCTCACTGGTAATATTCATGCTCTGTTTCTTTAAGAGCATCTGAATTTGATTTTTTTTCTTTACCAGACATGGAAAGAGTTGAGCCCTGGATAAAACACACTGTCTATGGTGTTACTTTATTTACAATCTCTTTTCTTCAAAGGCCAAAGAAACTACACTTTTGGATAATATCCAAACAAAACCCATTCAGTTTCCTCTGTTTTTAGGTGTACAGCAGTATTTATAGATGATGTACAAACATTGCATTCACAGTTTAAAATTAAGTCAGTCGGTAAAGAGTCGATATGTAATTATTACTTTTTTGCTCATATATATAGCTGTTGTACATGTAGCATCATGCCCAATCAAACTGAGGGGACATGTTTGTTTGTTTGTTTGTTTTTAACACATTTGAGATTAGGGTTCAATTATCACTATTAACTAACTATTAACTATGACTTTTGTCTTAATAAACTCCTAATTACTGATTATTTGTAAGGTAGTAATAATTATTAATAAGGTATATGTTCAGTTTAAGCATTGGGTAGGATTAAGGGATGTAGAATATGGTCATGCAGAGTAAGACAATAATATGTGCTTTATAAGTACTAATAAATAGCCAATATCCCAAATATGTGTGCTAATAAGCAACTAGTTAATAGTCAGAATTGGACCCTAAAATAAAGTGCTAGGTTTTTTTTAACCGTCACACTAACTACATCAAGAACTACTATGTTGTTAAAAAGTGTTAAAAAGTTTTTTTTCTTTAGCAAATAAAATGTGCATTACATTCCTAGACTATACCAAGGCTATTCTTTACAGGGGTATGTTTAGGCATAATAATGCATAAAGCATTTTGAAAGGACAAAGAGAATGAAGCAGAAGAGAAGAATGTTACATAAATTGAAAATGAAAGCATGTTTGTGTCAGTCAAACTCCACTCAAAAGAGTTATCCATGAATCTTCTGAGGTAGAGTGTAGCCCAAACGCAGGATACACCGTGTCCTTGAACACGCAACTGAATGTATGAAGATGCTGCTTTCGGCCTCCTTGACCTGAGCTGTGGAAGGCAATAGTTCCACCTTCGTAATCCAGGGTCACTTCGACCTTCTTTGGCGGCATGACCAGCCCGTCACCTACAGCCACATTAGCCGAGTCATGGCATGCCATCAGCTTCTTGCTTTTCCACTGCAACTTCCAAGAACTGGTGTTATGCCCCAGCCTGCTATGGTCACCTTTACGTGGGATGCTTTTATAGCACAGTCCCGCAGACCACGCACACCCAGGGCCGACCTCCACCGCCCACATGTGAACTCCTGTGGAGAAACCCTGCGTGCACATGACTTGACTGGCCGAGGAGAAGCGCTCACTCTGATCTCCAGAGCTACTGCTCTTAACTCCAACACACTGCTTGACTGTCCTGAGATCATTGGACAGCAGAAGGCTGGGATTGGCTGTGGCTGGGTTGAAGGTTAGGTCTAGAGGGTTCATTATGCCATGGAGGCACTCCAACAGAAGACTCATCTCGGCGTGGAAGGCGTCTGTACGTAGGGTAGAACGCAGGTGCTTGGCATTGGAGGGCTCTTGGGAAGGTAGAGCAGGAATGGTGACGTTAGCAGCCTGACGGACCCTTGCTTCAACGCCGAGGTAGTTCTGGATGAAGAGAAACTCTGAGGATTGATTGAGAACATCACGAGTGCACTGCTGGGCTTCTTGCAGCTGGTGTAGACAACCCTGCAAATCACATAGACTGGCCTGCCAGCTTTTGTCCCGCGAATTAAGTTTGTCGTCCATCATGGTGCTCATGCGACTCTTAAAACATCACATATAAACAGTGTTAATGTGCTTTACCGCAACATGACTGTATGTCGTCAGCAATGGTCTAGATCTGTTGCTTTCTACATAAGTTACGGTGACATTTACTTGGCATAACTACTAAAACCAGAAGAGACTGCTTGCACATCATGCACATTTTGTCCAAACACATCAAAAGGGCTTTTCACACTGCGCTTAACCCCAGGTTATCGTTGTTCTAAACAGCACTTTTAACCCCGGGTAAATGAACTTTTCACACTTGTAATTTTGAAGCAGGGTTAGCACTGCTGTTTCATTCTTACCTTTATAGTCCAAAATGTCCATTCAGTATAACTCGATATTACAGTCAGCAATACGAGAACTCACAATTCTATAGCTATTTCATGAGTTCACACTTACAAATAATCAGATATAAAAATGTATGCGTAGTAGTATGCGTATTTGGCGTGCTGTCCGAGGAGAGAGCTCCGAGCTCTGTATTTTGGCCCGAACCCAGATTACTCCCCCCCATTCTGGTTAGTATTCTGGAAAGTAACCAGTGCAGGTGTGAGGAGACGGGGTGGTGGAGGGATGCTGTCAAACTGTCGAGGAATATGGGTGAGTCGACCGTGTCTTATAAATATGCTTTCACTAGTGCTGATTGTGTAGATGTGTTGATTACTGATTGCTGACAGCTGGTCGAGATGACGTGATGATTAGTCAGATTATTTGAACGTTGCTCCTCCCGAATTTTGTTGATAAAACATCATGTAAACAGGTCGCGTGCTGCGTTCATCCAGTCAATGACACTGACACTGCAAATATGCAAATAATAACAATAACCCAGGGTTTAGGAATGTGCAGTGTGAAACGTCATCTTACGAATACCCAGGATTAATTGTTAACCCTGGGAAAATTATGAGCAGTGTGAAATGTAAGGCAAGATAACCCAGGTTTCCGGTTACCCGGGGTTTAGAATAAACCAGGGTTAACTATTTAAAATGCGAAAAGCCCTAAACTGAACTAGTTAAAGTGGCATGATTTTAACTTTCTTTTTATTATTCTTACCTTGTATGTACTTATAAGTGAAGTCATGTTTTCCAGCAGTATGTTTGCCCTGGCCACCAGTTTATCTTCGGCCTTGTCCGTAGGTCCTTCGCTAGCGCTTTTCAGGAGAGTTTCTGTCATCTGTAGCTTGTCAGACACAGACTTCCCCAGTTCCTCAAGAATCCTCATCATTTCTCCCTTTGCCACCTCAAATGTCTGCACCTCGTGGTGCTGGTGACTGCCCTCCATCAGGCACTCTGAGCAGAGGAACAGTCGTTCCTGTGCACACAGGTACTCCGTCACCTTCAAGTGCACTGGGCACCTCTTCCCGTTCCGTTCTATGGGCAGTTCCACCAAGACGTGTACCGATCTGTGTCGTTCCTCGTGTCTCTTGAGGTGGCCGGGGCACAGTGACATTTCACAGCGTGTGCAGAATTTCACCGCAGCCACTGGATCATCCAGGCACTGGTCACATGACACCATTGGGCCTCCTCTCAATCCACCGCCTGAAGTGGCTGCCAGGAACCCATCCACGATACCGCTGAGCTTGAAGTTCTTCGGAAGCACCTCCGGACTGCCGTACTCTTCTCTGCACTCAGGACAACGTTTCGGGGACTTGGAATCTTCTGCATGGGCAGCATTTTGTATACAACCCAGGCAGTAATTGTGTCCACAAGGAAGGGCTACAGGATCACGGTACAGCTGCAAACAGATTGGACAGCTCAACTCCAAAGCAAGACGCTCCTCAGGTTTACTTTGAGACATGTCTTCAGGTTCTTAGCGAAAGCACTTCTGCGTGTTCACGTCAAGAAGTGAGAGACATCAGAGCGGTTACTGGTATAGCCTGTTCTGAGCCTGTAGTGCAACATTCCAGGTACAGATGACATTGTCGAGAAATGCAATTGGTTCTACCAGCAACATAAGAATGCTTTATAGCAACTGACATGATGTTTATGGACAAAACAATCTCTAATGGAAATATAATAATGGATAAATTAAGCACTGTGGGTATCTGTGCATGTTGAGTAGAAACAAGGAAACCAGAGGAACCAAATAATAATGAAAGCAACTTTTTACAAAAAACATGTGCCATGCTTCTTCATGTTTATGGTAAACACAAATTCCTCCATGTGAGGCTCATTTTGTGCCACATCTGAAAATCTTGAGAGTGCTTCATCCTGTTGCACTAACCAGAAAAGTTTGGTGCTTGTGTCGAGGAAAGGATACAACTGTCTGAAACTGACAGTCACGCTATGGCCCTTTGAGAGGGAATCAAAATCAAATGCTTTCGATTGTGCTGAAATAGATTAGGTAAAGAAATTAGATTCAGAGGAACATAATGCTTCACTTTCATCACTTAATAATCCTAAATGTATCTCTTGTATTAATCACAGATTGTATTGTAAAGATGAAATAAATACTTTTGCTTATGACATACAGTATGTGTTTTTTAAATAGCTAACAGGACATTTATTTTGCAATCAGTTCCGTCAGAACACTTCAGACAACTAAAATTTGCCAAGTGTTGAATGTAAATGCATTACATGTCTACAGCAAACCTCAAGAGTCTTTTATCAGACTCTGAAAATAACTCAAGAATCTCTTTAAGATGAGTCAGACAGCTGAAACTCACTCTGAAGAATCCTCCCATCTGTAGGATATACCAAATCCACCAGAAGTCTTGCTGTCATTTGATTTGTGGGAGATGTCCAGGTGTTGTGATCAAAGAGCAAAATCCACTCACGGTTGTCATCTTGTGAGATTCAAAAGAATGTGAAAATTGCTGCAGGGACTCTTGAACCAAAGCCCTTTAGATATGTACAGAAGCAGAATGATCATAGCAGTACAACAATGCAAATTTGCCCATGCAAATCAAAAGCATCATGCCCCCTCACACTCTAAAAAATGCTGGGTTAAAAACAACCCAAGTTGGGTTGAAAATTGACAAACCCAGCGATTGGTTTGTTTTAACCCGACTGTTGGGTTAAATGTTTGCCCAACCTGCTGGGTAGTTTTATTGAACCCAACTATTGTTTGAAAATGACTATGTGGCTGACTTAAAATGAATCTAAAATGAAATTAAAATGTTCATTTATTAAACGTATTAATAAATGTTAATTTTCAAGATATTTTGGATTCATTTTAAGTAAGCAATACTGTAATTTTTAAACACTAGTTGAGTTAAGTAAAACTACCCAGCAGGTTGGGCAAACATTTAACCCAACGGCTGGGTTAAAACAACCCAATCGCTGGGTTTGTCCATTTTCAACCCAACTTGGGTTGTTTTTAACCCAGCATTTTTTAGAGTGCAGTCTTTCAAAACTTAAATGACTTTTTGCCCTGTGAATTACAAGTTATCAAAATCTGCATTTTCCATTCAACAATGCCTGATGATCACTGGCTGTCAGGTTCGGTTAAAGATAGAATGTGTATTTGTTTCAGTTTGATATTTATTCATTTTAGCAAGATCCATATTGCAATAAGCAGCATGAAAATGCTGTATATTCTTAGTCCACCTTCTTCACAGAGTTGGGCGTTAAGGAGCAGATGGGAGTGAAGGCAGAATGCCGTTCTCAGTGTCATACATGTCTGCCATCTTGTGGTCTAATAGATATCTGATCCATCACAATACACACTGTGTGATCATATGAAAAAATTATATTTCTTTAATCATTTGGTTTCTGTATTATATAGAACTGTTATAGAGGATGACATAAAGGAGGCGTCCAAAAGTCTGAGATCACAACTGAAAATGCCTCTATTTTGCAATAATTTCTAATTTATTACTACTACTTACTACTAATAATAATAATTCAATTAATTGCCATCAAAACAATTTGGGTAAAAAGTTGATTTGAAAAAAACAACATGAATTTCATTAATGATTGAATCAGCGTGATTTGATAATGGTCCAAAGAGCATCTTGTGCTTTAGCGGAAGCAAGAACATCTGCTCGTCTCTACAAAGACATTCACAAATATTTCTTCAAGTTTGGTTTATTTTCAGGTTTAAAGTCAACAAAATCCTAGTTTTTCAATATGGACTCATTGTTCTCAGAAAGTAAAATTTCAAGTCAACGGGAGGTTTTCACTATGATATAAAAAGCAAATGTGCATGTGTTTTGTGTGTATAAACCACAGTTATAAGAAGAATGGAAGTGTAATTCTCATTTAGCCCCAGTTTAAACGGGTTCAGTATTCAAAGAGGCCTTTCCTTTCCTCAGTGCTTGTTAAAGCATCCGTGGGCTCTGCAGGTAATAGGGGACCCTAACCCAACAATAACGTCCACTTTGAAGTGGAAACGCTATTAAATCAACTTATGGCTCCCCTCCTCCCACAGGAACAAACATGAGTCTGATGGAGCAGGGCCTTTCCACATAAGCTACCACACAGTGCTGCCTCTTAAATTTAATTAGGCTGTAATAAAAAAAATTTGAAACAAAGGTGCACTAGACAGCAGTACATTCAGGGAAACAATGCTGCGTTCATTCTTTGTAGTTTACCCTTTTTGATGCCGTCTTATATGTCAGACTTGGTCATTAGAGGTTTGTGAAGTGTACTTAAAGGGACAGTTCACCCCAAAAATGAATATTCTGTCATGGTTTATTCATCCCCATGTCCTTCCAAACCCAAAATTACTTTCTTCCTTCTATGGAACATAAAAGAAGATATTGTTGGTAACCAAACAGTTTTGGTGACCATTGACTTCCATTGTATGGAGGAAAACAATGAGATATTTTTCAAAATATCTTCTTTATGTTTCACTGAAGAAAGAATTGGAACAACATGACGGTGAATAAATGATCACTTGATTCATATTAATCATGTTATACACTTTTTTATTTATAAACTGATGTCTTGGCTATTGCAGGTGGCATGATGCATTTTTCTCATTTTAATGTGTGTTTGCGTGTGTTATTATAATTAACCACTGTAAATTATTATGTTCAATTGGCAGGGATTTGATAGACTTCGGTCGATATTGGTACTGGTTCTGTTGTGTATGTTAAGAAAAAGGTGATTTGGAAAATGCAGTTTTTAAAATATATAAATTGCAGGAGAAGAGTCATTTTTTTGCTCTTAATTGTGTTAGTGTGAATAAATCCTGTGTTCATCTACCATAAATGCAAGTTTTTCTTGTGCTAGCTGATAATGAGTTGTTAATGGCACAGTTATGCTCATCATCCTCATTGCTGGAAGATTCAAGTGATGCTTTAGTGATGTGAATAAAGAGCATCAGGCATATGGTGTGATGGGGTCATTGGAAGAATCCTTCGGCCTGGCAGTTATTTTTGTTCAATAGCATTTACATACGACTTGAATGAAAAGAACCCATCTTGAATCGGGCAGAAACCAGATGCCCATGCTGACATTAAAAGGCCCTTTGGAGACACAGCTTCAAAACGAATTTAAGGAAATTCCGTGTGTGCGGAACAAAAGCCCAAAGCTATTTATGCAATATCCATCAGAATTTACAGTTCTGTTTAGATCTTTAAAATGTTGTCTGTGCCGTGTGACTTTGCTTTAGTTTGATGTTTGGTCAGCTAATGAAGATCAAGTTTATGATGTCTTTGGCATTTTAATGTTTTGAACGCTAATAATTAAACTGTTTTTAAAATGTAAGAATACTTCATGAGGCCAGAATCATGGTTAGGAGATTTCATTTCATGAAAGTCATTATTTATGGATCTATAAAGAAATGTTTCGATCAGTCCGATAGTGGACACTTATGCAAACTTGTTTGTGAATTAAAAAAAAAAAAAAAAAAACGATAAAAAGTGAAGATTGTTATACATAGTGTTCTATTAAAGGAATAGTTCACATACAAAAAAGATTGATTCAAAATCAGTTTATATGACTACATTATGCCCATATGAGTCTTCTAAAGCCATATCATAACTTTTTTTTTTGAAGCTTGACAAAAAGATCTTTTTCAAACTTTCCACAGACAATAACAGCAATGAAGGTGAGTAAATAATACCTCCTCCTTGTCTTGCCGTAGAGGTCAGATGTAGATTTCTCATGACCTGGAACTGGCTCAATCTCACCTTTTCGATGATCCCACCACAACCTCTTGCAGAAACACCTCCATGTTAGGCAGAAGCTCCCCTCCTCCTCTGCGGCTGCCCACAGGAAGTGAGTCCTTTGAGGAGGAAATGGCTCCCAGATGTGTGGAGGTGACCCAGAGCTCTGGAGAGAGGTGAGCGAAGGTCAGTCATGAGGGAAGACAAGAAGAAGAACAATAGAGTGTCACAATCCGCCTCCATCACAGAAGTGAGAATGGATTGCGTAAGAAAAACTTGCATTTGTAACTTCAATTGAAAACATAAAGGGCCAATTCATCTGGTCATACTCTGCTTACGAAAACAAAAATCAGATGCATTTTAATGCGTTTCTGATGAATGGTGGTCCACACTGGTTAAGTCTCTTCAGATAGATCTTTGATGGTAGCTAATCTCTTGAAAGCAAAGGCATATAGGGTGTGTTCATGCCATGTCGTAATTACAATACACTCTAAAAAAGTGCCAACAACCCAAGTTGGGTTGAAAATGGACAAACCCAGCGATTGGGTTAAATGTTTGCCCAACGTTTCCCATACAATGATGTAACTCGCTGCTTAACTACCATAGTACGATGCATCATTGAAGAAATCAACTAGCTAGTCACGACTGTTTCCCGAAACCGTATTGTTGCAAACCTGTCATTCATCCACGTTGGTGAATGATGTCACACAGGTAGTGGAGTAATAACTTCTTTAAATGAATCCATTTGAGATTGAATTAATGCTAGATTTCTTGCTAAAAATTACGGACATGCGATCTGAGGACTAATTCTTATTTTTCTCAGTTATTTTGCTTTATTTCCAGATTAAATCATAGGCTCGTTGCTACGTATCAGAGCACGTACACACATGCGCACTCTTCAAAAACGGTGCTTAAAATCTCTTGACAAGCTAAAATATGTAAATTATTAAAGATATACATTGTACTTAATGTCATCTCAAGATAACGATTTATTAAGTTCACATCATAAAAACAAGAAACTGCTTCTAACCACAGCTTGAGAGCTGTCGTTAAAAACCGCGCGAGTTTGCGATGCAGTTTGCGGATGTTTGTTTGAACGATGGTTTCGGGAAACACCAAATCATTGAACTATGTTAGTAATGACGGAACTTGCAATGTTAGTTGGCTAACGATGCTTTTTGGAAACGCACCCCTGGGCAGTTTTATTTAACCCAACTATTGTTTAAAAATGACTTAATGGCTGGCTTAAAATGAACCCAAAATAGGTTGGAAAGGCAACAAGGCAACCAGGCAACAATAGTAATCAACAGCTGAACATTTAGCCTATTAATAAGCAATTAAATACATGTTTATTGTTTAATTATTATTAATTAAACCTATTAATAAATGTTCATTTCCAACATTTTGGGTTCATTTTAAGCAAGAAATACAGTCATTTTTAAACAAAAGTTGAGTTAAAGCTGCTGTCCGCAGTTCTTCCTCTTTGTCGCCATCTCTGTTTGAAACATGCGATTGCAATCATATGCGGAACAGTTATCTGTACGTGCGTTGTGCCTCGGCACAGCTCGTCAGCGCGGATGAATCTAATGCTTGCTGTCAGTCACCGCACCAGTGTGGATACTGAACTTCAGAATCACAGATTCTACGTCTTGAAAGTATGACCAATATAAGAATTTTCACTGGAAAATATCATCTGAACAAGTAAGTAACATTTCTGCCACTTTTGTTTTGACCAACTGAGGAAAAAAGCATTAGGCCTACAATAAATCACGCTGCCAATGATGATTAAATCTAACGATCGCTTAGCTCGGATCACATCAAACCGTGCAAATTATTATTACTGTTATATTGTTCTCAAATTGTTAATGTTAACAACATCAGCACTGCGTGACTGTGTATTTAGTGTGTATTAGCATTACCTGTAGATTTCAACTTCTGTATCCACTCCACAGTCCGAAGTCTTTTGCTTTTTGACTAGGAGTGAATCTCCAGTTGTCACTGATGATTGTCATTTGGACCTTTCTGGATTACAATCCGCCATCAAAATGATAAGTTTAATTATTTCAGCTGCTGTGAGAAAAAGCTATAAACGTGCCGCTACCGGCAGCTTCCTCACATGATTTAACTGAGCCTCTCGATGGGACTGCATGCTTGAATTTCCCGCGGAAATCCGCCAGTTCGTTCTTATTATAAAACATGTACTTGTTCAAAAGTTGATTTTGGATAATTTTTAACCAAAAAAAGTTGCAGGCTGCAGCTTTAAATAAAACAGGTTTGGCAAACATTTAACCCAACCGCAGGGTTAAAACAACCCAATTAATGGGTTTGTCCGTTTTCAACCCATCTTGGCATTAGCATTTTTTAGTGTAATGATTCTGAACTGTAAAAAGACCTCACATGCTTGTAGAGCTTGTAATTACAACATGAAGCCATAGCGTCTCGATCGCCCCCAGGTGGTTGGTCCCAGTATAGGTCATGAACCCCACCCTCTCCATGTAATCTAATGGGACATGAGACAAACTAAACAATTAAATTACACCTCAAATAATTTTTTCCAAAGATGGTTTCTGTCATTTTATGTAGTTTTTATCACGTTGATGTTCATTTTTTTTATTTTTTTAATAAGTTTGGTTTTAGTTAGTTATTTGATAAAAACGGGGGTGTGATGTCATGATTGACAGCTGAGATTGACAGCTTCTCTGAGCAAAGAGACTTTTTTCTGGGTTTTCGGGAGGAGATTGGAGCTTTAACTTTAACTTGGGACTCCTGAATCAGCACAAGATGTCAGCACCATACTGGGATTATCTTATTATACTGCATTAGCAGCTTCACTTTTCTACAATAAAAGAGAGTAGAGGTGCATCGTCCATATTTTTTTACAGTCTATGGTGTAAACTCATAATTTTCTGAGAGCTACGATTTCTACCACCTGACCACTGCAGATTTTCGGTGTGTTCGACTTAAAGTGGAGCTATGCAGACCGATAGGTGTACCACAAGAGTGATTCGAAAGCATACAGAGCTTTATTTACGACAATTATGACATGCCGTGAACGCAGCATTAGATATCTTGGACGCATTCAATGCTCAAAAAAGGCGATGCAACAAAAGGCACTACAATGATCTTTTTAAAGCCATTGATTTGTATCTTTGAAGTGTTTGGCACCTTCATCTGATCCCATTATGTTCTAATACCAGCGGTGAATTATAGAGGGTTAACAAGGACGTTTGTTATGTCTGCATTGTCATAGTAGTAGCAACAAACTCACAAACACAGATTGCAATGGTCTTTCATCTATGACACAGCTTTTTCCACACGCTAGCAACAGTGAGGTCATCGCAGCCGTATCAAGCAAGTCTCGCAGATGTCCACCTTCAGATATGGAAAGACTCATCCCGGTTTGTGTATTTCGGCGCGCAAATGCTAACGCTGCTCTATCTGCCCTGGTGAAGATATATAGGCCAGAGATTTCCAAGCCCTGAATGTTTTGCTATGTTAACGGACGTGTTGTTTAGCGAGGCACGAACGTTTTTGTTTCTGAAAGTTCAGCTGTGAGGTGGCAACAGGGTGAATTTGAGACACGAGAGGATGGAAATGAGGAGCGCTGGAGGAGGAGAGCGAGGGGTCTCGAGTGTTAGTGAAACATTATGTCACGGCCTTGACGAGGAAATGAAATGCGCAGCATCAATCAGGCGGTGGGCCAAGATCAAAGCCAGCCCCACACTCTCCCATATGGTTCTGTTTGACCAGTGCTTTGCTTTTTCCCTCTTTGCTTTTTTCTCGGCCTCTCTCAGTCGCTTTTTTTCTTCTTTTCTGAGAGCGGGCCTTTTGTTTTTTTCCCCGGCAGAAATTCCTCCACGTTACTGAGGCAACAACGTGGTAGCACGCAAGGTGAGAGGTCTAAGAAAACCAAACCTGCCACAGATCACACTCGTCTCTTCAACATTTCCTTCGCTTTCTTATTTTCTTGCACTCTGTTTCAAGTTTCTCTTTTCCTGGTCCTGTTCGCAGCATCATATGTTCAGTTATAGCATATGCAGTGGTAGATGTTTCATATGTGTGCTCATAATTCAGCGCTGGCATGCATCTGTGAAAGACTGCACAGAGAAATGCATGAAGGCACATGGTTTGTGTCATCAGTGAGAGTATCCCCGATTATTCTTGGTGATTTTTATATGGTTTTGAAAAACATATTAATGTCATGTGGTGTAACCATCTACTAAAATCTAATAACACTTTCCTTACACCTTGAATGCATGCAAGTGATCACTTTTTAATTATTATTTTCAAAAACGTTTATTTATATACATTTTCCAAGGAAAAAATAACAAATTTAACAAAAAAACAAAACTTTTTTTTTTTAAACAAATATCATAAATTATTAATTCATAAACATCAGGTCAAATTATTTGATATTTTAATAAACTTAATGACCTTGACAGATTTCAGATAATTCAGCATCTTGATCACACCATAAGTCTTTCTTTCTTTCTTTCTTTCTTTCTTTCTTTCTTTCTTTCTTTCTTTCTTTCTTTCTTTCTTTCTTTCTTTCTTTCTTTCTTTCTTTCTTTCTTTCTTTCTTTCTTTCTTTCTTTCTTTTGGTGTTTCTTACTTTGTTGTGCATTTCTTTCAGTGTTTCTTTCGGTGTTTCTTTCTGTACTTCTTTCTGTGCTTCTTTCTTTCTTTCTGTTTCTTTCTTTGTGCATCTTTCTTTTTTGTGCATTTCTTTCTGTTTCTTTAGGTGTTTCTTTCTTTTTTGTGCATTTCTTTCGTTTTCTTTCTTTTGGTGTATCTTTCTTTCTTTCTTTCTTTCTTTCTTTCTTTCTTTCTTTCTTTCTTTCTTTCTTTCTTTCTTTCTTTCTTTCTTTCTTTCTTTCTTTCTTTCTTCATTATGATATCTGGACATTGTACCCCCTGTACCCCCCCAAAAAAAAAAAAAAAAAAAAAAAGAGGAATTATTGCTCATCTTAGAAGAGGTGTTCAAGTCATTGTATGTGTGGGTTAAGTTGTAATGCACTTTGCACTTTTGAATTAAGCATAAGATAAACCGAAAGAAAACGAGTGTCAAATATGCATTTTCAGACTCCTTTTGAAGAAATGATTTCTATTGTGTCTGTGTGTCATGTTACAAACATCTTGGCTAGTATTTCTCTGCGTGCACACGCTAACGCTCCTCTATCTGCCTGGTGAAGATATTTCAGTGGAATCAAGAGGCTTGTGGACCCCAGTACCACTTTCACCAGGGGATCCTGTGTTACTATCGCTGACCCAATTCTAATCCACTCCTGTCCAAAACTCTTGCAGCGCACCATTGTTTATATCAGCCGTCATATAGTTTCTCCATAACTCCGGTACCCCTAAGCTGTTTATTTCCTGTCAAAGAGTTTCAGTGACGTTGTGGTGTATAAATGTCTTGATCAGACGCAGGTGCGCGGTGTGGGAGGGACATGTGATCGGATTTGCTCCGGAGGCTGATTTTGACAGGGACCACCATGGTGCAAATCTAAACAAGCTAAAATGCCAGTGAAAGTGGCTCCAACTCTTTGTGACAAAATGAAGCAGTGTGGAATGGGTCACTGTACATGCACTTTTTTTATGATTTTAAATAATCACCCACAAATTTGTGCATTTTTCAAAACAGTGGTTAAAACACATGCTCTGTCTAATACATTAAGCCATGGTGCTCATATTAGCAACAGCAGTAAACAACTTGTGTCCTTTCTTACTCCTTTTTCCTTTGTATCGTGTCCTCTTCTACTGTACTATAAATAAAATTGAAAAATAAACAACTAAATGTATTGATTTCACCCAAAGCTGTATTGGATAAAGTAAAATTAACTGAATGAATATTGTTCAAACAAAACACAACAATCCATTTTCCCCTCTGGTATTTGTTTGCATATTTGTAAAAAAAAAAAAAAAAAAAAAAAAAAAAAAAAATTAAATAGACTGTAGGATCATCAAAGCTGATCAGTGAAGACTAAAGAGTGCTGTGGAAATTTCCTTCATTTGCTTCTTTATGACATCATCTCTATTTCCTGTTCCACCTAGATGTACTGATGGACCAAAGAGTTTGTGCTTATTTCTAGGCAGAAACTCAAGTCTGACTCAAGTCTTTTCTCATGCCTATGGAAGCTTGTTTTCGAAATGGAATAAAACAATTTAAAAGACAATTGCACAACTGCGAGAAAAAAAAAAAAAAAAAATTCTGACTTTATTTCTTGCAATTGCAAGTTTAAATCTTGCAATTCTGACTTTTTCTGACAGAATTGTGTTATATAAACTCACAATTACGAGTAATAAAGTTCAATTCTGAGGGGACAAAAGACTGACTTTTTTCTCAGAAATGCGAGTTTATATTGAGCAATTCTGACTTTATAACTCACAATTTTGAGTTTATATCATACAATTCTGAGGAAAAAAAAAGTCAGAATTGTGAGATAAAAAGTAGCAATTACCTTTTTTATTTTTTATTTAGTGGCAGAAACAAGCTTCCATGCACTTCCTACTATGAATGTTGACAAATTTAAAATAAATATTTTGCATAGGGGAAGGAACAGGACTTGTTCCCTTCACTCTTAATAAAACTAAATTTGTCTTTTGCACTTTTTCATTGGAAAAATGTTTTGTTTTCATTGAGCAGAAGCAAAAATGCAAGTTTAAAGTATTGTATGCTGCCTATAACTGTGAATAGCCCTCCAACATGGCACATTTTGTACTTGTACTCTGGCACTCATTTCAGTTCATGGGGCCTCTGCTAATGAGCTGATAATGTTGAATCAGGTGTGTTAGATATGGAAGCTGGAGTACTAAAGGACCAGCAACATTGATCTAACACACTCACAGCCTGGCCAAAGCTTGGCCTCTGAACACTCCAGAAAATGCATGATTTTCTTCTGCTTTTCATTGCCACAAATAATAAAATTAGAACGACAATACAAATAGGATACAATTACATTACTTAGTCAGCGATCAGAAATGCCTTGGTCTTGCACTGAACATTCAGTCCCTTTCTCTCTCTCTTGAAAACATTGCTGGACCCCATGGCTACATAATAGATCTGTCAGTTTTCTTAATCTGCTAGAAGACATTGAAACATGAGAGAGACTAAAAAATTAGGCCCTTTGTTTGTACTTTTAACTGTTGATTAGAGCTTAGTTTTAAAGCTGTCCAATAGCTAACTCTGTTCAGAAATCAGTTCATTGTGTTTTTGAATTTCATACTTTTCATACAGCATATTCTTTGATTCTGAAACTAATTTTAAGTTCAGCAGGACACTAGTTATGAGATTTTGCACAATGACAGGACACAATCAAGGCAGGTTTGGTTTTATTTGAATTGACACATTGTTCTTTGTTGTAAAGGTCAAAATAAAGTTAAATGTTGATGTAATGGCTGAATTCATGGCCAGTCCTGACTCAGACAAAACCCTGTCTAATAATGTGTTGATATGATGCTACATCACGGAAAACATACAGCAGTGAGCGGTTTAAAATACACCAAATATATATTTTTTTTAAATCATGGTTTGACCACCTTTATAAAATGTTACAATACAACAAAATGATATACATTCAGTATTCTTCATTGATTGTGTTCATGGTTATTTAAGCTACATGCGAATGTGAGATGACAAGTTTTTACACCATCCTAGACAAATTCACATACATGTATTCACACGCACATAAATTTGACAGTCAACAATATACAAACTGACTCAGTCCCACTTTTAAATGTATAAATGGACCTACAAATGTCCTTAAGTGCAAGTACAGGACAGAGAAATGTTCTTGTTAGCATAGGAAAATATGGCATACACAGATACTCAGCGATATTCTGTTTTCACTCAGCATGTTCAAAATAATGTTCAGTTTACCCTTGAAAACCTTGCCATGCCATAAAATCAACAGAGAGACAGCATGAAACAGCATGCGAAACAGCAAGCCTGCTTCTCAGCTCCTTCCCATTGTCTCTCTTGGGCTGTGCTGGGGAAAAAGAGGAGGTGTAGGGTGTTGCAGTGGTGGAGGGGGTGTGTATGGACTCAAGGCTTGTTTTGGGAGAAATCTGGAACCAATATGCTTCAGACAATTTCAAGAAAACTCTACAGCAGAGTCTTTGCCACTACCTTAGATCGAGCCCCCTCCTTATGACTCTGTCCTCCAATCACAACGTACATCGCCTTCCTGTTTCCTTTGAGTGGCTCCACCCCTCAACCAATCCACCTCTCAACCAATCGCTGATCAAAGTAGGTAGGGCTTTCGAAGACTTGGCCACTGGTCTTTATAAAAGACCTGACAACCCCAGATAGTGATTTGAGGTTTCAAGAACTGACCTACAGCTACATGACATACTGCAGAGACAGAGATTTTTACGAGCCCAGATGAATGGCCGTATAATCCGGCACCTTCTTGAGTTCGAAAAAAGCACGCTTTTTGCTTTGATTTGTTTTGCTTTACCTTGAAATTGCTCTTAGTCAAAGGCACTGGGCCATAAGTGAAGCAAAATAGGACAGAAGCACGGGATTGACAAGTAAAGGACGACGGACCGTCATGCGAGAGGAACAGTCTTGTGGCGACTTTCCCGAGGGTGGGGTCCTACCCAGCGAAGAGGAGCAAGACCGTCGCCCCAACAAGTGTCCTGTCGTCGTTGCGCCACCGACGGGTCCTCGGAAACGGCTGACAGGTCCCAAGAAAGAGCCTGGTGGACTCCTACCACAGGACGACAAAACTTCACTGGAAGGCCCGTCTACGCTGGCTCCCTCTGGCCCCAAGCGGCCCAAGAGGAGTTCACCCTCCTCCTCATCAAACTCTTCAGCCTCCCTAGTGCCCGCCGTAAGTGCAGTGTCACCTGTGCCCGGGCAACCATTCGAGGACCTCCACACGCAACGAGTGATCGCAAACGTCCGGGAACGCCAGCGCACGCAGTCCCTAAACGATGCTTTCGCCTCACTGCGGAAGATCATCCCCACGCTGCCTTCGGACAAACTGAGCAAGATTCAGATCCTCAAACTGGCTTCGAGATACATCGACTTTCTCTACCAGGTTCTCCAGAGTGATGAGATGGACGCCAAGCTGGCCAGCTGTAACTACCTGGCCCACGAGAGGCTGAGCTACGCCTTCTCCGTTTGGAGGATGGAGGGAGCTTGGTCCATGTCTGCCACTCACTAGACGTTCATCTGTTCCTAATTCTGCCCACCGACCCTACAGCCCTACAAAACTCCAGTTCCAACCAGCCTCTGAACTCTGAACCTGCATTCTGCCCGAGAGAAAGTGACTCTGATTATTAAATCTATTGCTGTCTATCCACTAGCTACGGCTTCAACTTCAACTTCAACCATCAACAGCCATTTGACTCCTGCTGCCATGACCTGACCCTGCCTAAAGCTGACCTCTGACCTTCCAACACAGATCTTTTCACTTTTTCTCAGAGCAACCCTCTACAGGTATGTCAGACCTCAAGTCAGTAAAATTAAGTGTTATTAATGAAATATGATAGCTGATATGAGCACATGGTTCTGGTTTATGTCTGGTTTATGCAAGTTTACGCTTTTTCACGAACAAGAAAATGACTTACTCATTGATTACGGACCTGTTGGGTTTATTTTATTACATACATCACAAGTGTTTGGTGAATTTAGGGGGTACATTTACCTAACCTCAATTTATGGTTTATGTGGAATCATGCATAATCAAACATTTACCCAAAACATTTGTTGAACTAATTTTTCAAAGACTATAGTGTGCATAATCTCAGTAAAAATATATATCAGAATTTATACAGACAGACAATATGGTGTTGATCAGGAAGCTCTATGCCCAGTTACAACAAGCCTGCTAAGTTAAGATATTACTTTCATTAATATAACAACCCATAAGATATCATTTTAAGGGCATAATCACTAAAGGTTTTCTAAAGGGGTTTGTTGTCACTGCCTTGCGGCCCTTAAAGTGGCTTGGACAGCACTGAAACTGAACCTATTTTTGTGGCTAGACATTTAACCAGCTGGAGTAGCTTTAACCCGCTGAACTGATGCTGTTGGTCTATTGAACAGTTAAGCAGTTTCAGAATCAAATGTACACAGCAAATTCAATAGACTGACAGAAAAAAATGCACATATATAAATGCAAAGTATGTTCAATGCTACATAAGGTTTCCAAGTGTTGTGCTGGTTTTTATCTTGACTGTATAATAGACTGAAAATCTGGTTAAAGAT
The DNA here is from genome assembly GCF_024489055.1 of Chanodichthys erythropterus. Lineage (NCBI taxonomy): Eukaryota > Metazoa > Chordata > Actinopteri > Cypriniformes > Xenocyprididae > Chanodichthys > Chanodichthys erythropterus. The sequence goes on from NC_090240.1 coordinate 4,044,509, forward strand.
CTGAGAACATTAGAAGCAAATTGATTGTATATATTTTTTTTATTTTTATGTATTTATTTACTTTTTACTTGGAAAAGGTTTATAGACAAGACACATATTACTCTTAAGACAATCGTCTAAAGGAGGACATTTTTACAATGTGTTGGATATTAATGATTTTATTTTCCATATAATAATTCTTTGCACCAATAATCTGTTCTAAATGTTGTACTCATTTAAAATGGGTTAAATGTTATACTTTCAGATTTGGTCAAATAGTCATAAGACTGGACATTTGTCGATTTGTTTAAATGAGGGGGAAAAAGATCGAACAAAAATTAATGATTCAAACCCCACGTTAATGGTCTGAAGACTGATTACAATTTAAAATTAAATACATTAAAAAACATGTTGAATCTGTGAGATATTAGCCATTTTGAGAATACAGCATGTATATGAAACCCCTCTTTAATTCCAAGATTCAAAAATTTGCACGTATTGTTTCACAACAACACGTCTTGGAAGAAAAAGACATATTATTCTTAAAATTATTCTTGTCATGTGATTCATGTTTATTCTAAACACTTACTAATCAGGTGTATCTAAATATTACTCAGCACAACATTCACCTCCTGATATTTCACTGTTCATACATAGGCCTACTGGGGTAGCCTCTTTTTGGTTTTTGGTTTCATAGTATGTATTGTCTAAACCACCAGTATATTTAATATTCTGCAAATAACTTTTATCTTTATATATATATATATATATATATATATATATATATATATATATATATATATATATATATATATATATATATATATATATATATATATATATATATATATATAAATAAATAAATATATAATTATTATTTTTTTAAAGTTATTTTCTTCATAATTCTGCTCTGGACAATCATATATATTTTTAGATTTATAACAAAATTCATGTGTAACTAATTAAATGTTAGTACATAAGTAATAACAATGTAATTAATATAAATGTGTACTATATTCCACATATTCTGCATAATTTTCCACTGAGCTCTCAAACTGAGAACCAGGGGCCATGTGTTGCTATTAAAGATAACAGGGAACAAAGAAAAATCATTAAAGGAAAAGAAAAGTGAGTGAACAGGAAGCAGGGAAAGGTGGAGAGGACTCTCCTTTAGCCCACGGGTGTAAATCGCCCTCCCTCTGCCCTTCACGGGATCTCGTATCCAGTGTCGTGCAATCAGAGGCGACTGGGCCTAGACATGCAGGAACCTAATGATTGGAAACAGTTGTGGGGTGTTACAGAGGTGTGTGTCTATCAGTGTGTGTTTGTGTGTGTGTGGGAGAGAGATACATCCCATACAACACACACAAATACACACACTAATTCAGTTCTTTGATATATATCAGTTTGATGTTAACATACATGAAGAGGAAGATTTTAGTGAACATATGCGACTTTGTATCCATTTGATCCATACGATACTATAGATTTTTGGGCACTGCACACCGAGCTTGGAAATATTTTATCTGTATGGCTTTGTGTAATTTTAGGATGGTAAAATCCCCCTGTAAATCCAACTGAAACAACGGTATTCTGCAGCAATGTGCCAACAGTTAGCTGTGCCCAGGTCCAGACAATCTGTTCACATTTTTCACATTTTCTGCACTGATTTTGGGGGAAAATGTGCAGAATCTGTGAAATGGAGCAGAAACAACTCACCCTTATTGGTAGCTGTAATCAAATTAACTTAAATACTTAACAAAAGAACATATAGAACATCACTTGCCTGTTCTTCTGCTTCTGCTGTTTTTCTGTTGAGTGGGTTCTCACATTGTGCATTTAAATTACCAAGAAGAAAATCTTTGAAAATAACTTTAAGGTTCCAACTGGAATTAAATAAAAGGTGCATTAATCAATACATGGACCCTTTTACTTATTATTGTTGTTATTATTATTATTATTATGATAAAAGTATGTCCTTACGATCCATCTTAAGATTAATAATAGTCAACAGGCTATGTTCTATTACAAAGCCTTTAGCCACAATACAACTCAAAACAAAACAAAATCGCAAATAACTAAAATATTTTTAAAGACACTTCAATTTCAGCTTTGAACCAGTTTTCTGATTCAGGCCAGGCAATTATCATGATCTTAATCAATAAAAATGCATCTTCATGTATTAATATTTTATTTAAATTAGCATTTTTTTCATCCAGTCTTGATTGGCTAATTTGTGGAAAAATATCTGAGCTGTTAATGGAAACAATGTAAAAATGACTCTTTGTCAGGACTTATTTTGGGTTGTGGTTTACTTGGACTTGTCATATTCAGCACATACTGTTTTACTTTAGTAATGTCCTTCATTTATACGAGATGAGTCAACATGTTTGCCGGTGCTCATGGGAATGAATCCTTCGCTTTAGGGCTGTGATGACATGCAGATTCCAGCAAACTGATTGGGCAATTTAAATAAAGCAATAAATGAAATAAATTTATTGCTTTTAATTAAATAAATGAAGTAATCCAATTGCACCAATCCAAACAAAAACAATTTTTTTTTTTTTTTTGGTTAAATATTTTATCCTACTTATGTTTGACTTTCTTCTATGTTCATTTTCATTTTTAATCTTTACATATTACTTTACACAACTTTACATATGGTCTTGTGCATTTTAAATTAATTAAAATATAAAAATATTCCATGTAGTCTCAAAATTATTTTAAGATGACAAAAGCTGCATTCATAAGAACTATCAAAATATAAGACAAGCAAAATGTTAAATAATTTTAAATAGAGTATATAGCACCATGCATACATACAAATGACTATATTCTTGCAAATACTCTCAATATAAATTACTGTTTGATTCTTTTTTATTTCATTTTGAATATAAAGCACATTTCTGACATCTCCTCTTCTGTCTGTCTCAGCAGTATCCCACTATCCCAGAGGACATCATCCTTCAACATCAAGCCAACCACCTTTCCCTTCTCCTAATGGAGCTATACAACAAAATGAAAAAAAAAAAAGAAAAAAAAAAAAGACCCTCGACCCTCTAGAGGAATGGACACCAGGGGTTCCACATGAATCAAACTCTGGAAATGACTCTGATTCAGTGGCAGAGTGCTGATTTGAGATCAGTGTTCATTGACTTTGACTTTGTATGGACACACAGAGGCAGACATAAGGACTGTCATAAGGACTCTACATGTATAGCTAACCCTACCCTGACGGAAAAATGCTACGTAGACTCACTATATTCTCTGATATACAGATCCCATCATTTCAGAGTTGTTGCGCTTGTCATTTATGCTGTATATTAGCCAACATTATTGCTTTTGTGACAGTGTTAACAATGGTATATACCACATTTGTCTAAATGTATAAAGGTTGTTACGCATTTAAAAAAAAAATAAAGCTGTAAGATTAATTCTACAATATGATGACTTGGTGAATAGCAAATGCATAAAAGTAAGTTAGAGTTATCTGACAGTTACTTTACAATAAGTATGTTACTGCCTTTCAGCACAATAAAAACTGTCAAAAACTATTCTGAAGAATAATAAAACAATCAAATAACAACAAATGGCATTCGGGGAAAAAAAAAAAAAACCCTGAGAAAGTTTTAAGCGACGGATCAAGGTGTTCATGTTCTGCTAGTACGACTTCTTTAGGATCCAGACAGACACTGCTAATTACTTAATTAGAATAAAATGCTGGCTAAACTTGGTCTGCACATAAACTTGGCATTATCCTTTTTAGTTTGAGGCTTCAATAAATATATGTCTGGTTGGCAAGAAATAAGACAGACCGCCTCACCACAAAAGTGCCATGTTCTGTTGTTTAGTATGTGTAATTAGGTAAGGCAATTACAAGATGCATGTTTGAAGCTAAGTGCAAAACACACTGCCATAGTGGCCAAAACTAAAGCAGAAGCCTAAACATGTTACAATAGAAGGAACCAGAAATGATCATATGAACTACTGACGATCTATGGAAGATCCAGTGGCTTCAGGCTTTACTCTCTCTAGTTATTGAACAATTATTTCACATTTCTTTGGTTGTGTGCATGTGCAATACATAATTGTACTGGTTCATTCTTAGATGCTTCGAAAGATACATTAAAAGACAAAAAAAAATTATATGGCATCTCCTTTAAACAGTATAAGATGGTGAACACATTTTTTTGGTGAACAAATTAACAAATTCACAGTAACATCTGTATTTTTTGGTGGAGAATGCGGGCATTGTAGTTATCATAGTATATTTTTTTAAAGGCTATGTTAAAATAATAAAAAGATCCAGCCATAGATCTGAGTGAATTTTTGATATATAATAGAAAACACATGTATGTGCACATGTGACACATTTGATTCATTTCATTCAGTTCGCTGGTATTTGATGTTCAGACATTTTAGCAGTGGAATGTACAAATAAAAATGACAAAGCTGAACAAAATTCAGGCAAACAAAAAAATGCTTTTCATTTTAATTAGGAAGATAGAAACAGTACAAAATAGACATTCTTTTCTATACACAGAGAAACAAAAGAAATCGGAAATAAAAGGGGGAATCGTTAAGTACAGGAAGATTCGAAAGCATAATTTCTGTTATTCTTTGTTAAACAGATCCAGTTAGTGGGGTTGACAGGTGAAGTACTCTTCAAGGCACATAAGTGAAGTCTTTTGGTCGTAGGTAACTATTTACATTGTCCATACAACAAGGCGAAGGGGAATAAATGACAGAAATTAAGACGGCGCTGGTTTGCTTTTACAGAAGTGAAGACATCAGAACACGCTCTCCATTTTACTTCATAAAGGGTTTGGAGAGACAAGAGAATACAAGCGCTTTGAGAGGTATATCAAAACAGTACAAATGCACAAAGCTATTGTAAAAATACACCACTAAAATATAACTGTATATAAGACGAATATCAGTGTCCAAACTGCAACGGAATGTCAAGATCTGTTTGTAGTCACAGTCAGAACGGCCCGGCGAAACTGTCACTAAGTGCTGTCTAATTAAGTCATTAACCAAGGCGATTTCCGGTTTTTATCAATCGTTGAAGGTGAGCAGGTATGTTTTGTTGCTAGTGAAATGCAAGTGCACTGTTTGAAGTACTATAAATATGCAGCAAGATCGCCGCTAGTTCAGAGATTAGCTATGACTTCATTAATGGGTGAACGTCTGCATCTGCTCTATTTTACAACAGTCTTCATGGGGGTCTGATGGGCAAAGGCTACCCAGGGTCTTCATGAAAACCTCAGCCATATGAACACAACACATCAATAAATGGGAGGATGGTACTATATACATGGAATCATACAAACGCATAACTATCCACAGTGGTTTGGTACAAAAGAAAGAGGGATGAAGTAAAGACTCATTGGTCGGGAAGGTGCTGAGCACTTACAGCTGCAGCATTATGAAAATCTGTATAGGAATGCCTCTATTTCATGTTCGAAATAACAGCAAGTTGTCAGGTCACGATTGTTTCTTGTAGTGAATGCAAGAAAGAATGTTAACGCTGTATTTGGTTGTAAATACAGAGGTAAAGGGTTGTGCAGACTCAAAAAGATGAGATTTGGTCATTGTCATCCAAGTCATGCTAAAAATCCGAGCCGTCGGGGCGTTCATCAACCCAAAAGCACAACACTAAAGTCAAACAAGCACCATGAACTGTGCTACTAGTCCAATGTAATGTCCCGACCATCCAGGTAGCACACTTTCACTTTGAGATATTGATACAGCATGAGGATGATAACTTCCAGCGCATTATTCTCGGCGGTTTGACCTGTCAGGATTATGCAACCAGAACGTAGCCGACAAAATTTTGGCCAATCGTTTGTTTAGAAAGGCTAAATAAGTGATATAGTTTTTGAAACAGAATGTGCTGATGAGTGGCATGGTATTTGAAGAGGTCTGTCCATTTCGGTTAATATTTATTTCGGTTCATTGAAGATGGCGTAAATGTGAATCCCAGCGGCTGAGAGACATATTTAATATCACTATAAAGTTCATCCACACAACTGGTGTGAATTAGACATCTATGTGCAGGCTGTGGAAAACAGAACGCCATCCAAAAACAATGCATCCCTCGTAAAAAAAAAAAAAAAAAAAAAAAAAAACCTTCAGTAATTTCTAAGTGCACAGCAATGAAAGAAAATCATTAAATGCACACCATCTTTAGAAACGTCTCCTCCACAGGTTAAAATGCTGGTTATTTCCCTTGTCCAAAACAACAAAGATCAATGAAAAATACAGAATTGTTTTAACATTAAAGTGGCTTCGAGAGCCCATTCAAATGTCGTTTTGCGTTTTTGCTTGTGGTCAATTGAGGTTTGTTTGTGAATACAGAACAGACAAAATATATGACTGATAGATACACAAGCACACACATATAAAAATCATAATCATATTAGTTTGGTCTAAAGAAAGACTGATCTACTTTGCGTTATAGTTAGTCTAGGGAAAGTGTAAGCACTTCCTGTGTCCACGATATTAAAAGTACAGTGGTCATATGGATGCGACGTGTGTTTGCGTGCACAGAAATATGGACGTATATGTGTGTGTGTTTGGGGTGGGTGTGTGCAATTAACTTGCTGATAGCTGGTTTGTCCCTCTGGCCTTAAAAAACATGAGGCTTAACATTAAATCAGATACACAGAATCAGTACAAAGAAGTATCTTGAAGTATTCAAGTTTACAACCTTCATGCTGGGAATGCAGGTAGAATGAAACTGAACTTGACAAGAATGCAACTGTTTTTTTGCTTCACTTAAAAAAAAGAATGTTAAGCGTAAAACTAGATACAGAATTAGATCTTTTTTTTCCCCAGAGGTTTGGAAAATTTCACGGTTCACATTATGGAATGCACAGTGCAAAAAAAATTAAGATTTATAAAACCCACAGTTGTCAAGATCGTTATTTCTTCTTCTTCTTCTTCTTTAGTGGTTAAATTGGTTAATAGTAATGACATCATAGAGTGGAGCCACTTTGTGGTTGCCAGGTGCAAGGAAACCCCTCATTTTCTCTCAGCACTTCAATAGTTCACTTGTCAGGGGTAGTAAAGTGGGCTGCCTTTAAAAAAGGTTAAATAATCCTCAACCGTTCCCACAAATCTTGTTTCACATCTCCAGCTAAAGTAAATAGTCTCTTTTGAGGCACCAGAGGTGAATATTTGCGAGTTCTTGAGCGCATCCTTTTAGTGAATGTTAAAAACACACTAACGCACAAAGCGGCCTCATGCGTTCTAGTGTGATTGTTTGTGTGGTACTTGAAAGGAGACGATGATGTGGATCCCAGAGCCCCAAATGATCTGTAGCTGCGGGTTGTTAGCTTAGCCGTGCTGCGCTGGTGGTCAGTGTTGAGGTGGTGTCTTTGGGGGAGGGACCATGATGAGGAAGCCACGCCCCCCGAGGCACTGCTGGTCTGAGGCACGGCTCGTTCACATGATGTGGAGCGCCATTTGGTACTGGAGAGTTTTTCAGACAAGTAAAGACCTGGTTTAAAGGGAGTCTTCGTCGTGCTCCATGGGTTCATCAGCAAGGCTGTAAAAAAATTAGGTCTATGTTTAGCATCAAACAATGGATTTTATGTTCAAGAATGCATCAAAAGCATAATTTCCTACAGCAGTGAAGCCCACAGTAGATTAGAAGGGAAATGAGCACCTATGAAAACATTAGCCTGAATTAACTTGGATTGCAGATTAGCCCCTTTCTGCAAAAACAAAATCCTGTAGGAAAATCTGGCTTTACCCGAATTGTTTTGTGAGTAAATCCGGTAGTAGAATGTGGTTGTCACACCCTGTGTTATTTTAGTAGTATTTATATATTACTATAGTATAGCTTTTATATATATTTCATTTTAATTTTAGTCATTTTATTATCTGCTTTTGTCATTTTTATTATTTTTTAGTTTTAGTCTTGTGTACAGAAGAAGATGAAGCACTATTGAGGAGTGACAAATTATATTAATCACATTTAGCAAAATTTGGTCATCAGAACGCACCTTTTGTTGGTCAAGACCCCCACAGAGAGGGACGCCATCGCATTCACTGTGTCTGTTTCCTCACAGTCTTTCCTCTGGGCACCCAGAAACGACATACCCACTGTGCTCACCAACGGCTTGAGGGACGACCAATACTGACCTGAGACAGAGGAAGAGACTTGACTGTTAACAGACAGGACGACAGGCATACTGGCATCAAACAATTAAAGGAAAAATTCACTCAGAAATATCAATTCGGCCATTATTTACTCTTCTTAATGTCATTCCAAACCTGTATGACTGTTTTTTCTTTTTTTTTTTTAAAGAGAATCACAAAAAAGATCTTTTGCAGTATGTCAAAGCTGCTCATTTACATAAAATGAAACTGCAGAAAGTACGAAAAAAGTAACCACAAAATAGTGTATACGACTTGTTTTTTTTGTAAAGACGGTAACACTTTACAATAAAGTTCATTAGTTAACATTAGTTAACTACATTAGTTAACATGAACTAATAATGAACTGCACTCATTTAGCATTTGTTAATGTTAATTTCAGCATTTACCAATTCATTATTAAAATCTTGTTAACATTAGTTAATGCACTGAACTAACATGAACAAACAATGAACAACTGTATTTTGATTAACTAACGTTAACGAAGATTAGTAAATACAGTAACAAACGTATTGCTCATGCTTAGTTCATGTTAATACTTTAACTAATGTTTAACTAACGAACCTTATTGTAAAGTGTTAACGAAAAGACTGGAATTTAAAGGGACAGTTCATCCAAACATTAAAATTTTGTCATCATTTACTCACACTCATTTCATTCCAAATCTATAAGATTTTTTTGTTAATCTTCAACACACAAATGGAGCTATTTAAATGAAACCTGAGAGATTTATGTTCCTCCACTGAAAGTCAGTCCAAGCAACCAAAACTTTGATGAACAGATTTAATTTAGGCTTTTATATAAACATTGATCAACACACATAAATTGAGCACATCAAATATAATAAACAGAAGTTCAAACATGCTTGCTTGACTTGCAGGTCTGCTCTTGCACATCAAGCAAGTACGGTTGAGCTTCCGTGACATTAGAGAACTATGGTGGAAGGAAAGATAATGACGACTTTTTAGTCGGTTCCTCAAACAAACATATTGTATGACCTCAGAATATACACTACCTATAGCCTCACATAGACCAGTGTTGAGTAAGTTACTCTAAAAAAGTAATGAATTACATCTTCAACAGTGTAATTAGATTACTGTACTAATTATTTATTACTAATCACTTTCTAAATCTCATATCAACGTTGACTAGTTGAACAAAACAAAAACATGAAATGGCTCTCTTAAGTCTTTCAAATAAATAATTTAAATTTGCATTAATTTGCATATTCTTGAACTGACCAAAGTATTTAAAATTAGAAGGTTACTTAAAAAAACTCACATTTTAACATTTGATGTTAAATTTTGATGTTTAATCCACTATTGTTTTATATCAAATTGTTGTATTATAGTCTATACCATATTTAATGCAATTACATCTGTAACTAAATTACAGAGTAATCCCTTACTTTACTTTTTCAAGGGAAAAGTTATTAAAGTAATTATTTACTTAGTAAAGAATTACACCCAGCATTGATATATACTACATTAAACAAAATAATATTGGTGCTTTTCTCTCCTTATTGGAGCTTTACCGAGTAAATCACTGTACATATAAAAAGAGCAGCTCAGACATTCTGCAAAAAATTTCCATTGTGTTCAGCTGAAGACAGAAAGTCATACAGGTATGCAAAACGTGAATGACAACAGAATGTTGACTGCAGGCAGATAATCACAATAACACAGAGAAAGCGTGAGAGAGCTAGTGTACGCCACGTAGTGTGTCCCGTACCGTTGTTTTTATTGGAATATTTTGGCAGAGCTGGAACCATGTGGTGAAACGTAGATGATCATGATTATAATTAATTACAAAGAATTAAACAAATGTGTGCTACCAGGAAGCCAGTGCATTTCAGGATAATTAGAGGCAGACTTGAGACGAGAGCGGCGAGAGACACTCACTCTGTATTTGTAGAACTCTCTGCAGTGAAAGCACTCCGTTGGCATTGGGCGTCTGCAGTAGAGTCGACTCAGGAAGAGGCTCCTAACAGAAAACCAGATGAAAAGCGTGTTTTTGTTATTCCTTTAAAACAAAGAGCACGTCATACAAGGCTTTGCCAGAAAGGTCATGTTAACACCCTTACATAACAAGACTGCTCAGAATTTGTTAATGGCAATTTTATAACAGGATTATAAAGGTATAATAAATGTGTTATAAAGTATTTGGACAGATCATGTATGAAATCTGACCTCCCGCCCCAGCAGAGCACTGACACAGGCCTCAGAAGCATCACATATGGCTGTGAGGTCGTGACCTCCCTCTAATGCTAGAACCACGCGTCCTCCTGCTAACGTCATCAGCTGCCGAGTCAAAATCCCAAAACCTGCAGAGAGACCAATAACAGAATTATCGGCACAGTCCAAACACAAGCTTTTCTGAGACCGCAATTTATATAAATTAATTTGATGTATTCATATCCATCATTCATAAGATGTTAACAGAAATATCCTACATTTAGCAGTGACTTTGTATCCTCCTAAAGGAGCAGGGTGTCCTTCTGCAGCATCAAACCCTGAAGAGACCAACACCACGTCTGGGGAAAACTCCTGAGCAATGGGCATCACCACCGTCCTAAACATCAAAACAATGCATAGACAACGCTTAGTTAATATTTTATCAGTGATGGCTGCTCATAGGTAAGACTGCATTAGTATCTTTATGCAAGAACAATTTCAAAGCATAAACCAAGAGAGGCTTAAATGGTTAGTTCACCCAAAAAAAATGGCAATTCTCTCATCATTTACTCATACTCATGTCATTCAAAACCTAAATGATTTAAGAAGTTCTTATTCATTTATAATCTTTACCTGTTAACCTAAACTTGAAACTGAATCATAAACAAATCAGTCAGACTGCTTTTGTGAACCTGGATCAACGGATTCATTAAAAGATCCAACTCAAAAGAATGATTCGTTCATACTTCTCTCATGAACACGGCAACAAAAGCCAGGGCACATGTCAAGATTGAATAACAAATTAAATTTCAGTCTGCTCCTGGCTTCAGAAGAATTGGAATAAAGTGCATGAGTCATATGGACTGCTTTTATGATACTTTTATGATGCTTTTGGATCTGATTTGAAGCTTCAGTGACCATTCATTGTAATTACACGGAAAAGCAACCAACTACATTCTTAAAAACATCTCCTTTTTTGTCCCAAGAAGAAGAAAGTCGTGGGGGAGAGTAAATGAATTTGCATTTTAATTTTAGGTAAAGTGTTCCTTTAAGGGGTGTTCTGAAGCATAACAAATATTATATTTTTAATGAAATGCAGGCAATATAAATATTACAAAATACACAAAAGCTCGATAAATAGTCACATTTATTATTAATAATAAGCAGAATTGTTCCATATTACTTTTATTCTTATTCTTTTGGGTGTATTTCTCAGATTTACATTAGTTCTAATCAAAGCCTCCACAGAAATATGTTTCATGTGAGATAAAAAGACTGAAAAGAAGAAAAAAGTCCAGTGGCGTTCCTGTTACAGTTGACAAATTCTACAAAAATTAAGCTGGCCAAAGCACAGCGTGACAATCCCAATGACTAAAGTGTTTGAATTAGGTTTTGTTAATAACCGCCTCGCTCTCTCTTCCTTCCTCGTCTCCCTCTTTCTTGCGCTCGGAGGACGCCAGCCCTGCCAGCGATTTTGCCTCTTGAGCGCATCACCGGCGAGTTCAAAGCGACCGCCGCTGCATCTGGTTCCCATTTGGAGCTTGTCGTTCTCCTCACGTCACTGACAGCCCGCCATCTGGGAGCCATTTGCCTTAATTACCCAGGATCCTCCACTACTCTCCCCCCCTCTCCGCCTACCCTCACCGTTGTTACCAACTCCGCCTCCCCTCTAGACCAATAAAACTACCCACGCTCCCCTGTGTGGAGAGGAACAATTTTAGTTTGGGTGGAGGGAAAGAGAGAGAGCGCAGCATTCATTAAAGACCAATAAAAGGACGAGAAAGAGTGTACAAGACACAGGAAGTCAAGGAGAGACAGGCTGGTTAGAGGCATAACATTCTGAAAACGTTCAGTCCTGAAGATCTTAAAGGTCTTTTTAGACGCCCACCCACTTTCACACAGGGATCCTGGTTAGCGTGTGGTTAGCAATGCCTCTCTGGACCAAAACCAAAAACCTGAAGCAGGCTTCCTTCAAAAATGCTAAAAACCTTTAATAAAACCACCCACCAGCGGCAATTAAGTTGCATGTGGAAGTGGCCAAGCTTGAGTTTGATCCCAATGCAATGAAAAAGCTGGGAATCATTTGAAGCCCTGCAAGTGTTTCAGACTACAATAAACACCTTGACTGATACAGGTTGGCAGTCGCCAGAAGGGGATAGTCCTGTTTAATTCTTGATCTCAAAGGTCTCAGTGCAAATACTAGTGCACAAGAACAAAGAAGAGAATCCAATGTTATATGAAGGACGCCCACAGGGAAGAAGACCTGGTTCTTGGCAAAACTGATGATGGAATGTCAAATGCTTCTTCCTGAACCCTGACCTGATGATGAACGGGCCATGTAAAGACTTAACAAGACATATGAAGTGGATGGTGGTGTGGTTGTGGTTATACTTCTGGACCCCGTATGATCCAAGAATAGAAAAGTTACTGTGTTCCCCAACAGCACTGTGCCCTTCACACAGCACTTAACACCTGCTTACTCCAAAGACAGTCGGTGCATCCAAAATTGCATACTGAGTAGATACCACATTAAGAATATGAACTTTGCGACCATTAAAAAAGTATGGGTTTCACTTTATTTTGATGGTCTCTTTAACACATTCTGTCGACTACAAGTAACGTTGCATCTACATGTCTAACTCTCATTAGTGTATTAGTAGACTTAGGGTTAGAATAAGTTGACATGTACTTGCAAAGATACTTCTAGTCAGTAGAATATCTGAGACCATCACAATAAAGTGTGATATTTGATACCAATCATTTATTTGAAAGCCATGTTTCTAGCATTTGTAAAAACCACATTCTTCCATCTTAAAAATATATCTAAACTATGACATATGCTCTCAATGACAAATGCAGAAAAGTTAGTTCATGCATTCATGACCTCAAGTCAAGATTACTGTAACTTTCTACTGGGTGGTTGTTCTGCTCGCTTGATAAATAAACTACAGCTGGTCCAAAACGCAGCAGCTAGAGTTCTTACTAGAACCAGAAAGTATGACCATATTAGCCAGATTCTGTCAACACCGCATTGGCTTCCTATTAAACATCGTATAGATTTTAAAATCTTGCTAATTACTTACAAAGCACTAAATGGTTTAGCTCCCCAGTACCTGAGCGAGCTCTTAATGCATTATAATGGATAGTCCTTCACGTTTATTGCAATCTCAGAATTCTGGCCAGTTGATAATACCTAAAATATCAAAATCAACCGCAGGCTTCTCCTATTTGGCACCTAAACTCTGGAACAATCTTCCTAGCATTTTTCAGGAAGCAGACGCACTCTGTCAGTTTAAATCTAGACTAAAAATGCATCTCTTCAATCTGGCATATACATAACACATTATCAATTTATGTTTTCAAATCCATTAAAGGATTGTTAGTCTGCATAAATTAGGCAAGCCGGAACTGGGAACACTTCCCTATAACACCAGATGTACTCGTTACATCAGAAGAAGAATGGCATCTACGCTAATATTAGTCTGTCTGTTTATCCCGAGGTCAATTGTAGTCAGTTGGATCCGGGCCGTATCCACATCAGATGGAGGACCTGCTTCTAGACACGACCACAACGCATCCCTGAAGTGTGAGCGAAGTGTCAAACTCAGTATAGTGTTCAGGGTGTCATAATCTCAGGTGATAAATTGAACCAGTCATAGTAAAGTTCTTCGGCAATGAACCCTTTCTTGATGTTTTAGCTAAAAACATTTTACACACTGCTACTCTAGCATCATGTTGAAATCAGCAAATATACCACATTAAATAATCATGGTGTCTTCCAATGTCCAAAATTCATTTATTTATGTGAAACTGATCCATATCTTCAGATACGACATGGTTTATATGAACATATTTCCAGGGAATACTGTCCCTGTTAAAGTGATCCCCTGAGTTAGTTGAGAATATCAAATAACAAAGTTAAAGTATACCTGAATGCGGCCAGGTACTCTGCATCGCCCATGGGAGGATCCAGTCCACCGGTCCACGCCACATTAACGTTAAAACCCTCACCGGCACCAGAACCCACCTGGGACGAATCAAACATGACGGCACTGCTTTTAAACACTGAAAACACTCCATTCACTGTGATCCTTTTTTGCTAAAGGCCATGATGCATGTGAGTTTATAGTGATTTACAGCAATAATTAAGAATCTCAACCAAAGAGTGTTGTATTTGGTAATCACTGATCTTTGCGTACTGACCTCTGCCGGTCCACCACTTCCGGGGAAGAAGTTTCCATTGTCGTAGCGATGGAGGGAGACGTAAAGGATGCTGGGGTCATTGTAGAAGATTTCCTGGGTGCCGTTGCCATGGTGAACGTCCTGAATGATTGATGCCGAAAAAAGATCAGGTTACAAAATTGTTTACATTCAGTACACAAAGGAACACTACAGCAAGTGAAAAAGCTAGCACTAAGACGTTTAACTTTAACACTTTCTTTTATTTGTAAGCATTTTATTTTATTTGTATTTTGGTTGCTGTTGAGTTAACATTAGCAGTACCTTTGTTTTTGGCCCAAAATCTGGAAGTAATTTGTTGAATGATTCAACAGTTCAACCGTACCGTTTAAAAGTTTGAATCAGGTGCAAATCAGTTCAATTGATTCTTTCGAAAACAATATTTTCAATTAGGTTTAATTGAAAATATCCCAGAATAATTGTAGAATTTTTGCAGTAATCAACTAGCATTGATAGCCAACTCACATACAGTTTAGTATATTGGTAATGTATCGGTAATAAGACAATACTAGCTATTTTATATTTATTAGATATTGTGTACTGTATGTAATGTGGATATATAATTTCTTTATTTTTCATTCTGTACATTACTCTGTTGTGATGCCCGAATTTACTAAAAAACTCTTTTATTGTTTTAATCTGTATAATAGGGATAGTCTAGATATATTAATAGATTTTCAATATTAGCCATCATATCAGTTGCTTGACATAACATGAAAATAATTCTTCTATTAAAAAATAATTGTTTTATGGTTTTCGGACAGAATTTGCATGCCCTGAATCGAGAGCTCTCACCCAGTCAACGATGAGGATTTTACTGGCACTGAGTTTCTGCTGGAGCTGCTTAGCAGCGATCGCCACAGAGTTGAAGAAACAAAAACCCCTAAGAGACAGAAAGAGATTAAGTGAGGTCTCCCACATTAAATACCATCAATTATTGGAAACGAAACAACAAAACTATGTAGTAGTAGTACACAAACAAATATTCTCACGCAACTGAACTCAGCGGATGTGCAATTTTATCCTAACAGACTGAAAGAAAGTCTTGAGGTATAGTCGAAAAGCATTTAAATATGGACATATACACAAATATTAAACATGGAAACTTCAAGCAGATGATAAGACATGCACTGGGAAGTAAGGGAGCGAGGTGAAACGCTGAGAAATTTGGAAAGAGCAAACTCAGCAGGGTAATAACTTCTAAATAAATCAGCGTCTTTCCTCCCGTTCCCTCCAAACCTTCATTATCAAGCCATAAATATCCACACACACGGACAGGCGTGCTGACGCTGCAACACACGCCGAACGCGAGGTGACAGAGTGCACATGTGCAAACAACACCCACGTCAGACAAACACTACACTCCTTATTCCACACTCTAGCCATCAACACACATGTACAGGAAGAAGAATTTCACTCATGACCACAATAAATGAACCCAAACTCACATGCACAATATACTGTACATTACCAAGCACTCACATTTATTACTATTTTATGCATTCCTTTTATTTGAAGAAATCTTTAGTAGACAGAATATTTTAAATATTTGTTTAATGGCATCTTTTTACAAATGAAGACCAGGATCACAGATACTGCTACTGCTACTGATGTCTCTATGAAATGTATTTTTTTTAACATTAATTCAACATTAGAGTATAACGGAAAGTGTTTAAGTAATTAAGTAATTTAAGTAAACTTAAAACAATCTTCACATAAACCCATTATAATAAATGTCATATTTACCTGTGGCCTTAGAAATATAGGCCTACAGAAATTGAATAACGTTATCAAACACTTTACAGTCTCAACTGCATAAATTATAAATTAAATATATAGTAATCCTTATTAAAACTACAATTTTCTCTGGAATCTATGTTCTTTGATTAACATTAATGACAGACATCACAGCAACTGGTTTATTAGGCCACTGTCACTTTAAGAGTCGCCGCCGCTGAACATGAACATCTCGTTTTCTCACAACTCTTTACGGTCAATTAAGAAATGATTTAACTAAATTAAGACTGCTCTTATAAGGATACTCGACAAACGGGCAACCTGTCACTCACATGAGATCCACCAATAGCAAACCACAACCATACACTCGGTTCCACATGGAGAAAATCAAGTCCCACCCTATTTTGTTCTTGTTGGAGAAGCCGTTTCACTTGCATATATGTCACAATATGGAGGAAAATATCGCAAGTTCTGTTTCATGCCGACTGAAAACAAACTCAAGCAATGTACAGAACAGTTTCTGTATGTAACAGCCAGACTTACATGGGGTTTGACGGGTCTGCGTGATGTCCTGGTGGCCTAACCACAGCAAAGCCGTTCTGAAACATGGAAACCAACATGTCATTAACTGCGCATTTACCAGTCGCCTCGCACACAGAAATGATGTTTTCACCAAACTGCTTCAACAAACGGGCCACCACTTTCAGTTAAAGCAATAAAGCCATTTCCCTGAAACATCCCCTATAACCTTCATTAAGTTTAATTACCAGCAGGGGATTTGAGTGATTGAACCATTCCCTCATGGTCGTTACAGTTTTCCACGTCTTAATCAGTTTGCTACTTGGTTCATTTTTATTTGAAGTAATGGTAATTACAAAGGCTCTCTGAAAGGAAATGAGGACTTGATTCTGATTGGTTGACACATGATCCAAGAGTGTTGACTGAAGAAAGCTACTAAAGACATATTTAAAACAGTTCATGTGACTACAGTGGTTCAACCCTAATGTTATGAAGCGACAAGAATACTTTTTGTGCACCAAAAAAACTAAATAATGACTTTTTTCAACAATTTCTAGTGATGGGCGATTTCAAAACACTGCTTCATGAAGCTTCGAAGCTTTACGTATCTTTTGTTTCAAATCAGTGGTTCGGAGCATGTATCAAACCGCCAAAGTCACGTGATTTCAGTAAACGAGGCTTCATTATATCATAAGTGTTTCGAAACGTTTCAAAATTTCACTGGTTCACCACTGGGGGGGCGATGATCTCTGTGAACCCATGAATCAAGTCTACAGGTTTTACCTGATCTGTGATCAGTTTTATACATTTGTAGATGTTTTAGTTAGACATTAGTAGGCCTATAATTAAAAAGAATAATAGTAGCTAAACAGCTAAACAGGCCAATAAGAGATTATTAACTACTTTTATTCTTTCGTGTTCTGAAATCATGTGACTTTGGCAGTTTGATACACGCTCTGAACCATTGTTTCGAAACAAAAGATTCGTAAAGCTTCGAAGCTTCATGAAGCAGTGTTTTGAAATTGTCTATCACTAGAAATTGTTGAATAAAATCAACAATTGGAGCATAAAAAGTATTCTCGTTTCTTCATAACATTTAGGCTGAACCACTGTAGTCGCATGGACTGTTTTAAATATGTCTTTAGTACCTTTTTGGGCACTGAAAGTGTAAATTAACTTGCTGTCAATGGAGGTCTCACTGAGCCATCGGATTTCATCAAAAAAATCTTCATTTGTGTTCCAAAGAGGAACGAAGGTCTTGCCACAATAATTTTTATTTTTGGGTGAACTAACCCTTTAATCACTGTATTTATCACATTGCATTTCTCATTCGGCTTTACAGCAAAGCAATCTGGGGCAATAATCAAACAATCTCTCTTCTCTCTCATATGTACCAAAGTCATATCAGTGAATCATTTTAGTGAATCAGTTTGTTTGCATGGATGCACCGGTCATGATTTAGTGATTAATTTCGACCCTTGCATCGAAATATTTAGGCTACTGAGGTCTGTCACAACATTGAAACCTCATTCTTGTTTTATTACTTATAAAATGTAATGATTTTCAATGCTCTAATTTAGATGTTTCTTGCCAGATAATGTCTTTAAGAATTAAATGGTATAATCAGATAATTACACATCAATGCAGATAAACAGCTTCAATGTAATTAGTTGTACATGCTAATGTTCAAAAGTTTGGGCTCATTAAGATTTTTTTAAAGAAATAATACTTTTATGCATCAAAGATGCATTAAATTGACAATAAACCCATTTATAATGAAATATTTATATTTTAAATCAATTGTCTTCTAAAAAAAAACATGGTTTCCACAAAATTATTAAGCAGAACTGTTTTCAACATTGATAATAATCAGAAATGTTTCTTGAGCATCAAATCAGCATATTAGAATGATTTCTGAAGGATCATGTGACTCTGAAGACTGGAGTAATGATGCTGAAAATTCAGCTTGATCACAGGAATAAATTACATTTAGATATATTCACATAGAAAACAGTAATTAGCTTAATGACTTTGTTAAATAAGGGTCTAGGTGAGCTACTCTAAATTATTTGTAGCTTTGCAGCTGTAGCTTCTTCAACACTGTGCATATTTTTATCCTATTTCCAGGTTTGTTTCAGTACTAGGTTGCGTTGTCAAAAACTAGTAACATCAGAATGGGCTTTTTCTAAGCCAAACAGTAGGTAAAGAAGTCGTTGCACACCTGAGAAATGTTTTGACACATATACACAGGTGGTAACTAGGACTGCAGACCATTGCATTACTGAAAATGAATTATCAATAATACAATGGTCCATTGTCGATTATTCTGTACTCATTCTATCTAATAAGAAGCAGCTGACCTACTGTACTAAACAGATGCCTAAAATCAATAGATTTTTGTATATTGTTCTGAACCGACCTTGAGCTCTCCTTTAGCCACTCTGAAGGCCAGCTCCGTCACGCTCCCGGCCGCCATGCGAGACGCTGTGGAGGTGTGCATCTCGTTCCAGATGGTGTCGTTGTCCACCTGTCCAAACACAAGCAAAGAGCTCTGGTGAAGGCTAAAAATCTGTTGATCTATTTATTTACTCCACTTAAGAGTAACCAATCCGTTCATAAACAAAAGTGCTTGGCTCAGTGATTTATGTGCATGTAAACCCGAGTTAACACATGATTTTGAGAAGGTTTCACAGTGTGCGCCTCCACCCAAGCCCTGGCTCACGTAATCCCTAAGCGCCGCGCACATGACGAATAATCTCTGTCAGTCACCCATTCTGCCAGAATAAAATGATGTAGCTGAATTGTCTTGGCGTACACTAGCACATTTATCATTATGACAGCCATGATCAGCGTTCATAAATCTGCAAAGCCGCAAACAGCGGTTCAAGTGAAGGGCACGGCTGCACGATGCCAGCGTTACATGCTGTGCGACGGGCACTTACGGAAAGTCTGCTCGTAAACTGACGAAACAGAGATGTGCTCGTCAACAACCGCAGACAACAAGACGAGGTGGAATTTGTACTCATATTTTAACGATCTCATTTTTAACCCACTACTTAAACCCATCAGTAAACTGTCCGTAATCCTATTCACATAACAGATGAATGAATAACCAGCTGTACGCGTTCATACAGATGTGAACGCTGGAGAATTATGATGAAATATGTTTACCCAACCATATTTGTATAAAGATCACTCATGCTTGCAAAAGTATTTAGATGCTTATTTTTGTTGTAAGCATCCACAAGGCGAAGTGTGTGTTACAAATTACAGAACATAAACTGCATTTCAAGAATACACTAAAAGAAAGAGGCTAGAATGACCGACACTATAAATAGATTTCCTGTTATGTGTCATACTAATGCTATGTTTAAATATTCTTTGTGTGTGGTCTACATATTGCCATAAACACAGCCTCTCATCGCTGCGCCGGTTTGCAGATTACACGCATTATCATATTGGAGAATGACAAAGGCCTAATATGTGATATTTTGAGCTAGATCAACTTGTTCAGTTGTTCTTATCTGTGCAAAACTTGCGGACATAATGCTAATACACTAGCGCTCAAAAGTCTGGGGTTGATAATATGTTTTTGAAAGAAGTCTCTTATGCTCACCCACACTGCATTTATTTGATCAAAAATACAGTAGTATTGTAAAATATTTTTATAATTTAAAATAACTGTTTTCTATGTAAAAATATTTTAGAATGTAACTTATTCCTGCTAAATTTTCAGCATCTTTACTCCAGTCTTCAGTGTCACATGATCCTTCGGAAATCATTCTAATATGATGATTTGATGATCAAGAAACATTTCTGATTATTATCAGTGTTGATTAATATTTATGTGGAAACAGTGATTTTTAATGGATAGAAAGTTAAAAAGAACTGCATTTGAAACAGCATTTTTTAGTTTTTATTTGAAATATAAATTTTTTATAACACTAAATGTCTTTACTGTCACTTTTGATCAATTTAATACACCCTTGATGAAGTAAAAAAAAAATGTACTGACCTCCAAACCAAACGTTTGAACAGTAGTTTGTTGTAGCGGTTGCTAGGGTGTTACACTGACTTATAATCTGACTGGTTGCTAATTGCCATAGCAACCAATTGGATTATATTACTATTGTTTTTGGTAATTGTACGCTCTTGCATAGTCTTTAGCTTTTTTCACACACTGCCAAGGAACAGATAACCTATTATAACTATTGGTCTACCGTTATGTATTTTGGAATATTTCTCAGAGAGCAGGGTGGCTGATATAGGCCTATATGATATCACACTATTTCACTTAAAGATAGCAAATAACACATGCATAATTCCAAGTGAAATGTATATTTATTTTATATCATATTTACTAAAATAATTATAAATAAATTTGAAAATGAATCAACTTGACAATCAGTTTACTTATTTAAAAAATAAATCTGTAAAATAAACACATTCATCATTCGGTAACCCTATAGCATTTTTGGGTAACACTTTACAATAAGGTTCATTTGTTAACATTAGTTAAAGGTGCCCTAGAATCAAAATTGAATTTACCTTGGCATAGTTGAATAACAAGAGTTCAGTACATGGAAATGACATACATTAAGTTTCAAACTCCATTGCTTCCTCCTTCTTATTTTTAAATTTGTTTAAAAGACCTCCGAAAAACAGGTGAATCTCAACATAGCACCAACTGTTACATAACAGTCGGGATCATTAATATGTACGCCCCCAATATTTGCATATGCCAGGACATTTTCAAGCCATTACACAAGGGAATCATCAGACTAGGTAAGCAAGCAAAAACAATAGCGAAAAATGGCAGATGGAGCAATAATAACTGACATGATCCATGATTACATGATATTTTTAGTGATATTTATGAATTGTCTTTATAAATGTTTCGTTAGCATGTTGCTAATGTACTGTTAAATGTGGTTAAAGTTACCATCGTTTATTACTGTATTCACGGAGACAAGAGAGGTATCGTTATTTTTATTTTTAAACAGGGCAGGGAGTGCGCGATTTAAAGGGACCGCAGCCTGCATAGTTAATGATGCCCCAAAATAGGCGGTTAAAAAAAATTATTAAAAAAAATCTATGGGGTATTTTGAGCTGAAACTTCACAGACACATTCAGGGGGCACCATAGACTTATGTTACATCTTGTAAAAACTGGTTCTAGGGCACCTTTAATGTATTAACCTATGTATTAACCCAATGAACAATACATCTGTTACTGTATTTATTAATCTTCGTTAATGTTAGGTAATAAACATCCAGCTGTTCATTGTTTGTTCATGTTAGTTCACAGTGATAACAAATAAAACTTTAGATTTTTAATAATGCATTAGTAAATGTTGGAATTAACATTAACTAAGATTAATACATGTTGTAGAAGTTCATTCTTAGTTCATGTTTAACTAATGTTAACTAATGAACCTTATTGTAAAATGGTACCATCTTTTTCACAAATAAATAAGTTGCTGAGGAACACAAATAAATAAAAGTAAACCCTCTAAGCAGCAGTACTAGTAATCTGAGCACACTGGGAATCCCATTTTCTTAAAGACCAGGTAGCACTAATTTCACATACAGTACATAGTGCATAAGAAATGAGCACCACCAACAGGATGGAGTGCAGCATAGTTTTAAATCAAAGATTTAAAGCCGTGTGCTCGTGTCCCCTCTGACAGCCAAAAGTCCCGCTTCCAAAACATACTGTCCCAAGAAATATCAAAATATCAGCTGATGATTATAACGGTTTTGGCAATTATCTGTCAACCACTAATTATAAACCTTCCTCAGTCATACAGCCTGTTTATGAGCTAAATGGGAAACCAAGTGCTTCAATATCCGCACAAACCAACAAGACAGCGCCATCTGTACTGTTTAGTGTTGAGGGAAATCATTTAAAAGGAAATCAGCCATCGGATCTGTGCATTTGGCCTTGTAGCAAATGCAGCATGTGAAATTTTGCATCAGGTCCGTCCTTCAATGTAAGTCTATGGGATTTTATTATCCACTTTATCATCTGCCAAGTGAAAATCATAAATTCTGATAGATTTGAGGTATAATTCATGTCCGTAGCATAAACAGTGCCAGCTGAATTTGATACTTGGGGCTAGAGATTTGAACAAACCCCTCACTCTAAGTATGAGTGGTAGTAATAGTGATGTTTGCTTTAGTAAACAGCACTAGAACCATCATTAATCTAAAAAAGCACATTCACAAGGGGTAGGAGAGTATGGGATGTCCATGAGAAGAAAGAATGAGGTTATACATTCCCCTCTCTCCCTTTTGTTTGTTGCCCTGCTCCCCACATCTTCCTTCTCTCTTTTCTCTTTCATTTTCCCTCATCCTTTTTTTTTTTTTTTTTTTTTTTTTTGCAGAACTTGCATTGCTTGTGGTTTGGCACTGTGAACAATGAGAGGGCTGGAATTTCTTTTATCCTTCATGGCACATATTGTTCCAATCATTCCACATGGACCTGCTCTGAGCTTGATCGTCAGAGTGAAGTTTTCAACATTTTCTCCAAATTTTCAGCAGGGGTGCTGCCCGGGTAGACTGTGCTGGAATCAGTGATCTCTGACTTCAGATATATAGTGAAAGCGACTGGCAGGCCCTCATATGGAAAGTCCACACATGCCATATAGACTGTCGGCCAGTGGTTCTCTGTTGAGCAGGTGTCACCGTAGGCTCAGCAAAAGTCTACATTGAGGGAATGTAGTGGCCGCTTGTCATGAGCACTGCATACAACTCAGTATTTCAAATGGCACACTCTACGGCAGCATTGTCCAATCCTGCTCCTGGAGGGCCACTGTCCTGCAGAGATCATCTCCAACCCCAATTAAACACACCTGAACCAGCTAATCAAGGTCTTACAAGGCATACTAGAAACTTCTAGGTGTGTTGAGGCAAGTTGGAGCTAAACTCTGCAGGACAGTGACCCTCCAGGAGCAGGTTTGGACACCCCTCTCTACGGCATCGTGTACTACAGTGACAGTCAAGACAACACACATCAGGATATTCACACTGTTCACTTAAATGGTTATTTCACCAAAAAATGAAAATTCTGTCAGCATTTCTCACTCTCATGTCACCCTTAAACCCATAAGACTTGTCCATCTCTCGAAACCCAAATTAAGATATTTTGGTAACATTTTATAATAAGTATACAGTAATAAAGCACTTACAAATCATTAACAAACTATTAGTATATAGCTAATTCATAGTTAATATATTGTAGTCTCTACATTGTTAATATATTAATAGGCTATATACAAATAGTGAGTTCTTCATTCATTGCCACTGTAATTAACACAAATGTTTAATTAGCTCATAGTAAAGGAATGGTTAATTGGTTATTAGGAGTAAATCGTTCTCATTTTAGATTAGATCATGAAAAATTGCATTCATATTCAGTGTTCCTCAAAATGTTTACAAATACACACACGCACACACACTGGCATATATGTTGCACAATGTAGGCGTAATGGATTTTATATATATAATTTTAGGGAAATAGATAGGGAGAACCGAAATAGAATTTCCAAGCAGATAATGATATCTGATAATAAACAGTGTTTTTGCATTATAACCCTTTCAATTTATGATATAGGTTGTTAATAACCGTAATAGAAACTAGTAAAAACATAATACAGATCAAATAGATATGTCATTTATGATGCATGATTTATGAGTCTTGAATATAAAAATAAAAGAATATTTATTTCACTCACAAACTATACCGAACATTTGTTTGTGAGAAAGAATATAGCAGAGGTTGCTTTTTGTCATGTTTTACTTATTACTTTAAGAAACAAACAGAGAAAGGAAAATGGGTTACACTTTATTTTGATGGTCTACTTTAGACATTCTAGTAACTATAAGTAACTTTGCAACTACATCTCAACTAACTCTCATTAAACTGTTAGTAGACTGTTAGGTTAGGGTTCAGGTTAGTAAAGTAAGTTGACATGTAGTTACAAAGTCACTTAGAGTCAGTAGAATATCTGTTGGGGAAAATCAAAATAAAGTGTTATCAAGTGTTAAGCAGACAGTCTACTAATACTCTAATGAGAATTAGTTGACATGTAGTTGCAAAGTTACTTGCAAAAACATGCTGAAAGTGGACTTTCGAAATAAAGTATTACCAGAAAATGGTCTATTTTAACTTACAGCAGATGATTCTGATTAAAACAAGGCCAAACACAGCGTAAAATGACGCATGGATCTTGAAATAACCCACACAGAGCAACATGACATGCTAACTTGGCAAAAAACACCATATTTTTCCGGTTTATGCTTCTATGCACACAAAGTAAGTTTTACTGTATGTGCCAAAATTATACTATATACTGTAAGATTCTTGCCATAATTCCACTTTCCGTATCAATAATAATCATTTAATTCCCCCAGTTATCAACAAATAATATATTGACCACCAACATATCAAGCATCTCTACTTAATTTCCGATCTAACATGTTTCTTTATGGCCAAGTTGGTGTGTTTGAGGCCGTGTGTTTTAGTGTGTGTTTTCACTTACCCCGACTCCCCCACAGGGCAGCATGACGAACATCCGCTGTGACAGTATGCCTGTTGGACACAGAGTGACGTCAGGCAGATTAACTGTCATTCTCGCAATCGACATTTGACATTTCCAACCCTTTAGTCATTTTGAAAGTCGCTTATATTCATGTGTTGGCGTGCATGTGTGTCTTTGCTTTGAAATATTAGGTGTTGTGCTGGCCAGGCTGCAGCTGACTCATGTCTATCAGATCTAAATCATATGTGTGTGTGATGATGTGTTACCGGCCAGTTTGCGATTGTCCAGTTTGAGGCGATTGAGTGGATTGGTGCCGTACAGCAGGACGTGACGCTCCGTGTGGACAGACTGTAACTCTTCTAGGGTGGCCTTCCTTCCTCGAATACTCTGTAGAGGAAGCAAACACATCAAAGATGATGAGAGAGATGTTTTATGGTGCAAACATGGGTGTCAGCAATAATGACATTGGAGTTAATAAAAGCAGGGCACTTTCTGGACATTTTGTTGAATTCCCACCCCTTTTTTTCAATTCTGTCAAACTTTCATCAGTATAATGAAAGTGAATGAGACCTGAAGCTTCAAAAAGGGGCAAAAAAGTGTGGTCTTCTTTATCTTCTGAAGTCATTCAAAAGATTTGTCTGAAGAAAATTTGGTTACACTTTAGGGTCCAATTCTCACTATGAACTAACTATTAACTACGACTTTTGCCTCAATAATCTCCTAATTACTGCTTATTAATAGTTAGTAAGATAGTTGTTAATTTTAGGTACTGGGTAGGATTAAGGGCTGTAGAATATGGTCATGCAGAATAAGGCATTAATATGTGCTTTATAAGTACTAATAAACAGCCAATATCCCAGTAATATGCATGTTAATAAGCAACTAGTGAATAGTGAGAATTGGACCCTAATGTCATTATTTAGTGAAAATTGAGCTGTTGTGATCAGTGGTTAGATTCACGAAAATCTTCTTCAGAAAGAATTTAAGAAATGTCTGAAGATAAATTCTAAGAAGTTTGTAAGAATGCATTTTTTTTTTAATTAAGTTCTCAAATATTTTCTTAAGATCAACTAGTGTTGTCAAAAGTACTGACTTTGGTACCAAGTCGGTACTGAAATTTAAAAAATGTGACAATACCAGCATTTCCCCCTTGCATTTTGAGTGCTGTTGAGTGGATTCTTAAACACCTCTGATTGGCCATTGTGTTCACACGCTCAACAGACATGTCTGAGAGCGATTATACAGTTACACACATATATACACTGATATATTAGGGATCCGCTGATACGTGCCTGCTTTCAAATGCTCCCGTGGCTGCGTTTTTAATGCACTGTGTAATTTAAATGTGTTCTATTGTACTGCTTAACATTTGAAACAAACTACTGAGACAACTTCGCTTTGGGCATTTAAAACAAGTTGGAGGGTGCCATAACTTTCTGAGGTTATTTACAATGATTTTTATGATTTTTTTTAAGGAATTCAAATACTTCTTTGACTGGTTTCACAGACAAGGCTTAAGCTAGTCCCAGACTAAAATGCATGTTTGAGGTGTTTTAACTGAAAGCAATTTGTACTGACATATCTTAAAATATGTCAGTGTCATTGTTTTGTCACAAGATGCACACCAGTAATGTTTTTTCTAAGGCATATTTATAAAAGCCACTTAAATGTCCTAATTGAACCAAGGCCTAATCCTGGCTTAATCTAAGCCTTGCCTGTGAAACCAGGCCTTAAGTTTTGTCTTTAAGGAAAAAAAAAGAAAAACATTCTTAAGAAATACAAAATATTTTTAACTTAATACATTTTTAAAGTTAGAAAAAGAGAATAAAATAGCAGTTAAAGGGTTAGTTCACCCCAAAAAATGAAAATTCTGTCAATAATTACATCGTTCCCAACCGTAAGACTTTCGTTCATCTTCGTTGCACAAATTAAGATCTTTCTGATGAAATCTGAGAAATTTCTGTCCTTTCATTGACAGTCTAAGTAACTGACACTTTGACGCTTCAAAAAGTTCATGAACAGATCGTAAAACGAATCCATATGAATTGAGTGGTTTAGTCCAAATGTTGAGACCCGACCACTTTATATGATGAACAGACTGAATTTATTTAGTTAAGAAGAAGAATTTTATTCTTAAGAATGTTTTGCAAATCTGGCCCCAGATGATTGATTCAGTGAGTTTATTTGAGAACCAGTCAGTGTCATGAGAAATCAGGTCAGGTTCACTAGTATACTAAGTACAGACTAATGACATTATATTTAAATATTAACTGTGATTTTTGTTATAATTTGCTGTTACAAAATAGTGAATAATAACACAAATCGGATATAATGTAATTTCTTTCCCTTGATAAACTGTAAATGATAATAATAAATAAATAAATAAATAATAATAATAAAATGAACAATTCATTCTTTTAAAAACTTAAATATCTGGATATTTAAGTTTGTTGTGAATACGTGTAGGGTAAGTAAAAATGCAAAGTGTATAAGGATATATGCATGCAATGTTATTACATAAGCTATCTAAAACAGGCAATAATGGTCATTATAACATAGTTCAAACTACATTTACCATAACATTTTTTTGTAGGAATTATATCAGGCGTTATATCAAGTCAGTGCATTATAAGTTCACTGAGCCAATCGGATCAGTTTTGCAAACTTATAGCAACTTAAATTTCAGTCTGTTCCTCACATGAATCTATCATGTAGCTTCACAAGACTACAATTTAGTAGATAGTGTCATATAGACTACTTTTATGATACTTTTATGGTACTTTTTTGTCTTTTTGGAGCTTTACATACTAAAAAGAAGTCTAAAAATTGGTCTTTTGTGTTCTACAGAAGAAAAGAACATCATCCAGGTTTGTTACAACATGAGGGTGAAGAAATGATGAGATGGGATAAACCGGGATGGTTTATAAACCGGTAAACCGGGACCCTTTAATGTGGATGTGTACAAGCAAATATCATGTTAGAATGATGGGACGGATTACTCAGTGCCCCCTTTAGGAAAGGAGAGGAATTGCAGGCTGTAAATACCTCACACTGGCCCCTGAGGCCCCTCTCCTGCAAGCGGGACCAGATGCTCTGGATTCTCCCAGCATGCTCCGGGTGGCTGCTGTTGTCTCCACACGTGCACTGGTGCTTCAGCATTTGGGAGTCGTACACCAGACCTACACAAACATTGTATTGAGGTTTTAGTCAGTGTGAATGAATCATTCGGTGAAGAGCGACGGGTGGTTGGAGGAGACTCTTTACCCGTGGTGAAGCGGGGTTGGCTCTGGGGCGGCTCTGTTGCCGTGGTCAGAGGCAAGGCTTTGTCCGGCAGCGTCAGTGAGGTGGAAGCAGGAGACGACTGCGTACGAGAGAGCGGCCGGTGTATGCCGCCGATCATCATAGGTACCGCCAATGTCTCCATGTGAGCCGTCTGTCTGCGGAGCTGCTGAAGTTGTTTTTGTGTTTCCCACAGACGTGACTGCAAAGAAAGCATTTCAGGATGTTTTATGAAAACATGTTTACATGCACTGCTGGAAAGTGCTTCTCTAACTGCATCTGAGATAAATGCCTGTAATTTAATAATTTATTTGACGTGGGAAAAAATCCTTCTCATTTACTATAGTATGAATAACTGAGGATATATGACATATTAATGGTATTTATACCTCATGATAGATGGTGTAAATTAAAATGAAAATAAATAAATAAAAAGAAGCAGCTATAAATCAAACAAAAAATTATCTCATGCTAATTTGTTGTACTGCTTTTTATTGTATCACAGTAATGATCATCAAATTCAAGTTGTTATGGATAATAATGAGAATTTCTAACAAACTCAAAAATAAAACATTGCGACATTACAGTAAATGAGTACTGGGGAGAAAAAAAATTCCACAAAATAATGTCAGTTTAAAAAAAAAAATCTTAACGGTACAAACATACATTTTTCGATTTTGAGATCTACACTACTGTTCAACAGTTTCTATAAATGTAAAGACATTTATAACATTATAAAAGATTTCAAGTTGAAATAAATGCTGTTTTTTTTCTATTCATAAGTGAATGATGCTGAAAATTCAGCTTTGATCACGGGAATAAATTACATTTCTATATTAAATTACAATTATTTCAAATTTTAATAATATTTTATAATGTTACTGTTTTTGAACAAATAAATGCAGCCTAATAAAATCTTACAGACTGTAAACTTTTTTTACTTAGATATGTATTTTTGTGACATTCAACCACATCAGTCATTGTAATATTTCAATTATCGGCTTCCCCCTCACCTATAATATAACTTATTTTTCAATTATGTATAATAACATTTTGTCAGACCTTTTAGTATAACAAAACTTGTATGGCTTATTGATCTTCTTCACATTTGGTTCTAACCTGGTTGAGAATGAGGGTGTGCTGCAGGTTAATCTGCTCCTCCTGACACTCCAGCTCTCTCTGTGACTCCGCCCTGCCCCTGCCCTGGTGGGCGTCGCCGGCTGACGGCCCCACCTCCTCTGAGTCCATGTCCTCTGAGGGGATCTGCCGGAGACGAGGCTTCTCGCTGGACTTCGACATGAGCTGTAGGACACAGAGATCGTCATCGATTTTTTTCTCCTTTGAGATAATTTATTATTGTATGTTGTAGTGTCCTGTACTAAAATCCCATATACTTCTTTTAGTAACACTTTACAATAAGCTTACATTTGTTAAAGAGGAACTATTCAGGATTAAATTTTGTTTCTGGGCTCTACTAGAATATGTTTTCACACAAAAAACACCTTTACATTGTTGCAGCAGCTCTCTTCTCAGTCTGTCAGTAACGCTCTGTTTAGTTCCTGTCTCTTTGAAGGCCCTCCTTCCAAAGCTCTGATTGGTCGGCTGGACCAGTGTGTTTTTATTGGTCAAACGCTTCAGGCATGTTTGGGAAATATCATGCCCCTTGTCACAACAGTGAGTTTCAACACACTACTAATTAGTTATATCTAAAGTTTAATGTCTAAAGTGGACCGTCGAAAAAAAGCCCCCGATATATCTCTGCTCAGGAATTTCAAACTTCGTTTAACCCCTAAACAAAAAAGAAGCGATGAGCAGCTGGTCTGAGTGAAGCGATGTGCGACAGGCATGATCTGTACCTTGCCCAGGTGCGTCTGCTGTTTGAGTCTCTCCAGCAGCTGTGCGCTGTGCTGCTGCTGCTGGAGCAGGTGAGGATGGAGGGCGCGGGGACTCTGGGGCAGCGGCTCGGACCGCGTGCGGCTCAGCGGCTTATGAGGACCAGACGCACTGAACTGCAGGGGAACCGGACCCAGACCTGGAACTGATCACAAGCAGCAGGAACAAATCTGAGAATAGTTTCAGTAGATGAAAGCATAGTATTCAAGCTAAATATAAAAACATCATGCCACAGTAGAAAATGATCCACGACGGCTTAAATATAACAATTTGAACTCAATGAACATGGTACATGAATTCTAAACACAAAAAAAAATTATATTTATAATACGTTTTATCATATTTTTGACATTGGATTTTGTATTTTTTAAGTTTTTTCAATATTTCGGTTTTGTTTACTTACTAATAAGAAACAACAACTAAGATTATTAAAATCTGCTCAATATAAAAATGTATTAAATAAAATAAATATTCTTAATGTCGTGCACTACCATTCAAAAGTTTGGGGTTGGTAAGAGTTTTTCATGGTTTTGAAAGAAGTTTCTTATGCTCACCAAAAAAAAAACAAACAGTAATATTGTGAAATATTATTTAAATTTAAAATAATTGTAATTTAATATATAAATGTCATTTATTCCTGTGATCAAAGCTGAATTTTCAGCAACATTACTTTCAGTGTCACATGATCCTTCAGAAATCATTCTAATATGATGATTTTATAATCAAGAAACATGTATTATTATTATTATCAATGTTTAGAACAGTTGTGCTGCTTTATATTTTTGTGGAAAATGTGACGCATAAAATAGAATATTGTATATATGTATTGTAACATATAATATATTGTCACATTATAACTGTATTTACTATCATATTTCATTATGAAATAAATGTTTTTCTCTAATACACGTTGGACACAGTTAACGGTAGTTAACCCTTTTATTCAATATTTTTTGCAACCTCCTTTTGCCAAGATAACAGCTCTGAGTCTTCTTTTATAATGCTCGATGAGTTTGGAGAACACCTGACAAGAGATCAGAGATCATTCCTACATGCAGAATCTCTCCAGATCCTTCAGATTCCCAGCTCCATGTTGGTGCTTCTCGTCTTCAGTTCACCTCACTCATTTTCTATAGTGTTCAGGTCAGGGAACTGGGACGGCCATGGCAGAAGCTTCATTTTGTGCTCAGTGACACATGTTTTTGTTGAAATCAAGGAGGATTTTTCTTGAAACCCTCCCAAACAACTTGAAGGTGTTGTTTGAAAAAAATGTTTTCTCCATCTGTGATCTTCAGAGAGTCTTTGGCCACTCAAACTTTCCTCCTCAACGTGCATTAGGACAATATAGACACGTCGTCTTTCAGGCAGATTCATAACATCTTTAGTTGATTGGAACTTCTTAATTATTGCCGTGATGGTGAAAATGGGGATTTTCAACTATTTTTCTTACAGCCACTTTCTATTTTGTGAAGATCAACAATCTTTTGCTGAACATCAGAACTTTATTCTTTGGATTTACTCATTGTGATGAATGATTAAGGGAATTTGGCCTTTGTGTTTCCTCATGTTTATACTCCTGTGGAACAGGAAGTCATGGCTGGACAATTTCATGGTCATGATCACCCTGGTGTGCTAAAAAATGTAAATATGAATGGGAATATACTTTAGATATTTTACTCATAAGAATTTCTGAGGGTACCATTAATTGTGTCCAAAGTGTATTAGAGAAAAACATTTATTTCATAATGAAATTTGCCTCGCATTTTAAATTCTTATACTTCAATGAAAATGTTAGATTTTTGTGATTTTTTTGTGAATAAACGATGCACATTTATTTTCACAGGCGTTTTTGTTTATATATATATATATATATATATATATATATATATATATATATATATATATATATATATATATATATATATATATATATTTGACAAAAAAACTTCAGAAATTTATATTCTGAAAATATTTTGTTACTGCCATATTATTCCCAACAGCTATTCCCTGTCATGTCAAGTAGTGACCACTAGATGGCACACATATCAAGCTTATAGTATTTCAGTGGCATTTCCTCATACGGCCTCTCAGACTGACAGACACTGTAGATTTCTTACCGGCCAACAAAGGGGTGTGTACGAGTCCAGAGGGTTCCAGGATGAGGACGGGCTGCATGAGCTGTCCTGTCTGCTCTTCCACACCCAAGGGAACCAGCAGCGGAGAACCACCCGGCACCACCGGCACACGACCCAGCTTCAATGAGCCCAACTCGCTCTCCGCCTACAGAGACATGACCGCAACAGACCAGCGCTTACTATTGCCGACCTCACAACATGCTCTTGAGTTAAACTGCAGCTTCAAAATAGATGATGAGACTTGCATGAATGAGGAACAATATTTTATGACACATTAAAAGTACATTACAGTGCTTCTAAATTGGTTTTATGTCTATTCGGGCATAAGGAGAAAAAATTACTAAAAATTAACATGAAAATATAGAGCAGAATATATAAAATATGTGTTGAGGACATGACTGTGCCAACCACAATGTTTGACGTGGAGAATTATCGGGTGAAACCATCAAAATTCAGTTTTTTTCAATAAACAGTTTTGGTACTGTGTTGTGTCACCACTTGTTGTCAAAACTAAATGCGTTAATTCATTACTTTTATATGGAAAGCAACATGTTAGTTACTTTTATTTGACTTGCTCTCCTGTTAGTTGGCTGAGGCTCTCACTCATTTGTGGGTGATTTTAACATTCAAAGCAGTATTTTTTAATGTTGACCAGAGTTTTCCCTGGCAAAGTTAGCATGACGGCTAGCCTACACCCCTGTCCAGATGTTGTGCAGCTTGCAGTGTTGACAGCTTTGTTGGTTATAATGGGAGCAATGCAGTTTTGTCATCATATTGCAATTTTTAATCCATTACAATATTGCTTCATATTCAATGAGGTTGGAATGTCATATTGACTAATAACCATCTAGGACCGAAATTATCCATATTCTGATTATTTTATAAAGAGAAAAATAATGCATCTTTCAAAAACAGAAGCATGTTGATTCTGATACCTTGGTGTTGGCGGGGAGGCCTAGTGTGATGGTCGGCAGACTGGACGGATTCTGCACTGTGAAGTGAGCTAAAGACCCATCCTGCAACAGCAGCCTCTGAGCCTGTAACACACACACACACACACCGCAGAGACTGAAATTACATGGCTATTAGGGAAAAAAAGGCCACAAAATATAACCCAGATATTTCATGTTTTATATTTTAGACCTAATGATGGACTTCTGTAGACACCATAGTGACCTGTAGCTGTCGGACATCTCAGGACAGAATGTTGCTAACATGTTGTTTTATTGAAAATAACTAAAATAAGCTCTGAACACACTTAATGTAAACTCAAACACTTGGAGCAGTGAATACATTCAAATCTATCATGAAAGTATACAGTAGAGATTTGTATAATCTAACATTTTATTTTATAATAAATATTTAAATGTATTCTAGGAAAGCTGTTTTATAATAGATATTTTTATATGGTTATTTTATTATATATTTTTAATTTATTGCAGCAAAGCATTATTTGTGCACATAATGTTTTATAATGGATATTTTTATGTATTCATTTTATTATATATATTTTAAACTTATTTTAGCAAAGCATTATTTGTGCATATATATTGTTTTATAATATATATTTTTATATATTCATTATATTGCATATTTTTACATTTATTTTATCAGAGCATTATTCATGCATATGATTTATAATATATATTTTTGTATATTTATTATACTGCATATTTTTTAAATTTATTGTAGAAAACCATTATTTGTGCATATGTTTTATAATATATACTTTTTGCATATTTATTTTATTTAGCATTTTTTAAATTTATTCTAGGAAAGCATTACTTGTGCATATTATGTTTTATAAAATATATTTTTATATATTCGTTTTATTATATATTTTTACATTTATTATAGCAAACCATTATTCGTGGATATCATGTTTTATATTTTTATATATTTATTATATTGTATATTTTTTTTATTTATTGTAGCAAAGCATTATTTGTGCATATCATGTTTTATAATATATATTTTTATATATTTATTTGATTATATATTTTTACATTTATTGTAGCAAAGCATTACTCAAGCACATAAAATACAACTACGTTTATATTTGATGTTGATTTGTTTTATAATTATAAAACAACTTTGTATTTAGTCTAGTTTTTTTTTTAAACAACTACGTTTATATTTGATGTTGATTTGTTTTATAATTATAATGTATGTATTTAGTCTAGTTTTTTTTTTTGGCTATGGTATTTGTAAACTATAGGTGTTCTTTAGCCTGTTGATTTTCATTCATGGTATTTAGCTACAATGAAACGTAAGACTTAGAATAAATGTGAATGAAGTTTTTGTTTTTTACCTTATTAGAATTGAAATTAGGAATCGATGAGAATCAGAATTGGAATCAATAAGCAGAGTCAGAAATGGAATCATTAAAATTTGAACAATTCCAACCCTACTCTTTACACAGTGAGCACAACAGCAGGCTATTGGCCAGATTTACTAAACAGAGCAAATTAGAGACCACAAAAATATTTCACTTGAGAATTTTTCTCAATAGATTTAATTCAAGTATTAATGATATTTTGTTAACTTAGTGTTTTGAAAGAAAAACATGCCGTCACAAAGGTAAAATAATGCCCCTGACAATAATTTCCATTAGGCAAATATTGTCCTTAAAGGATTAGTTCACTTTCAAATGAAAATTAGCCCAAGCTTTACTCACCCTCAAGCCATCCACCCATCCATCCATCATAAACGTACTCCACATGGCTCCGGGAGGTTAATAAAGGCCTTCTGAAGTGAAGCGATGCGTTTGTGTAAAAAATATCCATATTTAACACATTATAAAGTAAAATATCTAGCTTCCACCAGACTGCCTTCCGTAAACAAGTTATGAAAAAAACGGAACTGGCGTTGTGTCAGTTAAGCTTTTTCCGCAAGTTGAATGCCGAAGGTGTAGGATGAAGCATAAGCTTTTGAACTGCGAGAGGCATTGCACTTTTTTCCTAAGTTGATTATGGAAGGCGGTCTGGTGGAAGCTAGACATTTTACTTAATAACTTGTTAAATATGGATATTTTTTTTACACAAACGCATCGCTTCACTTCAGAAGGATTTTATTAACCCCCAGGAGCCGCGTGGAGTACGTTTATGATGGATGGATGGATGTGGATGGAGGCACTTTCTTCAGCTCATACTCGTGGATCCCACTCACTGCCATTATAAAGCTTGGATGCGTCAGGATATTTATTAATATAACTCCGATTGTGTTCATCAGAAAGAAGAAAGTCATATACACCTAGGATGGCTTGAGGGTGAGTAAAGCTTGGGGTCATTTTCATTTGAAAGAGAACTAAGCCTTTAACAGAAATATCTGCGTTTCCTTCTGTGTGCGTGATCAGCTCTTGCGTGCGAGCGGACACAATTCCTGTGTTCGACCCATCAGAGAGTCCTGCATTTATGCAAGCCCAAAAATGGAGGAGTGTGGAGTAATAAAGCGATGAGGAGGCTCTGGATGGAAAAGGGAGATTGGGTGTCCTGGCAGCTGCCAGCAGCTGTCCTTCTCCAGTGTCTTTGTTTAAAACATGTCATTATGCCAAAGGGCGGCGCGAACCTCCTGAAACAAGCCCCGTCGAGCACAAACAACTCCCACCAGAGCAATATTAAAGAACTGTCCCATCATGCCTCTGTGTGTGTGGGTGTGTGTGTGTTCGGATTGGGAGTTTGTCCTCTCCACAAGAATTCGTACTTTTGAAAAAAGGGAGAAGTTAACTTCATTTAAACTGGCTAATGAGTCATTTTCCATAATTTCCATAATTGTTTGGATCTATGATTGCATTACCATAACAATCCTATTATAATCAAGCCAAGAAACACCTTAGAAACTCAGCTGAGGAATGGATTTGGGGATTGTGAGGACTGTTACCTCATGGGACAGGCTGGCAGCAGCGGGCAGCGTTCCGTTCTCATTGGGCAGGCTGTCGTTTGGAGAGCTGCAGCCAGATACTGGAGTGCTACTGCTGCTGGGGGACGAATCTGAGAGGAACACAGACAAGATGTCACTTAACGCCACTTTAAACATGGGCAGCACATCAATACATGCATTACAGTTTTTACAATTGCTAGGACCACTTTCTCAATACTTATGTCACTTTTTCAAAACTCTTCACTAGGGTTGGGAATCGACAATCGATTCCAATTCTGGAATCAGATACTTAAGGTTAGGAATCTGATAATTGTTATAAAATTAAAAGTTCGAAAAGTTCCACCTCTCATACTGTATAGTGCGTGATACTGAACTGAGCTCTCTCCCACATCCTTTTGCACTTGAACGGACAAATACACACAAAAATATGGCAAAATATCCTGGTAAACACAGTTAGTTATGTCTTAAGTGAACATAAACAGTTGACAAAGAAAACGCATAACAGTATATTGGATCTGTGCAGCTCTTAAAGTGACAGCAGCCTAAAATTCCTGCAGCCATCTCTATAATAACATTAATCAAACAACAAAGGACAAAGAGAAAATTCACTCGCTGTTCTTGACTGAATAACTTTTGTAACTATATTTGTAATGTATATTTTATCTATAAAATGCAATGTTATTTTACATTTGATTATAGTTTCTGTACCTGAATACCTCAAAATCGTCGTATCTTTGTTCAGTTTTTTTTTTTTTTTGTGTGTGTGATTGCTAATATGTTTATTTGCTCTTTTTTATTACTGATTGTTCACTTGTCTTTAATAATGCTTCAAATGTATATTAGTTAGTCTAGTTTTTTTGGCTATGGTATTTGTAAACTATAGGTGTTCTTTAGCCTGTTGATTTTCGTTCATGTTATTCAGCTACAATGAAATGTAAGACTTGTTGATGTATGAATGTGAATGAAGTTTTTGTTTTTTACCTTAATGGAATTGAAATTAGGAATCAATCAGAATCAGAATCGATAAGCAGAGTCAGAAATGGAATCATTAAAATTTGAACAATTCCAACCCTACTCTTTACACTGTGAGCACAACAGCAGGCTATGGGCCAGATTTACTAAACAGAGCAAATTAGTGTGAGACCACAATCCCATAAAAGCGCAGATGGGAATGGAAAGTTCTGCGTCAAGCGCAAAATGGGTTAAGACATGCTTTCTTTGGGTGCTAAATAATGGCGCAAATACCAATAAATTCACTACAGAAAAATTTAGCAAATCACGTTGCATGATTTATTTAAATACTCCTCGTAAAATAACTGTGTTCATGCCTTTTTTTCACTAATTTCTGACTGTGTGTCTTTAGTAAAATCTGACATAAGTTTTTTTAATGACAAAAGAGGGTTTGCGCTGGCGCAAGTTGTTAGTAAATCTGGCCTTAAGTGGGTTAGCTGTGGATCATTACATCTTTCAAATTACAGTCAATCAGACACAAATACTATCAAAACTCAGGCCAGTTTGATAGTTGACAGGCCAGTTTGCCAAACTGTTAAATTTAAGTTCAAAACCTAATACGAATAAAACAGCAACTTGCAACATTTCTACAGTAACACCATAATGAAATATATTCCAAATCTAAAAAATTAAATACTATCAAAACAATTAGAGGTGTTAGTCTTTCAATTTTACATATAAAATGTTATGTTACACATTACATACTGCAATTAATTTTAAACAGTAAAGAGTGTCATTCTAGTTTAGTAAAGAATTTATATATATAAAAAAAAAACAATATTGCATAATGCCACCTGTTATAAGTGTTTGTTTTATGAGTGACAAAGTGTGTTTGTCGGGTGACAACCTTTATGGAAGAATTAATTTGAGACATATATGGACTGTTTTGGTAGTTTCAGTGCATTTTGGATGTGCAATTTACTGCTGTGCCAAGCTGTAAGTTAAGGAGATCTGAGTGAAGAGTTTTGAAAAAGTGACCTGAATACTGAGAAATGTGTCCTGGTGATCGTTAAAAAAAAAAAAAAAAAAAAGTAAATTGATTCCATATGCTTGGTAAATGAATATAACTATGCAACAATGTTACTTTAGCTGACAGCAGGTCTACATAAGAACATGGTGGTTCAGTTACCCAGCGTATCAGGAGCGCGGTGCTTGACGGTGGGCGGTGCGCTCTCTTTGCGTGTCAGCGGACTCTTACGGGTGTTCAGATGCTTCTTTAACTTATGCTTCACCTTCAGGTTGGGCTCTGAGGCTGCGGACAAGAACAAAAAACCATTAGCATTATAAAAAAAGGATGACAAACTTTCTGAAAAGCTTTCGATCTGGTTTTGGTCTTATCGTAAAAAATGATCAACTAGCTCATTTACTGTACTTCTGCAGGGTCAATCATTGTTTGTTTGCTCAATAAACATACTACATTAAAGGGCAATGTGTTGTGTCATCACTGTGCTGTTTAAAAGTAGCAATTTGTGATGACAAATAACAACCCAGCGTATAAACCACAACAAACAACCAGCAATGTGTTCACAGACAACCTAGGGGTTATAATAACTGCATGTCAACACCTGAGATTTAAATTGGATTGTTTGAGAGTTGACATCAATAATAAAGTCACACAAAATAGCCAAATAAGCAAACTGACGATTAGCATGGGCCAGGATGGGTAATTAGTTGTTCAACAACCGACTAGTGAGATTATGTAATGTTTTTTCTCAGATTTCTTTGGGCAGATGCTTTAAAGGGCACATATTTTGAGCTTATTTTTGGCTGTCCCAATTCAAAAGCTCCTTCAAATGCATCCTTCATACAACTTTCAGAAAAGTCCAGAACAAACATTACTGCCCGTTGTCAAGGACACCTGTCACAGTTGCTAGGTAGGCACATTTAACACATTTTTAGTCTATTTACTTGAATATCTGTCAGTTAACATCTGTATATCTCGAGAAATGTTTCAGGACTTTAATCATGAGAGAGCCAATGAGTTTTTTTTTTTCCTGACGCGTCAAGCAAACATGTTTAGGCCATGTTTAAGCAAACAAAATATATGTGTGGTGATGAAGGTTTATATGTGAACAAAAGCTTAAATTAAATCATATAAATTGATCGTGTCTCTTCGGAAGACTTGGATTAAACCACTTGATTCATATGCAGTGTTTCCCACAGCAGGATTTTGTGAAACTGTCTGGGTGGACCTCGCTTTTCCTAATTTCTATACTTACAAGAGATAAACACGCAAGCTTTTATTTTGATGGAAACTGTAGTCAAGCTTTTATTTTGACAGAAAATTAATTTTTTTAAAGCGTCAGTTTTGGTGGAATAGGCTTTATAAACGGAGGGACAGAAATCTCTTAGATTTCATTAAAATATCTTAATTTGTGTTTTGAAGATTAATGAAAGTCTTAGTTTGGAATGACACGAGGGTGAGTTATTGATGACAAAATGTTCATTTTTGGGTGAACTATCCTTTTAAGACCAACTAGTTGACTACTCATTCAAATTACACACCAATTAGTCGATTTTTGATTTAGAGGTAGTTTTGCACATCCCTATTGACCTTTAACCATTTATATGCAAATGTACCATCTACTTCCTTTGATCACACAGTTACAGCTCTTTGTTGCTGGTTCAGAAAAGAAGAAAGTCCCGAAATCTCTTCTCTACTTCCTACTAATTGTTTCTGTTATTGTGAAAACACTATTACACCATTAGCCTTGATTTCTGTCAGAGGACATGTTGAAAACTGTAATTCCACAGCTGGACTTACTCACCTTTACCAGTAAATGACATGAGTCTGCTCAGCATCTTGAGGTTATCATGTTAAATGTTTCTGCGTTTGATCATCGAGCACAAAGTGTTTTTGACAGACAGCATTGAACTGATATGAAGTGGACAGGTCAAGTGTTTGGAAACTCTCTCAAGGACTATTTGAAAACTCTTCTGTTCTACACTGAAAACTAAATGAAAACATGAAAAATAAAGAAAATGTGAGCGCTGTTTGCCAGTGCAAAACTTATCAACACAATGCTAGGTTGTTGTGGTTGAGGTGTTCTAAACTTTTCCATCACACTGAAGAAATCTGGCCAACCAATGAGATTCAGGCTTTTGGTCACATGCCCAGAGACGCTACTGTTAGATAAAACTATGACTAGTTTGTGATAATGAATAGACTATTTTGCAAAGCGACAATGAATAGCAGAGGATTAAGAATCCAGAACCAGGGTATTTGAGGTATTTCTGCTTTTCCATAAGCACCACCTACTGTCAGGGAGTGAGTTTGCATTTTCTTTCATTCGGTCTTCTGTTTTTTATGCAATGATCTGATCAGACTAATCACATACAAAAATCAGACCCAATTTGAGTTGGTGTGAACAGGCCTTTTACAGTTATGGGTTTGGAGCAAATCCTGCAGAACAAAAACTTTTGCGTATAAACCCAAAGGCTTCATATAAGTTAAGCCCAAAGTATTCAGTTTTATGTGTACGTGAGGGTCCGTGTACTGTGCGCATGTTTCAAATTTCGTCACCAGAATAGTACACTTGTACTGTACGTGCGATACCCGATTTTTGTAAACTTGCATACTTTGTACACGCAGGTCGCACATGCGCATTGAATTTTGCAGTAAACAGTTGCTCCACAAGGTGGCAGCACTGGCCTGGGCCGTTGTTTCACAGCAGAAAACCAACAACAGCAACAAAATACTGCAAAATACAAAGACATTTCCATTTGTCATAACTTCTGGAGAAAAATAGCACAGACACTGACAAAAGGCCTATTCAGACAGTACTAGTTTTCGAGGTGGACGTTAGAGAAATTTATGTTTCACAGACGTACTTCACTATTTTAATCCCGTCCAAATCTGCCATATCAGTGTTTTTCTCACACAACCTCTGTAAAAATTCGAGGGCAAATAACCTACTGATTTTCTGCAAACTCAACCTTCCTCTGAGAAATCTAATCCCGCCCCCAAATGCGAATTTCTGAGATTGCTGATTCTAATGCTTTTCTTCATGTATTTTTGACCTACCATTTTCGTACCAGTCTTCAGCATGGATGGATGGTATTTGATGAAAAAATTACATATACAATCAATAAATAGAGCCAAATCACGGAAACATTTTAATATCAGTGTCAGGTAAGACCAAGATGGTCACCGTGATTTTGCCAAGTAAGACATGTTCCTGGATCAACATATTTGTTGATCCTGGAACAACATTCCAATCAACCAATCAGATTTGAGGGACAAGTTTACAGTTTATGTCAAGTTTAGGCTTGCAACCAGGGTTAGGTGTTTCTACATCAATGTTATTCACCTATCTGTCCCCTCTGATTTTAGGGATAAGTTATGGGTAAGATTAGGTTTAGGGGTAGGAACAGGGTTAAGACTAAATTTTCAGACTGGAATGTTGTTCCAGGATCAACAAAACATGTTTTGTTGTCCATGTCTTGCTTGGCAAAATCACGGTGACCGAGTAAGATACTTGTCTAGATTTCTCTGCTTGATTAAGCAAGTTTATTATACAGCCACTGCAAAAAAACTTGTGAAGTTTACTTAAATAGGGATTTTCTAATAAATTACATGATATTACATCACATGTGATGCATGCAAGCACAAGTTGTTAGTCCCTTCCGAATCGGTACATCACAGATGTCGAATGATAAGAATTGCAAATCAAACGTCATTTAGAAAACTAATCCTGCCTGAATAGGGCTAAAGATGAAACTTTCTAGAGTGCATGTGCGCTCAATACTTTGAAAGGCTACGCGTTTGACTGTACGCAGATGCTAGCATATACGTAAAAAAACAAAGTATGCTTTGGGCTTTACTGGATGTCCAGTCACAGTTATTATGACATAATAGCCACAGGGCTGACAGGGGGAGTGTTCTCAGCTTTCAGAGGTAAATG
This sequence comes from Chanodichthys erythropterus, assembly GCF_024489055.1. Taxonomy (NCBI): domain Eukaryota; kingdom Metazoa; phylum Chordata; class Actinopteri; order Cypriniformes; family Xenocyprididae; genus Chanodichthys; species Chanodichthys erythropterus. The sequence goes on from NC_090240.1 coordinate 4,086,966, forward strand.
AGAAGGTTAGGCAAGGCCTTGTTAACACCGTGCTGCCTGCAGGCAGAGCGAGGCACTGGGAGTGTGTTTGATCAAGGCTGCGGCGCTGGAATGCTTCCACACAGCACACCTGCTACATGACGAGCCCTGCCTCCTGTTCTCAGGTGTGTGTGTGTGATCTGTATGTAGATGCTGATGTCATGCTTGATGAATGAACTGTCATGTGATATTTATATGGTAACACTTTACAATAAGGTTTCATCAGTAAACATTAGTTAACTACATTGGTTAACATGAACAAAGAATGAACAACACTTCTAAAGCATTTATTAACCTTAGACAATGTTAATTTAAACATTAACTAATACATTATGGAAATAAAATGTTGTTTATTAACGTTAGTTAATGCACTGCGAACAAACAATGAACAGCTGGATTTTTATTAACTAACATTAACAAAGATTAATAAATACTGTAACAAATTTATTGCTCATTGTTAGTTCATGTTAGTTAATACATTAATGTTAACAAATGAGACCTTATTGTAAAGTGTTACCGTTTAAATGTATGTTGGACGGTGGCGTACTTGCTCGTCTCAGGGGTGTTTCGTCAGGTCCTTCTCTGAGAGTTGGTTTTGTGGAGGACATGAGAGGTTGTAGGGGAGCGCTGGGATCTGGAACCAACTCCCTGTGAGAACACAAAAGATCTTTATCTTAAAAGCTTAAAATAAGCACATGAATGTGTGCACATGTGCACTTCAACAGCTGTGGGCGGTAATGAGAGTTGCTTCTAACCGGTAGGCCACCGACGGGCTGCTCAGAGGGTTGGAGTTCGTCCTCTCCAGGACCGCCTGTTTCTGTTTCTTCAGAATCACTTGCGCCAGTTTCTGCTTCACCAACGCACTGGCCACAGCACCTGTCAATCAATACAACCAGTCAATGGAATTACATGTCACTTGATTGGTTTAAACAAAGCAGCAATGCAAAATAAATAAATAAATAAATAAATATTTTGTGTGTCAGACATTTGTCAGGTATTTATTTATTTTATTATTTTTAAAATATTATTATTAAAATACAATTTAATATCAATAAAATGGCAATTCTGTCACTTGATTACTTTAAAACAAAGCTATAATGTAAAAAAAAAAAAAAAAAAAAAAAAAAGATGTGTGTTAAATGCGTCAGACATTTGTCAGGTAATTTAATACTTTTAAAGAGTGTAATCAGCACAACCAGACAATGAACTCATGCCAACCCACATTAAAAACAGCTTTTTGAGTATCAAGTGTACTATTTTAATTTAATTTATTTTTTTATTTATACATTTTTTAATTATAATTTTAATAATACTAATATTTAATACTTTTAGAGAATGTGGCCTTCAATCTATACAACCAGCCAATGAAATCATGCCAAACCACATTTTTAAAAAGAAAGAGTCTCACGTATATTATTTTGATAATTTTTCTTTATTTTATTTTATTTTATTTTATTTTATTTTATTTTATTTTATTTTATTTTATTTTATTTTATTTTATTTTATTTTATGTATTTAAGTTGGCCGTGTGCTAGATTATTATTATTATTATTTTTTTTTTTAAATAATGCAAAACTAGTCATGAGTCACTGAACCAAAACAGTTTTAGAAGAATGCCAGCTCTGTTTCTATCCAGGGCTGTGAGCATGGCTCAGCTCTCTTGTGAAGCTGTGCGACCGAGGTTGCTCTGAGGTCGGGGGAAGGAAACGGCATGTTGACTCAGTGCCTCCCTGTTCTTCCAGGGCGGCCATTATGTGGCAGCGACGTCATAATGGCTCTAACCAATATGGTCAATATTGACACGGTTAATGTTTGCGCTACACAATTAATTTTACTTCTCGGCAGTTACTTTCTCTCACAACAATCTTATCAACTGTGATAAAAGACTCCAGCTGCAGTGATTTATCATCATGAAAGAGACACCTGTTTAACATCTACACACCTCTGATTGAGAATGACTGCAGGATATGCAGAAACTTGTTTTGAGAGAGTAATTAATCAAAATAATACATTTGATTGGACTTTTTCTTGTTTTGTTTTTTACAAGAACAGCATTGGGTGTTACAACAAATCATTATCTGCTTAATGCAGTCAGTTTATCAGCAAACCTGGTTGTAATAGTTTTAACACTTAAATATCTAGTAAAATATCTAGCTTCTGCCAGACCACCTTCCGTATTCACGTCACATCACTTACGCTTTTTTTCGTAAGATGAATAGGGAAGGTGTAGGATGAAGCGTAAGTGTTTTAAACTGTGAGAGGCATTACACTTTACAAGTTGAATACGGAAGGCGGTCTTGCGGAAGCTCGATATTTTACTTCATAACTTGTTAAATATGGATATTTTTCTTACAAAAATGCATCGGTTCGCTTCAGAAGGCCTTTATTAACCCCCCGGAGCTGTGTGAATTATGTTTATGATGGATGGATGTGGATGGATGCACTTTCTTGAGCTTCAAACTCGTTGGTCCCGTTCACTGCCATTATAAAGCTTGGACGCGTCAGGATATTTATTAATATTTCTCAGATTGTGTATATCAGAAAGAAGAAAGTCATATACACTTAGTGGTATTAATGTTTTGCCTGCGTGACCAAGAGCTGCAGCATGACACAGCCATCCATCCATCCATCTTTTTTTTTTTGGTCATATATCATAGCAATGCCATGGTTATCTTTTAAACAACTTGGAGTAACATGTAAATACATGTAAATATGGTAACTATTCAATTAAGTATTATGGTATTACCATCCATCCATTTAAGTCTTACAAAAAGCACCATGGTACTGTATGGTATGGTCTGGTACGATCTGTAACTGCTGTAACTGCCAGGTCATTAGCAGCAGTGTGACAGTAAATCACCTTTACAGAACAACAGGGCTCCCATGTTCAGAGACGAGACTCCTCCCATGTGTTTTCAACCACAAAGTTTTGTTTTTACTCACAGTGCTATTTCCTGAAGCGACCGTGGCCCTGTTTTAGTTGAGGTACTATTAAAGAGGGCATTGGCACAACATAATACAGCATTTCTCAGTCACTTTGGTAACTGATTTGGTTTCTCAAATCAAAATTGAATAACTCAAAACTGCTTATTCAATCTCCACATCATCTAGTCATTGCATGGTACATTCATGCAAATGATTATGAACAATTGTCTGATTTTTCCTACATTACCAATTGCTTATGTCATGTTGACCAAACTATATTATACTGGTTCTCTGTTAAAGGTGCCCTAGAATTAAAAATTGAATTTACCTTGGCATAGTTAAATAACAAGAGTTCAGTACATGGAAATGACATACAGTGTGTCTCAAACACCATTGTTTCCTCCTTCTTATATAAATCTCATTTGTTTAAAAGACCTCCGAAGAACAGGTGAATCTCAACATAACACCGACTGTTACGTAACAGTCGGGCTCATTAATATGTACGCCCCCAATATTTGCATATGCCATGTTCAAGCATTACACAAGGGCAGCCAGTATTAACTTCTGGATCTGTGCACAGCTGAATCATCAGACTAGGTAAGCAAGCAAGGACAATAGCGAAAAATGGCAGATGGAGCAATAATAACTGACATGATCCATGATAGCATGATATTTTTAGTGATATTTGTAAACTGTTTTTCTAAATGTTTCGTTAGCATTTTGCTAATGTACTGTTAAATGTGGTTAAAGTTACCATTGTTTCTTACTGTATTCACAGAGACAAGAGCCGTCATTATTTTCATTATTAAACACTTGCAGTCTGTATAATTTATAAACACAGCTTCATTCTTCATAAATCTCTCCAACAGTGTAACATTAGCCGTTAGCCACGGAGCATAGCCTCAAACTCAATGTTGTAAACATCCAAATAAATACAATACTCACATAATCCGATATATGCATGCTGCATGCATGACGAACACTTTGTAAAGATCCATTTTGAGGGTTATATTAGCTGTGTGAACTTTGTTTATGCAATGATAGAGTCGAGAGCTCGGGAGGGGGCGGAGAGTGCAAGCTATTAAAGGGGCCGCAGCCTGAATCGGCGCATTTCTAATTATACCCCAAAATAGGCAGTTAAAAAAATGAATTAAAAAAAATCTATGGGGTATTTTGAGCTGAAGCTTCACAGACACATTCAGGGGACACCTTAGACTTATATTACAGAAACTCTTTCTATCATGCTAATCAACGTAACCCCAAAGCTAACCTATCATAATATGTATAGTCTCTGTGTGTAGACATTTTTATAAAGCAGTGTTCTATAATGTGCTAATTAAGTACACAGTAAGTCTCTGAACAGCAGGTATTGAAGGGTTTTTGTGTGTCACTCACTCTGTTGACTCTTGTCCTTGTGTTTGAGCTGCTGTAGCTGCTGTTTTGCTTGCTCCTGGTCTCGTAGATGCTGCTCCATGTTATACTGCTACAAAAAGAGTAATTTCGTCATAATTATTGATAACAATGCTAACTAGCTTATCATGGTTATTAATTGCCCAGTTAGTACATGTATAATGGGCCTTATTCATGAAACATATTAGGGTAATTAATCTATTTGTACATAAATTGTCATTTTACATACAAATTTCTTCATCCACAATTTATAAAGAAATTATTTTATGTAAAAAGGTGCAAGTACATAATTCAAAAAGCAACACGTTCTGTTTTAAAGGGGTCCCATTTTGCTTTTTAACATGTTCATCTTCGCACGCTGCTGAATGTAACATTTTAGGAACAAATTACAGATAAGCCTCTTTTAACCTCTTCATCCAGCTAAAAACGATCACATCTAATGCTAGGTGTAAACAATGTTATGAAATCGCTGTATACACATGTAAAACATTCTTGTGAAATGTTTCACATGCTATTGTGAGGTTGTGTGTGGTAAATGTGGTAACACTAATGCTGACTCTCCTCCTATGTTGAATATATACCCTAATCATTAACTACCTATAAAAAGAGAATAATGACTGGTACAAATGTTGTTCAAGCCCTAATGCTTACCCTAACCTGAAATGACGACAATGATTTTCCAGCACCAATAAAGATGTTGATTGTGACATGAATGTGTCCTATTAGGCTAAATCACATTAAGGGAGGCGCTATTTAATTGAAGGCAAATAGTGTGGCTCTACTGACTGCACTGAGATCAGTGTGTATGGCACACGTACCTGTATATGCTGCAGCTGCGGCTGGCTGTACTGGGAACAGTGTTGCGGATTGAAGGGACCGATCAGCAGAGGGGGGTGCAGAGGGGACAGGAAGGCCGTGTCCGAACCTGGACGCACCAGACGCTCGCCTACACGCAGGTCCATGGGGACGGGGCCCGTGGGAGACAGTGACTCTTCTGGATGGACAGAGACACACACAGATTTATTATTAAAACTATTATGACATAAGATTACATAAATAGGAGGTTTTTTTGAAAGAAGACTTATGTTCACCAATAGTAATTTTCTGAAATATTATTACAATTTAAAATAACTGTTTTCTATGTGAATATAATTTGAAATGTCATTTTTCATTTTCAGCATCATTACTCTAGACCTCAGTGTCACATGATCCTTCGGAAATCATTCTAATATGATGATCTATGCAAGAAACATTATTATTATCAATGTTGAAAACAGTTGTGCCGATTCATATTTTCGAAACTAATACTTCTTTTTTTCAAGATTCTTTGATCATTAGAAAGTTCAACAGCATTTATTTAAAATAAAAATATTTTGGAAACATTAGAAAGTCACTACTGTCACTAAGTCATTACTGTCACATTTGATCAGTTTTATGCATCCTTGATTTAAAAAAAACTTACTGACCTTTTGAACAGTAGTGTATATTTCTTAAGAAAATGAAGTATATTTTAGCATGATTATTATTATTTGCACTGTGACATTATTTTTATGACAATTAAGCACATTTTCACACAAAATTCCCATTACCACAATTTTGCTTTTTATTTTTTTTATACTTTTTTACGTGTCTTCCAATTTACTATAATTCTCATTAAATTATTTTCATAGCTTTGTGTTAAGGCAAAAAAAAAAAAAAAAAGCAACACAAATATATCCATGTTTAATTTTCTAATTAAATTACATTTAAAAATAATGTCACACAATGCAAAAATCTCAATGGTTCTAAAACAGGCCTCTTTTCATTCTTTTTTTTTTTTTTTGTAAAATGTTTTTCACAGATTTCATAACATTCAAAATATCAATACAGTCACTGAGGTTCTCACTGTATAACTGAGGTCACCCTCCATCATTTTTGATTTAATAATTCATGCTCTTTAAAACAGTGACGGAACATTTCAATTGGTGGGAGAGTGAAGAAAATGCAGAAAAAGAGAAAAGAAAGAGAGAGAGAGAGAGAGAGAGAGAGAGAGAGAGAGAGAGAGAGAGAGAGAGAGAGACAGAGAGAGATAGAGACATGTGTGTTAGTACAAGTGCATGCTCCAAAATTTCCCTTACGGCACATTCCGCAGTGATATGAAGTCGGCCTGATTTCCATAAATTTTGCATGCTGCTTTAAGAATATTTGCATGGTACCAGTGACTCAATGGGATGCACTGCCTCACCCTTACATCAAGCCCTCTCACACAGAGCACACAGGAAAATCACAAACACACTCACAAAAACCAGCCGTGTGCATGTAGGCTGGTGCATATCTGGGCTACCACAGCTCTGATGTCAGTCATGTAGCTCTGGCACATTGCCCAGGTAAAACCAGAGCACGTTTATGAATGCGCCTGACAGATTTCTGATCTGAAGAGTTAAACAAGCACTTCAACCATAGAGTTTTCAGTATTTCCCAACTCTTTCCCACTTATTTCCAACGAAAACTCCCAAAAATAGCTGTCTCTCCTCATTCGCAAGATCTAGTGCCTCAGAAATTGTGACTCATGCCCTTTCGACGCCCCATAGCACACTTACTATTGTGTTCCTGTGAATTGTGACTGCTTTGTCACCTTTGTTCTGACACAAATCACAGAACAAAAAAAGGCTTTCTACAGCAGACCAATGAGCAGCCTGGAAAATGACTCACGAATGACTTCAACCGGTGAGGAACAATATGTACCTCTGAGCTGGTGTGTTATGCAAGAGGAGAAAACTGAGAAACAGAATAAGAAATGTGATCAAAAGAGATGACATGAGGTGGCAAGGGAAAGTTAAGACTAGTGGCGACTAATTTATACATCGCCAAGCTGTTATATCAGCCGTTATCTGGCATTTTTTAATTATCGCATTGGCCGATACTTTTCTTCTGTTTGGCCGATGTGACGGAAGCGGGACTTTTATTTTGACAGCATAGTTTGAAGTCCTTGAATTTAAACTATGCTGCTCTATATCCAGTTGGCTGCTATGTTGTTATGTATTTATGTCATATTCACTGTGTGCTGTGTGTAAAAATATAAACGTAAAGATAGTTATGTTGTCTTTATTTCAGACACATATTTCAGACTTCCTTTTTATTTATATTTTTAAGTTTCTTTAGTTGTGAAAAAACTATATTAGGATTACAGAAGTTGCGGTATAAAGTATAAATCTGTTTATTTTTTTAATCAAGTTCAAATAGGTTTTTCAAATCTTTATTATAATTTATAATAATATGAATATATTTAGTAAATTGATGTAAAATAAATATAACTTTGATTTCGGTATAACTTTAATCAGCTTACCACTAGTTAAGATGAGAAAACAGCACAGGAGTGGCGGGAGAATGGCCAGAACTGACCCTCTGGAGCTGTTTACATGACAAGGGATGTCCTGACATGTTCTGACACAGTACAGGATCTCCTCAGCCCCTTTTTAGGATCTTGAACTGGAGAAGAGGAACATCTTGGCACCGCAGCCCTGGATGCCAAACGTGTTTTGGGTTCTTGCTTCCCTGAGCTCTCAACATCCAGCGTATTCCCACCCAGACGTGTACAAGCCCCGCACAGCTCTACTGTATTCCAGGAAATAACACGACTCCCACATTTTTTCCCCTTAGCATTCCCTTCCTGATAACAGAACATTTACTATATTCCGCCCTGGATTATTCCAGCTTTCAGCATTGCATGGCATTCTGAGATTTGACCTGTCGGCACAACGCTGACAGATCCAGGAAAGGAACTCAAACTCCCAGAGGAAAATGAGACGGAATTGAACAATATGGTGTTTTCCGACCTTTAGAGTGCTACGGATATAAATATTCTTATTAAAAAAAAAAAGGGAAAAAAGAAAAAAAAAAGTAGTATACTACTAACACCTGAGTACACTTTTGAGTAAATATTATGGTATATGAAAAAATAATAATATTAATAATTAATAATAATTAGTAATAATAATTTAGTACCAATATTGGCTGTTATGGCAAATTATAGTACAATAAATGGTAACACTTCAGAATACTGATCCTTCATTAACGAATAACTACACAGAAACAAATGAGTAATGCATTATTAAGCCTCTAGTAACTACTATTAACTAACAAGAAACTCTGATATGTGATAGTTCACTATTAGCTAATCAGTAACTACTATTTTTTTCATACCTCCCAGAGAACTACTAAGAACTACTCTATACAGGTTCATAATTAACATGAATAATGCATAATGTATAATTAATTCTCAAGTAAAGGTCATGGTAACCCACTAGTAATGACTGAAATATTACCAAATCCTTCAGAAGGAATTATTAATTATTTGGATCAGTATTATAAAGTGAGAAACATGATAACTCTAGTAACTACTGGAGTCATTGTAAACTTTTGAAGTGTTGGATAGTAATAACTCATGAGTTACTACATATTTCTAAAGGAACTGCTACTTATTTGGATCAGTATTCTAAAGTGAAGATCATGGTAACCCACTAGTAATTACTTAAGTGTTACCAAATACATCAGAAAGAATTACTGTACAAAACTGTACAAAAATTTACAAAAAACCTCAAAAGTTTTTCACTTCAGAATACTGATCCAAATAATTAGTAATTCCTGAAGGATTTGGTAATACTTCAGTCATTACTAGTGGGTTACCATGACCTTTATTTTAGAATTAATTATACATTATGGATCATTCATGTTAATTATGAACCTGTATATAGTAGTTCTTAGTAGTTCTCTGGGAGGTTACTGATTAGTTAATAGTGAACTACCACATTCAACTGAGGACTATTACTTACTAATTCATTAAGAAGTTTCTTGTTAGTTAATAGTAGTCACTAGAGTGTTAATACTGCATTATTCATTTGTTCCTGTGTAGTTATTCATTAATGAAGGATCAGTATTCTAAAGTGTTACCAAATAAATAAATTTCCATCATGACAATTCTCGGACTTGAATTAAACAGCATTTTATTAATAAGAACAGAATGTACATAGGCTTTGTCTTGGTGGACTAGATGCTACGCTGCTGCTGCTGGCATGAGTAAAGGCTACTGTAAAAACATGCACATAAACACAGGGAATAGTCTAAGGAAAGTAGGGAGAACATCCTAGCAGTTCTAGGCAGGTGGTGCTGGGGAAGGTGGAGGGCTAGGAAAATTCCCATGCAGTTGAGCCAGTTCAGGATGGAAATAAATAGGTTACGTAGATTAAACAAACAGATTGATTGGCCAAAGCAGTCCGCTTTAGGAGAACTATTTTTATTAGCTGCTCAGAAGTGTTTCATGACTGAACTATGTATGTAACATATAAATAATAGAGGAACAAGTGTGTGTGTGTGTGTGTGTGTGTGTGTGTGTGTGTGTGTGTGTGTGTGTGTGTGTGTGTGTGTGTGTGTGTGTGTGTATGTGTGCATTCATTTTTGTACTCCTACTCAGAAAGCCAAACAATAGTGTAACTCTGAGCCAACTCAATAGAAACAGGGCAACAAATACACTAATAAAAGTGACAGACAAGCAGATATGCAGTGGAATGCACACAGGAATGTGTATGTGTGTGTGAGGGACATCTTCCTTCAAAGCTGTGTGACTAACTGCAGGAAAATATGTGCAAGTATTAATCTGCTTCTAAGGAAACTGTGAGTTGGTGAACATAAGCGTGACGTCGACTATACTGCAAACAAAACTGGTTGTAAAATGCTAGAAATTACTTTATTAAATCTGCAACAAATACTTGAGTTTATGGGTCAATATAGTTGGGGGTAAGTAAATGATTATGATTATTCAGCAAGAATGCATTAAACTGATCAAAAGTGACAGTAAAGTAATTTATAATGATTCAAAAGAATTATATTTTAAATACTTTTTTAACTTTCTATTCATCAAAGAGTCCTGAAAAAAAAATTATCACAGTTTTGACAGAAATATGAAGCAGCACAACTGTTTTCAACATTGATAACGAATGTTTCTTGATCATCACATTAAAATGATTTCTGAAGGATCATGTGACACTGATGACTGGAGTAATGATGTCGAAAATTCAGCTTCAATCACAGGAATAAGTTACATTTTAAAGGATATTTAAAAATTATTTTAATTAGAATTTTCGATCATATAAATGCAGCATTGGAGAACATACTTCTTTCAAAAACCGATCTCAAACTTGGTAATGCCATAGTATTCTCTGAGGTATCTTGGAATATTAAAGTACCATGGTATTTCCTTCTGATGCCTTAGCTATGAACATAGTAGTTTTTTTTTAAGGGTAATTGCTGGAAAAGTATTTAATTTCTTTAAATAAAAGATGGGCTCTATAAAATGTTGGTATGTGTATATGGCTCATGTTCCTCAAAGGACATTTTTTATTGGTTTTATTGTCTAGCAGACGAAAATTGTAAATCTGATCATTTAGAAAGGAATAAGTCATGTCGTATGAGCAATAGTAGTACTAATAGTGATCTTACTAGTAATTGAGATACTCTAAAATAACTGTATTTTTAGAACAAGACACCATTTAAACTAGGTGCATGCTTTTTCCTTGAATGATGTAGGACACTTGCATACCGACTGTAGTTGATAACTTCCTGTAGGTGCCTATTCATTATGCAGTGAGGAAGAAATGCTGGCATGTCAAAGATAATTTTAGGTTTTTGGTGTGTAATATCTCACTAGTTCATGTAATGTATTCTGAACACAAAGTGTGAAGTAGTTGTTGACACTCCTAAAAGGTTTTTCTGTGGTTCTTTTCAACATCATTAGATCAGATAATCACTTTGCTTGTCAAGAAGCATTTTTACTGTACAGGCTTCTTGAATTGATTATAGATAACTTTGAAAAGTAAAGACATTCTTGATGTTACAATATAAGTTTTTTCAGTTCAATGTATTCTTTGGGTTGTTTAAACAAGTTTTCTAAAGAAATAATTCCTTGCTTAAAGTTCTGTATTGAACTTACAAATGGTGTTTGCCTGTGCAAAACATGCCACTATGATGCCAGGGTGTTGTCATGCAGTTGTTAGGTGTCTAAAGTGGGGTTTAGTGCATAACTATGCTTGGCAGTTGCTATGTGTTGTTACTAGGTGGTTATTTGCTGGCTCCAGTCAAAAGAGCCCACCAGGTTTGGCTCATGTTCCTTTTTAATTCAAGTCTACTGGATTTTGACCAGTCTGCATCGGTTTTGGTGCAGGACCAGTAATAAATGCTAAATGAGACATTATTTTTTAACTAAAACTAGCTGTATTGTCACAGCAGTGACTATGAGACATGTATTTCCATGACTACCATCAGTTGGACAGAAAAAAAACACAAGTTGCAGTGTATAACACACTCCCACTTCCAGCTCTTGCACACCCTGACCTGTTTGACCAGCACAACCAGTTTAAAAGGCCTCTCTCAACACACTCTCGCTGTATGTCAAGCCATGTGTGTGAGTGGGTGTGTGTTGTTATAGTCAGATGCTGACTATAACTTCAGAAGCTCTTTGGATCAAAAATAACGCTTACAGGTGCCATCAAGTGTGACTGATACAGGAACTCATAATAACATAATCATACATCAATCAAAGGCGATACCTATCTTTGTTATGTGTTCTTTGAATTTAAAGCATGACTGAATTAATCATTAATATAGTGTAAATTTAGAGTTCACTTAAATGCAATGCAGATTGATTCATTATTCACATTTCATTTAATACAATTCTCTTTTAGTCAGTATACAGTCACAAAAAATTTGACCGGCCTCTATGCGATATAGAATAACCTTACAATGTGGAAACCATAGTTTCTGCCAAAATACTATATTGTTACAACATGTTTTATGTCTTATTCTTCTGTCTTATTTACAACATGACAATGTGTAGCCGCCACGCTGAATAGGATTTCAAATCACATAGGAATGTAGCTTTCATGTGATTTGTTGTCGTTCACACATGCTAAATCTGATCGGATTTCAATCGGATATGCACAAAAATCGGATTTGGACTGACAGTCTGAGCAAGGCTTTAGTTTCTTCCAAAACCAGCCACAACCATCGCAAGAGAAGAGTGACAGGATCCCACAACGACATATCAACATCAAATATTTTCTGATTGGCTGTGATTTTGTCACATCACATAGTATTTCCACATTCAGGAGTTTATGTTGCTAGAAACACTAAGGTTATAGCCATGAACTTATGCCAAATTCATAAATAGAAATAAACAGAAACAGAAAATTGTACATAAAACCATTCCAAATATATAAGAATTGAGAACTGCATTGTTTGTGCAAGTTATTTGCAATTAGCACGTTAAGTGTAACTAGTATTAAAGTCAGAATGAAACAGAAGTAGCGACAGATCTTCCGTAATGAACGACAATGTTCTGCAGCTGCAGTTACATCGTCTGCCACTTTAAACGCTTGCGCTCAATAAAGCAGGATTGATTCTGAATGGCTGCGTTTTTATCGTTCATCTGCTGGAAATTATATAATTTCTCTGTCATTTTACATAGTTGTGGTGAGGACTTCTCTATTCTCATACAGTAGAATTAGAATGGTTATTTAAAGGCAATCTCGGAGCAGCTAGCAATAGCAAGCTAGCTTTGAAAGCATGACATCCCAACCTTTCAGAACATCTCCAAAGCCACACCTCCTTCAAAAACACATGAACGCACACAGCAGAATCTGCAATGCATCACGAGAGACAGCATTAAATTACCTCATGTCTCAAAGCACGTAACATTACAATACTAATGAACATAAACAACTTACAGAGCTCTGACATAGAAACGCATAAATCCGAATCTGAAGATGTGAACAGCTCTGGGCTGCCATCTCATAATTATGTTTATGATGGCATGAACACAGCATAAGCTCATTGTTTTGGTTCAGGAGGAACTGTAAAACGTGGCTGTTGTTTGTTTGTGGCACTCGGTGACTATTTACAGCTCTGCAGAGCCTTACAGAACGCGCTGATGACGTGTGATGTCTGTAAATATATATGTTGACAGGCAGGTAGGACATCATATCATTGCATTTGGACTGAATGCAATGATATGGACAGACTTTTTTTGGTCCTGAGACACACACAGAAGATTTATGTACATGTTTTAGTATTTAGACCACTTCTATTTTTGATTTGCTATCAGGATATGAAGAGAGTTTTAACCAGTATAACAAAAAGTCTTTATCTAAAAATTTGCCTACCCTACCTTTAAACCCTTTAGCCTGATTTTGGTAAAGGTGGATAATGTTGGCTTGTCAGGCAGTGCTGAGCCTACAGCACTTGACCTTCATGAACGAGTCCGGTCCAAGAACACCAGCTGCACGGGCTGTTCTAAGGCCGAGTGTGAGCTACACAACAATAACACACACACACACACTGCTGTTGGCCTGCGATGTCGCCTGAGTCACAGCAGAATGGGAAATGGAGAACAATAGAAGGCAAGCTGTCGCTGTAAATCTGGGAGCCTAGAAAAAGAGCCGGTTTGTGTATTTGTGAGTGTGTGTGCTGATCTGAAAATAACACCAGCCAGCAAAACAGGATGTGCGGAACGAGTGACATCTGCTTGTACGGGGTCAGACCCCCCCGCTGTGAGATGTTGATGTTAGGCTGCGTAATTGGCATGTAGCTGCGCAGCTATTCTGGAGTGGGGGGGAGTGATGTTTCTTTTTTAGCTCTGATCATTTCAATGCCCACTTTTGTTTGTTATGCTCATCTGACAGCAGAGGAGGGGTGAAATGTGCTACGAACTTCCTCAGGGCAGGAAAGAGTTCAAGAAGAGAGCGATTTTCTCTTGAAACATGGAAAAAGTTGGATTCTTGAAGGGTCTGATTTGATATGGTGGTTGACTTGGTTCACAGAAGTGAAAGTGGTCATCGTTTGATGTGTATGCGATGGCTACTTCATCTGTGGCATCAGTTTTGTGTGTGAAAGGGTTGTGGTGTGTGTCTGAAACCTTTCGAAAACCTGTAGATAAGACTTGTCAGAGCATCTGTGCGAGTGTGTGCAATCCAAAGACACTGAAAACAAGCCCTGACCGCTATGTCGTCTATCATCAGCCTTAGGAGTGTGTTGAGTGACTAGCATAACTCACAAACTCACACACACACACACACACACACACACAGCTGAGTAATGGGCCCCTAGAGATATCTATAAAGCTTTCAGGTTGTGTGTTCACTATCAGTGGAAATTAAACTCTGAGTGTTCCCTCTTCACTAAACTACACTCTGATGACTTGCAGCCAACATTGCATTTAAATCTCATATTAAAGGACTATTTATCAGTTTTATCAGGAGTTTATCAGTTCAACATAAATTACTCAAAAGCTTATTTAGCTATAAGAAAATGCTGGTTGACCAGCAGCCAGTAAATAAAACGATGTTAAATAAGTAACGACTCTTGATTTTCATTTGATTTTAAAATATGCAGTAACCAACAACCACAGCTGTTTAACCAGTCTCCAAAAAATATCTTACAAACTTCATATGCAAGGAAATATATTGGTAACACTTTACTTAAAGCCCTTTAAGCCGGGCACACATTTAACGATTGTAAGGCTGATTATGAATGTAAATTGATACTTATGACTGATCGCGCTCAAACGCGTCCAGTCAGAGCCAGTTGTGTTCAGTCTGTGATTATCGGTGTTCAAATTCAATGTGTAAGTATTTAAATCTCTTCAGTCACAGGAAACAATCGCTGTATGTTGAGCACAGTCTTAGAATGTTTTAGATAGTTGTTAAATGTGTGTCCGGCTTTAGATAATAGATAAGTATTATTATAACTGTCGTTACAATTATTCACAAGACCATACAAAGCATTATAAGGTGCATCACAAGGTACAACTAATGCATTATATATATATATATATAATGCATTAGTTGTACCTTGTGATGCACCTTATAATATATAAGTGCTGGGCAACGATTAAATATTTTAATCGCGATTAATCGCATGATTTTTCTGATTAATCGCGATTAATCGCAGCATGCACAAAATTCGATAATGAAATCAAGAGTAGTGTATTGCGTAGTTTTATTCTTTCAAAGTACTGCTGTATGAACAAAAGTGCAATAGAGAATACGAACCGACGTCACGCCTCGTTGCATGCCGGGGCGGCGCCACCATTTTGACAGGATCGCCCTCTATTACTCGTACTGAAATTAATACGGATTCTTGCTTACCTTTTGACTTGTTTCTGCCATTATTTGAACGTTAACATTTTTAATGGTATCGTTTGCAGGGAATAGAAGCTATTTTATCGCATCGCATGATCATTTTATTTATTTATTTTTTTTTTTTCACTTAAGTTTTGTAGAATTTCGTTTACAATGTTGATCTGTTTACTGTGTCGCACGCTGGGCGCTCACTGCTGCTTCAGCCATCGTATGAATATCATCGTATGAATATCATCGTATGAATATCCAAATAAATCACTGAGAAAAGTCGATTCATTTTTTGTTGGAAACGTTTAAATGATGCTTAAACGAGCATATTGAGTAGGCCTACTTGTCCTTGTAATTCCCCTTTTCCATGATCACAGATGAGGAGAATCAGAGATTATGGGTCAAATTCAGCGGACAGACGGACACGAACACACTGTATTTTTATATTTATTTTAACAAATGACAACCACACTAAGCAATTTCCTACCTTTATAAAACCGTTATGAAGAAAATTTATATTAAAGTTTATATTTTGGTGTCATCCGTTTTTCTGCATGTGCTTTATTTGTAAATAGAATTTGGTATCTTTAATATCAGTCTAAGTGCATTAAACGTTTTCTTGAGATGACATGAGAGGAAACCGTTTAAGATATAAACGTGTTGCATTCATATTTTGGGCTCATTTGCGTATCTCCACACAGTATGCTTTAATAAACATGTACAGAATTGTTGGTCACATGAAGCATTTGTTAAGCATTGGAATGTCCTCGTCAAGTTCTGCTAATTCACGAGTGCAGTGAGAGTCAGACTCGCAAATGTAATGTTAATTATTAAACCAAACAAAATCAAAACGTTCAATAACACTTAGCAATGTGATTCTTTTATTGAGTGATAAGCAGTGGGTACCTTTTTCCATTTTTCTGTCCGCACCATAGACTGGTCCGCACCAGATATTTTCTTTTTCGCGCTGTAGCTCTCTAGGCACACAACAAATGCTTTCATTGGTTGAGACGTGTGATGACGCTCATCCCAAGCAGCCAGTAGCCTACTGATAAACATCCCACCCCTCCTGTGACCCATGGTTTGTGTTGTATTCGGTTGTATCATTACAGTCTATCTATGTGTATTCAAACGCAGTGAGCAACGGACTTTCAAAATAAAAAGTACGTTAACGCGCGATAAACTAATTGTCGGCGTTAATTAATTAATGTGTTAACGCGATAAAAACGCGTTAACTTGCCCAGCCCTAATATATATATATATATATATTAGGGCTGTCAAACGATTAATCACGATTAATCGCATACAAAATAAAAGTTTGAGTTTGCCTAATATATGTGGGTGTACTGTGTGTAATTATTATGTATATATAAATACAAACACATTCATGTATATATTTGAGAAATATTTACAAGTATATGTATTTATTTATATTTTTATGTCATTTATATTATATATAAATAAAAATATTTTGTACATAAATAACATATTTATCTTAAATATATACATATATACACATAATAATTACACACAGTACACCCACATATATTATGCAAACTCAAACTTTTATTTTGTATACGATTAATCGCGATTAATCGTTTGACAGCCCTAATATATATATATGATGCATTAATTGTACCTTATGATGCACCTTATATGCATTGTATGGTCTCGAGAGTAACAACAAACAATTTCAGATGTGACAAGAAATCTGCGAATATTATAAAGCATTTTAACTTGGGTTACAATTAGTTATGAAAAGATATAATGCATTATGCATAATTAGCTCTTATTTTTGTATTTTCCGTTTTGAAGAAGTTTTGGGTTTTTTTTGTCATTTTGATTATTTTTTAACATTTCTAGTTATCTTAAATGTATTTTTATTTCAGTTATTTTTTGTAATTTTAGTACTTTAACTTATTTAATTTCAGTAAGGCTACGTTCACACTGCAGGGCTTAATGCTCAATTCCGATTTTTTGAAAAAATTCGATTTTTTTGCAAGGCCGTTCACATTTTCAATTAAATGCGACCTTTTGTGATCTCCTGTGTGAACGTGAAATGACCCAAAAGTGACCCGCATGCGCAGAAGAGTACGCAACGGTCAACGACGTCACTCGTTGTTTGCGGAAGTAGACGGCCACCTCGTTTGTTCCAGGCTTTAACCTCCTTGTATTTGGCTCGGAGGCTTTTTATTTTTCACTGGCATTGGAGCCATGATCGTCTGTGACCACGCTCGGCCATTTTGCTGGAAATGTTTTCGTAAACCGCCCGGTTCCGATAAGAGCCCTCGAGTTTGGCCTGAATAGAGCTGTCACCCCAAATATTAATTAAATCTGTGACCTTGCTTCCCTTCCATTGACTGGTCTCAGCAGCATCGTCCGCCATGGTTGTTGTTTATCTTCTCGTTCCCGCCTACTTCAATGCACAATTATGACATTTGTAGCGTATCAATGACGTACGGGTCGGATACATGTGGTCTGGCCGTTCAGACGGAGGTCGCATTTCAAAAGATCGGATACGTATCGGATTCAGGACCACATACCCAAGTGGCCTGGGTCACATTTGAAAAGATCGGATCTGTGTCGTTCAGACTGTCATGAAAAGATCAGATACAGGTCGCATAGGGGCAAAAAAATCAGAATTGGGTCGTTTCAGCCTGCAGTGTGAACGTAGCCTAAGTTGCAAAGGCAGCCTTTTCTAATTTTTTGCCTTGTGTTTTTCAAGTTTTTCATGTAATGTTTTATTTCATTTCAAGTATTGAAAACGATTTTTAAACGCAGTTGTTTATCAGTGAAAAACGAGAAAGTGTAAAACCAAGTTGAAAACAACACCACAAATGTATTATTGTTAGATATGATGCTTAGATAATGTTAGTGTAGTACACACTTTAGGTTTTTACAGAAGGAGCAACAACATTATTATCTAAGTTGTCCATGGGTTGCAGATGACAACTTGAGTATTTAACACTGAATATTTCTTGAATAAACTGAGTATCTATTCTCATGTCATAGCTCTGACCTCTGTTATGCCATCCATATCTCCTCAGATCCCTGAGATGAAAGCTTTCTCAGTGTGTGTGCATGTGTTTGGAGGTTCAGAGAGAGCTGGGGGGTATGGGAGTGGGGAGCTGATTTGAAAACCTGACACTCCTGAGAAAGTAACTCAAGAGGCCTCCGGTCAACCGCCAATGGAGCAAGAACCTCAGAAAGCTCCCGTCCGAGAGGGCAAACGCATGCCTCACGTCAAATGAGGGTTTGTGTTAGTTTATGCGCAGTGAAGTTTATTTAATAGTTGGCAGAGTGGGTCTTTGTTTCTCTGGGTGGCTCATTTGTTGTGTTGAACTACACCTCTGGTTACTGAATTGAGATGCCATTATAGATTTGCACAAACATACACAAATAAGTTCATTTGATATCCTTTCATTTGCACGCACACGTTTGGCAAACTGGATGCTATCCATGTAACTGATTTGCTTAAGGCAGGATCGGCAGTCTGTTTATAGTAACGCATAGTAAGATGCATTTAAAATGTTTAGACTGTTATGGAAATGTGTGTTGGGAATTCAGATTTTCATAAGACCTCACCTTACAATAAATTATCATTCAAGATCAAACCTCAGAGCACATAAGTATAAGATTTAGGCCACACAAGTATGCATTGCAAGTGTGTGTGGTCCCACTGTACATAATGTATGTCCTTGTGTTACTGTGGCAGAAACAAGCCTCCGAACTCAAGGGGGCAATAGAGTTACCTTCTAAATGTTTGTGTCTGCTACTGTATAATTGACCATACTTTAGCTCTGTCCTGACAGTAGTCAATTTGAAAGAGAAAACTGACTGTAAAAGTAAATACTTTAAGCTAATGTTCACTATAGCGCCACTTGGGCAACTCTAAAATTGTAATGTGTGATTGTATTGCATTCTGAACAATTTACTAATCATTTCGAACAAAACAAACTTGAGGTTTCAGAAAATATGATATGAGCTCGGCTTTGTTTAGGGAACTAGCTGTAAATAGGCAGGTGGTGCTGGGGAAGGAGGAGGGCAAGCGAAATTGCGCTCTGTAATAAACTGATCTGATTCAAAGTCAGGAATAAATAGGTTACATAGATAGAACAAACAGAATGATTGGACAACCACTTTGCTTTAAGTGGTACAGTTCATGACTGAATATATCTGAATATATCCATTCTGATATAGCGCCCCTTGTGGCAAGACTGAGAATGAAAATGCACCACGATATGAATTGTGTTAACTTTGTACACTTCGGTACAACAACTGACCTTTGCATTTATGTACTTGCACTGAGTATGTTGCAGGCCTAAGATTCATTAGCGCCAGTCACTTCACTGCTGGTGTAACCATAGAACTATTGACTGGAAATACAGAACAAGTAAGAGAAACACAGGACGAGACACTCGAAGTAACATGATAGTCGTGTTGGCACAATGGTTCTGACACAGCTCAGAAGGGCAGAGTTTGTACGCACACACAATGTACACATGCAACATATTCTGCATGTTTAAGGCGAGGGTTCATTACTATATAAATACTTTGGTTCATAAACCTGTTTTCTGAAGTAGCCTACCCTTAAGGTGTAAATATGTATTTTTTGCACTACAATTGTATGTTTAAATGTCTGAGACAAAAACCAACATGTGAGGATATTTGTTCCTCAGTATTTTGCTTCATATCTAACGTCAACAGGTTTGTGTGAGGTTAGGTTTATGGGTAGGTTATATTAAATATCTTAGTATGAAAAACAGAAAAAGTTGGCGTGTGTGTGTGTGTGTGTGTGTGTCAGGTGTGTTAGTGTGGAACATAGGCTGATGTATAATGCATCTTGAGTATAATATTCCCACACTGTCCCGACCCAAGTTTCCAAAACTGCTCATGTTCTCTGTCCGATGACCCCTGAGCACCCCCACTTAAACATTCAACAGCAACACGAGCTTCAAAACACAAATGTCTGCTTCTCTGCTGTTTCGCTCAGCCATGACAATAACAATCAACAATGAACAATTGACCAGTGAGAATCATTAATGTTTACTGAATCACTCATGCTTAAAGTCCAGACAGGTCTTTAGAAACAACAATAAAAACATTAGGTCCCACCTATGCTGACAATGTGCGTCAAAATTATAATGATAGCATTATAATCAAGGAAACGCAAACACACTAGCTCTAGCGTTCTAGTTTTGTCACGTCACTCACAGTGTGGACACATACATCCACTGCATTAAACGGATGTTTTTGATCATTACAATCTTGTCTGGAGTCTTTTGCAGCATCTTAACCATGATGCGGTGTTCTGAAAACATGCCGCTCAAGTAAAAAACTTTTAAAAAGCACATCACGAGACCTTGCATTTTTTTCCCATTCCATTGCCCACAACTCACATTTTAAAAGCCCACTGAAGTGCGTTGAAATGTGCAGCATAATTCAATGTGTTGACGTAATTTCCACTGAAACAGGAAGACAGGGCGGGGCATATCGAACAGCTTCTCCCCTATTTTAAAATAGTTAAATCGCATGACACTAATGGGAAACCAGACTTCGTTCTCTCTACTTCATGTAGAGAATGTGTGAACAAGTGACCATAGACCAGCTTCAGGGTCTATTTATAATGTAGGGGGTGGGACGCTTTAGATTCTAGAGCATTTGATTGGGCAGAAAATCTGATGAGAAGGTGAAAAGCAGCGTTGATGTCATCAAAATTATTGATCCATACTGTCGGAAGTGAGATACTGTAAGTTTTGAATGCTTATATCTTCTAAATGTGAATTTTGTCATTGTTTTGGAGTACACTAGCTTATAGATAACAGTAAGGCTAACATATTCATGCTAAAAGCCAAAAAACTTATCTACCTATCTCATTGGGACTTTAAAATGCAAAAATGTGTTCTGTGTGAATTTTAATTTATTGACCTAACCACATTTAATGCTTATTGACTGATCTGTAACACTCTGCACTGCACAAAACAGAGATACTCAAGCTGAGACACAACTTTCCACTGATTCCACTAGAACTTGCTAAGCTAGCAATGTGATATTTTAATAAACCAAAAATATTAAGCACAAATATTAGATACAAATAGATTTGTATTGTTTTTGCTGGCACTTCTAAGTATTGCATGAAATATTGAGGTAATTTTTTTTTTTAAATGTTTATAATTAACATTTCACCTTCACCTTAGTTTGCTGAACACTGCATTCTCTCTTCACTTCCTGTCTGCATTGTACTTTCCTGTCAAATGAAGGCAAATATGTATGGAAGCTTGTTTCCGCCACTGAATAAAAAATAAAAAAAGGTAATTGAGATTTTTTATCTCGCAATTTTTACTTTTTTTTTTTTCTCAGAATTGTTAATATAAACTTGCAATTATGAGAAATAAAGTCGCAATTCTGAGATATAAAGTCAGAATTGTAAGCTGACTTTTTTTTTCTTAGAATTGGACTTTATAACTCGCAATTCTGACTTTTTTTCTTCCAATTGCAAGTTTAAATCTCACAATTCCAAAAAATGTTCTCGCATATGTGACTATTTCTCAGAAATGCGAGTTTATATCTTGCAATTCTCAGAAAAAAGTCAGAATTGCGAGATTTAAACTCACGATTTTGAGAAAGACAGTCAGAATTGTGATATAAAAAGTGCCAGTTACCTTTTTATTTTGGTTTTACTATTCTGTGGTGGAAACAAGCTTCCATAAAAAGCCCAAAAATATATATTTTAAAAAGATATTGTTCACAACAAGGTATATCAGAAGGCAACATAATGGAAAATGCATGTCACATATGTGACTAAATTGCTGTCTGTAGGAAGATACTGTTTTGGAACAAGTTACAGGGCTAATAGAGACAAAATATAATACAAAACTAACATGAATCTGTTAAAAATACATAATAAATAAACAGGTGTAAAGTGTCCAGACAAGTCCAAAGCATACTAACAAAAATTTTGCACGGTCTGGTCATCATGCAGTGAATAAAAAAGATGCTAATCCAGTGGAGGAGGGACAGACAGTCGTCACTGGATGTTTAAGATGCCTCATGCATGCACTTTAGGGCGGCTGTGAAAAGACTCTGGTACCAGATACACGAACAGTGATGAATGATAGGTAGGTTCATTGTTGTAAGAAAAACATAAAAAAATTAAATAAAATAAAAAACACTTGAAAAATGACATGACTGTAAAGAAGCAATGCATGGAATGTAGAGCACACATTCTTTAAAAAAAAAAGCATTTGTTTATCTTACACTCTTAAAAATAAAGGTTCCAGGACTAAATACAGCATTTCCTTTTTTGATCCGTACCAAAAGAACCAAGAGAACCCAACTACAAGTGTGAACAAACCCTTAAAAGATTAGTTCACTTCAGAACTCAAATTTCCAGATAATTTACTTACCCCCATGCCATTCAAGATGTTCATTTCTTTCTTTCTTCAGTCGAAAAGAAATTAAGGTTTTTGAGGAAAACATCCCAGGATTTTTCTCCATATAGTGGACTTCAACAGTTAAATATACAACAGTTAAACAACCCAAAATGGGTTGAAGGTACAAATTGCAGTTTCAGTGCAGCTTCAAAGGGCTCTACATGATCCTACATGGGGAATAAGGGTCTTATCTAGTGAATAGATCTGTCATTTTTTTTAAAAAAAAGTATATTTTTAGCTCTGCGATATAAAAAAAAAAACTTTTAAAATATAATATAACTTAAATCTGCTGTCCGTAACTTTTTTTGTGTTCAAAATTTACAAAAATTATATAATGAGAATGTACAACATGAATCCATTTTACAAACCGTGTATTTGTCTTACCCTGAATCATTATAGTATACTTATAATAAGTGTTTATATCCAGATTATTTTAGACCGGTCTGGTAGGAACTGCTGCAGAGTAGCAGACATACACGGAGAGAAGTAGCTCCGGCTAC
The DNA here is from genome assembly GCF_024489055.1 of Chanodichthys erythropterus. Lineage (NCBI taxonomy): Eukaryota > Metazoa > Chordata > Actinopteri > Cypriniformes > Xenocyprididae > Chanodichthys > Chanodichthys erythropterus. The sequence goes on from NC_090240.1 coordinate 4,110,408, forward strand.
AATGTTCTTAAGCAAGACACATGCAGTTCTGTTTATTAACCGCTAAAAATTAAGGGCCAAAAATAAAAAGACTGCAGCTTTAAAAAAAGTTTGTGTTTACAACAAGATATATCGGAAGGCTAGACTGGGTAAACCCAGCCTGATCTGCCAGCGATTTCGCCCGGCAACTCAGTCTGGAAACCCGTACATTCATTTCTACTGCTTCTGTTACACTTTTGCGGGAACCAATCACAGACTGGCTTATCCACTTTGCTCACTATTGGCGGGTATAACACGATGACGTCTAACCGTCTCTCGCAAGACCTTTGATTGACAAGCGATCTAACCAATCAGAACGCAGAATCCGACAAAGCAGTCAGGAATTAGAAGATTAACCTCGGTGGAGTTAAACTTTGTGTAAAAATTGTGTATATTGACGTCTTTCCGCGTTTGAAACAACATTCATTCTCATGTTCATTTGATGCCATAGATGGACTAGTAGGAAGTGATGATCGGTTCACGAGCCTCTTGAGCTGAGGCGCTACAACAAGTCATGACACATTAAAGAGCTACAAAACGTTTTTTATTGTTTGAATTTCTTAAAAAAAACTACACAGTGTGAAAGCTGTGACTTTGTTTAATATCATAAATAACACTGCTCTGTCTTGTCTGTCGATATGTTGTCAGTGTCCTCTTTGCTCTGCAATGTATTTTTCACTGCGTGTGGCGTGACAGCGCCATGGCTTGTCGGACAAAGCAACAGTAACTAAAAGGGCGGGAATGAAATGACTTTTTTAGTTTAGAAAACAAATTGCTCGAGTGGGTGTAAATACCACTCACTTTCATGTTTTTTTTGCACAACCTGCAAAAATCGCTCAATGCTATTGCTGCTTCTGCTAACCACTGATCAAACACTGGTCCATATCGCGATTTGATTTAAGTGTACCCACCTACTTTTGATTTATTCATCCAATATTTGAAAATTCTGTGACATTCCGCATCATACATTTAACTCCGTTTTTATGAACGGATTCCACGATTCTGTCCGTTTTCTGCATAGGGCTCTGAATATGGGTACAGATAGATTGCTTTTATTTCTTTGGTTCAGACAGACAGCAAATCATAAATGAACTTAATGCCTTCCGACTTCTAACGCATGGCCCTTTCACAAACAGGCCTTTGTAGTGCCATGTTAAACTATAATCTATTGACACGCCTCGGTCTCTGTAGTGTTGTGATTGTCATATTCACGTAGCAGCAGTGGTGATGAGAGAACGCGCTTGGAAAACAGTTTAGAGAAGAAATCAATCTATATTTAAAAATAATTGTCACAAATTATTGGTCACATCTACTAATAATTATATATTAATAAATTGTTTTTTACCGATGCAATTATGTTAGAACTGATGCATTGCGATACAAATGCCAACTTGTATCCGATGCACACTTTTTTAATCGATGCATCGCACATTGAATCTGACCATCCCTAGTGTAGAGCCCACTGAAACTTTTACTGTAACTGTTGAAGTTCTCAATATTTGGATAAAAATCCTGGGATGTTTTCCTCAAAAACCTTAATTTCTTTTCAACTGAAGAAAGAAAGACAAGAACATCTTGGATGACATGGGGGGTGAGTAAATTATCTGGGAATTTTAATTCTGAATCGAACAAATCCTTTAATAACCTTTTCCCACTATAAAGAACCTTTTGCTGAATAGAAAGGTTCCATTGATGTTAACGTTTCTTCACAGAACCATCGATGACAACAGAGAACTGCTGTTTTGAAGAGTGCATTCAGGAGTCTGGTAGTTCATCTGGTGACTGCATCTCTCTTTTTTGAGATTTCTGTCTGCCTGTCTAATAACTACCCACACAGCAAGTGCTGCAAATAAGTGTCGGAGGCCCAGGAGGCCAACACACAGAACAAGGGGAGGTTTAATCAACAACAGAGGAGACCTCAGCCATTTTAATTAGCCACACACACACTAACACTGACTCCCCTGGGCACACTGGCGATAGGGCCTGGATTGTTTGGTTTCCTGTTCGACTGAGGAAACACTGGTGATTACAGCTCCAGCCATGGCTACCTCAAAAACAATCTGCAGTTTTATATAAATAGCCAGAGGATGAAGTCCGTTTTTGCACTCTTAAGCAACACTTCTCTCTCTTTTTTCGTTCTCTTTCTTTCTCTGAACTATAATTAGTCAGTACTGTTGCTCCCAGTGGTCACATTTGGTCAGCAACAACATCCTCTTTCACATATTACCCCTGTATGTGTCTTACTCTTTCATTCTGGCTCTTTTCTTCTTACACATTTAACATTGTGCTGGTTTCGAAGCCAAGGGTGCTTGGGGACAACCCATAAACACAAAAAAAAAGAGAGTTAGAGCCTTTAGTTACCATAGAGACCTTTTTGTGTACATGGAAGCCTTGTAAAAGTGCAACAATGAGAGCCAGTGAGGTGTTGGTTACGAGTGCAAAACGTACATCAGAAGGGAGACAAAAAAAGTGAGCGAGACTCTTCCTGTTTGCTGTCTTCGTTTCCTGTTCGTGACTTCTTGTATGTGGCTATTTTTGTTACTGCCAGTTTCTATTGAGGTAGAAGAAAACAGTTCATGTTTCAAGGCCGAAATGCACACAAAGCTACATGCTAGCATAGGTTTTCTTCAACCTTCAAAAAAACAGCTTACTCAGTTGTTGACACACAAAACGCATTTCAAATGTATTTCTTGCATTTCCTCCAAGTGGATCTGTTTGTTCAGAGAATAGGCAAGCATTGTAAAACAAAACTGTTTTAGCAAGCTAACTATAACTAAGTGCTTTAACTGAACATTCAGTGCTTCACATCAAGCAAAGAAGCCCAAGTTTATAACTGGGCTCTTTAGGCTTTTCAACAAAGCAAAACAAGACGAATGGAAGGGCTATTTCTGTCCGTCTCATGTGGCCATTCAGAAAACAGGGCCTCCGATATGTCGCAAAAGCCCCATGGTGAGAAGAGTTCATAGTCGCATAATGGCTAACTTAGCCTAGCGTTTGATTAGCCATGAGGGTTTAGACCCTAATCAGGCAGTAGAGATGGAAAAACTAGTCAAGCATGAAACCCATGAAGGTCTTTTTTCTGTTTTTACTGCCGAGCTTCCAAACCTCTGATAACATGGGGTCCAAAAGTCTGAGACCACTAGTCAAAATGCTTCTGTTTTGCATTTTATATGAAAAATTTGATGTTAAATACTAGATTTTCATCATTGTCTTAGACTTTTGCCATATCTACTTTGATAATGTATACGTGCGTATACGTGCCCAGTTTTAGCATTCTATTAATTCAACAGAAGCTTAATCTTCAGTTTTTCTCATTCCTTGCACTACATTTTGAAGGTAAAGTAAATAAACTTCTCAAAGCGGCTGTGAGATAAGTTGACACATTTAAATAGGCCTCCCATTCTTGCTCTCTATTTTACTGTTGCTAAATCGACCTTGTGCAAGACAGGATCTCCAATTTTAGATACATTTGACCGCATTCACATACACCCTCTCGCTGAGTTCTTCACTCGCTTCTAATCTCACCATCTGTCTTCCCTTTCTTTATCTTGCTATCTATCACTCCTGTCCTGATATTTCCCATTCCTCCTGCTCAAATCTTATGTGGCATGATTCAATCCTTTACAATTCATTCTCTCTCTCTGTCTATATATAATTATATATGTATCTTTATTTTATTTTTTTTTCACAAACACACACATAGGCTCTCTTTTAAAATCAGGGACTCTGTGCACCGCACAAATTGCACTTTGATAGAACATTAGCAAGTTACTAAAATAACAACTTGACATTCTAATAAGCAATAAAACACAACACAAACCACACATAAATATTGGGCAAAACAGTCTACTAAAAATGCTGGGTTGTTTCAACCCTTGTTTGGATCAAATATGGGCAAACATAACCGCATTGTATTCAATATGCGCTTGTGAATCTTAAAAAATATATATTTTAAAAATTGTACACTTAAAAACAGCACTTTCATGACTACTATATGTTTCGTAACACATTTAAGCATACTTCTAAAAAGTGCACTTTATAAAATTAAAGGTTTTATGTTAAAGTACATTTTAAATCTTTATGTTCTATTAATCTTTTGTATTTATGTGTTGACACACACTAAAGCATGTGAAGTAATTTATAATTTTAATTGCAGTGTATTATATTTAGAGTATATATTACATGAACTAAATTGCAAAATTATAAATGTGTAATTACAAACGTATTTAAATACATGACATACAAGTTTCAATAGAAATGACATTAAAGTAGTGTTAATTTCGTCAGACGAGACGAGACGAAATATGTTCGTCAACGACCTTTTTTTTCATGACTAAGACGAGACGATGACAAGACTGCACCACTATCCAAAAACGCTGACTAAGACTAAATAAACATGCATTATTGTTGACGAAAAAAGACGAGACGAAAATGTTTTGTATAAAATAAAAACTAAGATAAAATCTCTCTTCATTTTCGTCTACAATCGTCTCTGCTTTTTCATCAGTTGTTACGCCTTTAAAATAATCAGAACGAGTTCGCGGCTTCGCGCTGTTGCTCAAGTTAAGCCTCGTTGAAGCCTTGTTTACACTGCATGCGTGTGCGGCTCGTTACGGCTCCGGCAAGGTGTTGTTCCGTCCTCTGCGCGATGTCAGCTCAAAGAAATTTCAAGTTTTTCAACTTTGAATCTCTTGTCAGTTTCTAGTGATGTAAAATATGAGCGGGAGTTTACACAGGGTGATTATTTTGACATTGTTTTGTATTTGAGCTGCGCGTCTTGGAGGTGAGGCGCCTATCTTTAGCAAAGCGGCGCGTCGAGCCGCTTCTCAAACGCACCGCGGCGCGGCTGGTGTAAACGTAAGCATTGACTAGAGTGACCGTGTATCAGCTCCGGTAGCCGCGTCGCAGCCGTAACAAGCCGCACACGCGTGCAGTGTAAACGAGGCTTTACAGGTTTTATACGCCTGTGGCTGCAACACGAAACTGCTTAACACACAACACCCAAAGCGAACACGAGTGACGAGCGACGACGACATACTAGCTTTTGAATTGTGTTGGTTAAAATAAAATACTCTTCAGAACAGGTTAATCATTTGTGAATGTGTCTCCTAAATCAGAAATTGAAAACCAGACACGTTTAACATTTGCATTCAACAAAAATCTTTCAACAAGTGTATTTTGTCAGAAATTATGACATTTATCCAATGTTTGAGATATGCGAAACACTTTTTTTTCTCAGTAATAATGTGTTATTTAAAAAAAAAAAGACAAATTTTTTGACTAAAACTAGACTAAAATTAAAAGACTTTTAGTCGACTAAAACTTGACTAAGATACCTTGAGTTTTCTTTTGACTAAAACTAGACTAAAATGACGAGACCTTTAGTCGACTAAAACTTGACTAACAAAAAAAGATATGTGAATGACTAAATATGACTAAAACAAACAAGGACATTTGGCACAAGACTAAGACTAAGACTAAATTAAAAATAGGTGACAAAATTAACACTACATTAAAGTATATTTTAGTTTACGATAAATGCTTCTCAGTACATTCAGCAATACACTTTAACCATATCTCAGCGACCACAGAAATATGAAATTACATATAAAAAGTCCTACTAAAATGGGTCAAAAAACACTCTTAATTTCAACTAACGGCATTTATTATAAACGTAAGATATACTACACTTTCATTTAATTGCAAATAACATGCAATGAAGTGTCCAAAAACTACATTCAGTTCAAACTGAAGTGTATTCTTTTCAAGTAGATTATTTCCATAATAAGTTCTCTTTTTAAAAGTTTGCTAAAGTTTACTTCTTTTTCACATGGGTAATTATAATCGACATTTCTTTCGCTTTGTCTGCCATCTTGGATGTATTTTTTCTCTGAATTGTCATAGTATTTAAAATACTGCCTATATACAGACACGACTCACAATTCTCTTCCTTAGTCAATGACTCTATAAGTCATTGAATGTAGTATTAAATGGTCAACTGAATATACAGCATTTGATGCAAGAGAAAACTTTTTTTGCTCTTTCATAGCTCAGGAGGCATAATGGATTAAGTTTAAGTACCAACTATACCTCAGAATCTCTAATATAGAGATTCATTCGGTGTGTTTTCGTCCTGAGTGTTCCTGCAGAGTCCACAGCTGTCTGAGCTATTCAGACCCGCTGCTTCCGCGGCAGCTGCTCAGAACGCTCGTCCAGCCAGTGCACGCCTTTGAGTACACACGTGTGTGTGTGTGTGTGTGTGTGTTTGTATGCTATTCTTATATTTATAGCTGGTCGCAAATACTTGAGCATCTGCAGATACACAAGGCATGTGTATTCCTGTCAACAAGAAGATGAGGGGAGCATGTGCTTGTACGGGAGGAAGAGTGGATGGATTATTAAAGCTCCTGCTCAGTGCCGAAGTTTGTGATTCCCTTTCAGTAGTGGAGCAGGTTTCCACTCAATCCCAGACTTTTAACAACGCCAGTGTGTTATTCTGGGATAAAGGCCAGTCCACACATAATTTAACTCAGGTTAACTCAACTCAAAACAAATGTGAAACAGCAAAACAGTGTATAACATTAATATTAAAGGCTGGTGAACGTGTAAGGGTTTGTGGTTAGAAGGTTTTGACTGGAGGAGCAATTTTAAGGTTCAGACAATTGATTATTTTGAAAAAAAAAAAAAAAAAAAAAAATTTTAATTATCAAATTTGTCACAGATTTTCTCAGACATTCCTAAAGTAGACATAAATGAGACAACTGTTGACATACAGACCTATAAAACGTATATTGTTTATTTAGATCAAACAATTCGGCCTCTTCTGAAACTCTAACAGAAGTATGTGTGAAATTACTGGTGTCTTTCTCAGTATAGAAACATCTGGGAAACAGGTGACTTTTGATCTCATTGCTGTCTATGAGAAACAACGTAGATATTAAGTTGATCTTATTCTGTTCTCAATCTGTTCATATTATCATCTAGATTATTCTTTAAATAAAACTAAATCTATTCAAATTCATTTTTGAAATAAAGCTGAAATAAAATAAAATATAAATATTAGATGAAAATAAAAATAAAAACTTAAATGAAAATAAGAAATGTTGCTTGGGCAACTAACTGAAATAAAAAGAATGTTTAAGTTTAATTACTGAAACTAAAATAAAAAATAAATAAATTAAGGCTATATAGAAATATTTAAATAATGTCAAAAGCACAAAACAAAATGACTAAAACTAAAAATAAAATGGAAACTGAAAATATAAAAATAAAAGCATACATATATAATAATAATATTATTATTTGTATTATTATTATTATTATAGTATATAAATAATACTAAAATAGCACCGCTGTGAGCAGGGTATTAGCCCATAAAAGCTTGCACAGTCACACAACTCTCATTCAAAGTCAAAGATCATTTAAAATCATAAACATATTTATTATTTTTCAGTTCTCTCTAAAAACTGCTGACTTCTTGTTACACTATGTGGCTTCTAACCCAAAGTGAGTTTCAACATGACTGAAAAGCTATAAGCTGATTGTGGAGTCATGCCTGTCAGCTGATGCGACTACACACCATCAGGAGTGTGTGTGTGTGTGTGTGTGTGTGTGTGTGTGTGTGTGTGTGTGTGTGTGTGTGTGTGTGTGTGTGTTACAGCTAGCTACTGCATTTTATCAGCAGTAAGAGTAACTGTCTTACCAGGGCAATGAGAGGAATGTGTCTGATGTTGAAAAGATAGCATGATAGAGGAGAAAGGGCAGGAGTAAAGGAGCGCTGCCTCGGGGTGAGGTCACGTCTGTGTGTGTGTGTGTGTGTGTTGTGAGTTGGTTTGAAAGGTATGTCCCTCTAATGAAGAGAACTCTATAGCCTGAAAAAATGTGTGGAAATAAACGCTTCTGGCTACGCAAGTTCGATGTTTATAGCTGCTTACCTGAATAACAATTCTAGTTATGCTGGATTTCACATTTCTTGCATCCCAAAATGGGTCCAAACACAATTCATACAGCAGCACACATAAGAGTTGCCATAAGGGGCGCTGCAGTGCCACATCTTGCTTAAAGTTAACGTAAAATAATCATATTTATTTACTTAATACAGTTTACCTGATCTTACCATAAATGATTCATTATTCCAAAATGAATATAGTTTTGTCTTTGTATCTTTCATCAAAATCGTGACCCATTTGAAACGAATTTTCTCTTCAGTTGACATCACCATGCCAACTTTTCATATTTTTTTTTTTCCCATTGAATTTTCTGTTTCACTCAGAAATATGTCACATGGACGTACTATTAGGTTACAGACAGTTAAAGGTAACTGTATCGCCCCCCTAGACTATGTAGGTTTGTTACTGCCAAAATGACGCATAAAATAGAGTGGTACAGGTATGACATCCCTTTGTAAGCCAAAACACGGTTCCATCTCCCCAAAGTCACACTTCCGGTTCCATCGTCCCAAAGTCTATGTTTTTTTTTTTAATGGGATTTTGTTTAAATGGCTAAAATAAGGTTTGTGGTGAACACAAGATTTCACATTTTATTCTAAGACATAGTTTTACCCCACTCGTGATTTTTTTTTTAAGCTGTTGTGTCTTGAAAAAGGCAGTTGATAACAAGTGGCTAAATGGGACTACACTGGCAGTCAGGGAGCTTAAACGTCATCATGACGAACAGGTAAGCTCAGTCCACTTTTACAGCTTCATTATGCTCATAATTGTGATCTTATAAAGTAGTCTAACTAAAACTTTCTGGGAAAATGTTTTTAGATAAAAACTGAAAGATTTGTCAGAATCCTGAAGTCGAAACGTTGAAGTCGAGCGACCTTGGTGTAGTTCGCTTATAGCCTACCTTTAGCTTTTTACTTCTGGCGACTGCATTTAGGCTTCAAAATTCATAAATGTTGTGTTCATCTGTGATTATTATGATGGACAAAACATGCAAGTATGATAAAATTTTGTTGATCACAGAGCTTATTTTTTTGCGATAATCCAAAAGGCTATGGGAAAATCCTATTGGATTTTTAATCGAGGGAACCAGTGTGACACTAACTGCTGGTTGGCCTACAAAGTGACGTCATACCTGCACTACTCTATGTGCTGACCGATCATTCATGTTTGCGTAATTGCACGTAAGTGACCTACGTAAGTGTGTTCAGTGCATTACAACATAATTGGAATGTACTTCTGCTCTTGGTATGGTCACGGTGCAAATCATTTTTGAGAGAGACAGGCACGGAGGAGGTTACGTCTACCCACAATTTACTGCACACTCAAAATGGCGCCACTCAACAGTGTAATTCGGTGTTTGAACTCCAACAACTCTCAAGTGGACACAAAAATGCACATAATGACACCTCTCCACGCAGATTTCCCTCTTTCCTCTTAGCCCTTCACTCCCTCTCGCCCTTCCTCAGCTATCCGTTCCCTTTCCATGGATTCTTTTTATTTAACAACCATTCTGGGAAAGCATTCGCCAGGAACACATCTCATACATATGCAGGCTCACGAACTTCTGTCTGAGCCTCCAACAATGAAGGAGGACATTAACATTCCCTGTAACCTCAAATACACACACACACAAACCGACTCACACTGGCTCACTGAGCTCTTTCTGTGCTGTGCGCTCCAACAAATGAGCACCTTTGTGTCCGAACACTTCCTTGTCTCCAAACATTCAGGGGGTCAAACACAACGTTCTGATCCTCACGGACCTTGGTTGAACTTGCTTCTAAAAACAGCAGGCCGGTGTGGGCTGCTCTGGGAAAACAGGATTAGTTCATTCCCAGCGACTCCAGAACGCTGGCCTAAGCCAACATGGTTTATATTGTATATACTACCTTATATACAATAAGTTATGTATGATGACTCATTTTTACTAAGTGGTCCAAAAAGGTTATCGACTAGTTACCTAATGTAAATGACACAGCGTGCAGCTTAAGTGGTCTGACGGCCAGCTGGAGAATGTGTGCCATTCTGTGTCTCAGTTTCAATTTTATTTTCAGATTCTCTTGTTATCTACAACTGGTCAACAAAGCACTAGTCGTACATTAACCACTAAATTGACTAGTTGGAGAAGCAATCCTTTACTAAGCAAGAAATTATTGTTTTTTTGGATCTCAATGGATCTCAACACAAGCTCAAACCTTCAATAGTGGTACACAACTGATTAGTTAACTAGTCAGTGCAACTATTTGCTAACCAAAAACAAATGAAATTTCTTCCAGTCGCTGTCATATAGAACAAATGCAACAGAAGTCAAGTGATCTACATCTTGTCCACAGGCCCAAAACACCTAATAGTTGCAGAACTAATCGATTATAGTGCAACAATTTACAAATGAAACAAAAAAATATTTTCTTTCATCTGTCACCATATAGAACAAGAACAGAAGTAGTCATGTGGTGCATGACTTGTTATCTACAACTGGTTGACAAAGCACTAGTGGTACATTAACCACTAAATTGACTAGTTGGAGAAGCAACCCTTTACTAAGCAAGAAATTATTAAGTCTAAAGCATCACATGGTGTTAGAACTAATCAATTAGTTAACTAATCTGTGCAATAGTTTACTAACCAAAAACTGAAATTTCTTCCAGCTGCCGTCATTTAGTACAAATGCCACCTGAGTCATGTGAACTACAGTTAGTCAACACAGGCCAAAAACATCATGTAGTGCATGACTAGTCAATACAGGTCTAAAACATCAAATGGTGGTAGAACTAATCAGGTAGTGAACTAGTCAACACTGACTCAAAACATGAAACTAATCAATTAGTTAACTAGTTTGTGCAACAATTTACCAACCAAAACTGAAATTTCTTCCAGTCGCTTTCATATAGAACAAATGCAACAGGAATCAAGTGATCCACAGCTAGTCGACACATGCCCAAAACACCTAATAGTTGCAGAACTAATTGATTAGTTAACTAGTCAGTACAACAGTTTACTAACCAAAGACTGAAATTTCTTTCAGCTGCCGCCATTTAGTACAAATGCAACCTGAGTCATGTGAACTACAGCTATAGTCAACAAAGGCCCAAAACATCATGTAGTGCATGACTAGTCAATACAGGTCTAAAACATCGGTAACACTTTACAATAAGGTTCATTAGTTAAACATTAGTTAATGTATTAACTAACATGAACTAACAATGAGCAATACATTTGTTACTGTATTTATGAATCTTCGTTAATGTTAGTTAATGAAAATACAGTTGTTCATTGTTTGTTCATGTTAGTTCACAGTGCATTAACTAATGTTAACAAGATTTTAATAACGTATTAGTGAATGTTGAAATTAACACTAACAAAGATTAATAAATGCTGTATAAGTGCAGTTCATTATTAGTTCATGTTAACTATTAGTTCATGTTAACTACTATTGTAAAGAGTTACCAAAACATCAAATGGTGGTAGAACTAATCAGGTAGTGAACTCTAAAAAGTAATTCAGGGGACCTGTTACCACAACTTAAAGTTAAAAATTTGAATTAATTTGATTTAATTAAACCTTTTAAGTTGCAAAGATTATTTTCTTGAGTTCTGGTGATGATATAATGCTGACCATTACATTAACATAAATATTGTGTGTAATATAAACTCAAATTAATTCTGCATTAACTGTTATTTATTAAAAATTAATTTGTAGAAACCTAATATAATTGTCTTGATAACTTTGGGAATTGGGCAGTGGATTTCTAGTTCCCAGCACGCTTTGCATAGGACTGGATAAGGAGAATAAATGTTGATATTAAGTGTTATTTTATTTGTTTTTGGTGAAGGGAAAATTATGTTTGACATTTAAAAGAGTTTCATTAATGTTGAAGTTTTAGTGGTTACCAAATTGCTGAAGGGTAAACGACATGAAGGTAAACACTACATTTACTCTATAAGCAATGACTGTGTTAATGCCAATGACAAGCTAAATTAGTTACATCCAGCATGTGCTATGATAAAATAGATAAAATTAATTGGTTCTAGAGCTACAACTCAAGTAGTTAATATTAATATATTAATATTAATATGTTATTAATATAACTCTGATTATATTCGTCTGAAAGAAGAAAGTCATATATACCTAGGATGGCTTGAGGGTGAGTAAATCATGGGGTAATTTTCATTTTAAAATGAACTAATCCTTTAAGTTACAGACAGTTAAAGGTAACTGTATCGTCCCTGGAGTATGGAGGTTTATTACACAATGACACAAATGCAATGCGTTGACCAATCATTCACATTTTGCGTAATTGCATGTAAGCAACCTGTGGAAGTGTGTTCAGTGCATTACAACATAATTGGAATGTATTTCTGCTCTTGGAAGCAACTTAATTTTTTGAGTAACCAACTTAAACATTTGTGTTCACGCTACAAATTATTAAGTTTGTTGTTTGAACGTAATTTCATTAAAAGTTTTCATAACAAATCAAATAAAAAATCATGAAAACATTTTTTTTTCTATTGATCCAACACATTATTTTTTAGAGTGTACAAACCAGGAAACTCAATTCTCCTCCTAATATAGAACAAACACATTTACGTCACATGGTCTCCAACTAGTCAACACTGGCTCAAAACATGAAACTAAATCAATAAGTTAACTAGTTTGTGCAACAATTTACTAACCAAAAAAATGATATATTTTCTAGCTGCAGTCATATAGAACAAGCACAATGCAATCATGTAATCCATGACTAATCAACACTCAAAGCATTGGCTCACTGACTAGTCTAAAATATCCACTTATCTACAAATGGAATTAATCAGAATCTAATAGCAGCAATTGGGCAACAATATAAAAAACTTCAAATCTTTGATGTTGGTGAGTAGATCGTACACGGTAAGAGCTACCTCACTTAGAAGAACTGAAAATTCACACTCAAAATCAAAGATGTTTCAGAAGCCAGCACTGTCACATCCTGGATGAATCACAAAGGGCTCAGATTTACAGGTACGAAAGCAAACGGAACCTTCCTCATCGATGCGTCACATCGCTCCACTATCAACAGACGGGTTCTGACACAGCTTTTGTCTGGACCCTGGTTGTGCGAGTGATATTTGTACATGTTAAGAGTTAACTTGTGCCTTAAAGCTGTTAGTGTCTTTTTTTTCCTCGTCTGAGCGGTGATGACAGCCGCAGTGGTGAAGGAGGCTGGTGTCAGCTGACCCCGCTTTCAGCCAGTAACAGGAAATGTGATCTTTACTGCAGCTCCCTGAAAAACAATCTCGCTATTGTCAGCTTGACTCTCCTGTCCCTCTGCCTCTCACGGGGGAGGGATGCAAAAAAATACCTCACAATGAACATCTTCCCATCATTTCTGTAAGATAACTCAAAACCATGTACATTAATGTTGCCCCACAGGTAAATCAATTTCAATGAACTGGCAAAAAAAAGCTTCTTTTTTTTTTTTACACTGTAAAACATTTTTACCTTAAATAGATAACTACACCTGACAATGATTTTTATTGGTATGACCTAACATAGGTTGATTTAGTCATATTAAACATTTCCAAATTTGGGTCCTGAAAATCAGCAGTTAAAATTCAATAAATGTAAAAACCAACACATTTGTGTAGTGTTTTATGTGTATACATTACATTATGATTATTAGCTGTCTGCGAGAGCATTTCAGGGAGAGTTGTATGCACATGTCAAAACCACTGATGTCTTAAAAACGCTCTAAAGGAATTCACTCTGAGGTAGTTTACACAAATTGTGGTTTAGTTACTGAATGCAATATGATTAGGCCCACTAGCTCCAATGCATTGCCCAATATCATCTGTAATGTAAACTATGACGAAACTGTATCAGGTCTCACAGACGACATAATTGGAGAGAAAGACAAAAGCCCGGCACTTCTACAACAGAACGTTCAGCGGGCTTCACGAGTGGCCCGTGGGGCCCGGTTACAGCTGAACAAAAGAGCGGGAGCGGTGTCGGATCCCTCTCACAGGCATGGCTGAAACTTTATCTCCGGGCCGCTGGCCATGACCTCATCGTGTTGTTTTTCCCGCAAACGCTCGGCCCGCTGTGGCGCACGCAACTTGAGCCGAGTGCAAGCTACAGGACTCTTCAAGCAATATCTAATGCCAAGCAATGTCAAGTACATACGGCATTTATGTTTGTTTACACTACCATCCGCTGAGTCACAACTAGTAATAGATGTAAAATAGTGATTGTAAAAATTGTGCCAGTGGATTAAGAGAATACGACATAATGGTAAATCTGTTCAGTGAATGTAATCAATATATTTAATTATTTATTAGCTGGAAATATCAATGTTGGGTTAAATGTCTCAGTCATTTGCATTAATTAATAATTCATTCTAGTGTTCTGTTGAGATTTACTTCACTGTCCCATAAACCCAATGATATATGAGCTAATAGTGATTTTGAATATCAAGTTTAACATTATGTTTATAATCAGTAAGATTATGAAAAGTATTAAGTAGCCTATACACTACCATTCAAAAGTCTCAAGTCTTTTTTGAACATTTCTGATTATTATCAATGTTGAAAACAGTTGTGATGCTTAATATTTGTGTGGAAACAGTAACATTTTTATTTATTTTTTTTTTTTACAGGATTCTTTGATTCATACAAAGTTCAAAAGAACAGCATTTGTTTGAAATATAAATCTTTTACTGTCACTTTTGATCAGATTAATGCATCCTTGCTGAATAAAAGTATCAATTTCTTTCTAAAAAAAATCTTACCGACCCCAAACTTTTGAACTGTAGTGTATATACAGTGACTCCAAAAAGTACAAGACTGATGAAAATGGTGACAAAAGGAATTTGCACACTTGGTGGATATACTGATAGTTAATGGCTGCATCTAAAATCGCATACTTCCCCACTATTTAGTAAACAAAAAACAGTATGTGGCAAGAGTAGCATGTCCGAATTCACAACATTCATAAAAGAGTTTGCAAAAAGTATGACCAACTACTTGGCGAAATTCTGAAGCGTGCATACGATGGACTCTTTACTATCCCATGAGGCCACGGAAGAGAATTTATGAATGGCAGTGATGCTACACAACTTCCACTGGTAGGTCATAAGATAATGACAACATGGCGAATGTAGTACATTCATACTACCCTTATTTATACTATATACTGTAGAACATACTTTTTTTTAGCAGTCACAAAGTAAGTACTTATTCAAGTACCTACTCAGAGTATGCAATTTCGGGCGCTGTCAATGTGATTCTCTCCACCTGCGGTTGCTCGGCTAGAACACCTGCGTGAACTTTGAGGAGCATTGATGTCATGCAAACACCAGAAATCACCTTGTTTGTTAGAATTACAAAAAAAAAAAAAAAAAAGTTTGTTCTGAGAAAACCTGCAACATTTCCTTGCAGGTGCCACTTGCTTTGCCATTTTGTTTTTTAATGCAATGACATTCAAACATTTTAAGTCTTGCTTAATTTTTCTGGCGTCCACTGTGACTGAATCACCTATGTAACTTCATGAATGTCCATGAAGGAAATAGATTCGGTTAATATGGCTTATTTATTCGCTCAACACACGAATGTCACAGTCTTCTCAAGAAGGTTCCTACTGTTTAAACTCCCCTAAAATGAAGGTAACATACCTGCCACTCCCCAATAGTGAGTGTCCCTTTGATCCGACTCGACGATCAGTCCTGCTGCACAACTTCCATCTGCGGAATGAGAAGAAGTGGAGATGTTTGTGAGATCTTTCATTTTCTGCCGTTCAAACCAATACAAACTTTTACCAAGGAAGCATAGTTACAGTCAAAATGAAATACAATAGAGAAGTACCGTAGTTACTACACAACAAAAAACTGTGGTAATTTAGTAGCCACCACTGAGCGGAAAAAAACCCGAAATAAATGAATTATTTTAAAAACAAAATGAAAGATTTTTGATGTTCTATGAAGTTTTATCTACCAAGGGCATATTGAGACATTAGTAGTGTAAAGATGTGTCTCAAACAGTGAGTGCACCGCTTACCTACACAGTTTTGGCCATCAATTCTGCGTTTAAACTACTAAAACGTGGTTTAGTTAAGCAAGGCATATGGTTTTGAGAGAAACTGCACGCAAACTGAAAGTTTTTAAGTTAAAAATGCATTTTGAAACTGCAAAGTTTCTCACGAGCTATTTCAGACAGTCGACTTTATTTGTTTCTTTGCAAGTCTGTTGGGGTTTCATTTCCACTTTGTTTCTAAACGTATTCCTTACATGCATCAATTTCACCGACGCAATGCACATAATTTAGACAGGACTAATGATTATATCTAAAGACCTGGAGGTTATGAAAGCCATTCTTGACAACAAAAATCTCTTAATAATTCATTAATGTCAACACTCAAAAATACACAAAACAGACTGACACATCACTCTCAAAATAAGCGAGTAAAATCATGCAAAGCTTTCATAAGGCATACTGGAAATGCCAAGCAAACTGACTTCCTTATAAAGACTAAAGCAAAACAGGACATCGTTTATAATTTGAAAGACAGCCTGTACCTTATGTGAAAGATAAAATTATGCAACAGGTCGTTATTCCCTTGTTTGAAACTCCTTCTTCTTTTTACAGAAGCCTTCACGCCTTGTTTTAATGTCCAAATGCTTCCCCTGTTACAGCTTAATCCTTAGTTAGTAGTCTGACATCCATTAAAAAGAGCAGCCGCGATGTTCGGCAGTGGTACGAGAGGGTGAAAGTGAGTTATTACAAGTATCTCGGTAAGCCCCGCCCCTGAGGCGGACGAAAATAGAAATGTGGGCGGAGTTCTCCAAAAATAGCGTGTGACGTCTCACGCCTGCATTCTCGCATTGTTTCCTTCTCTATTATTTCATTGGCTGAGGCTGCAGCCACATCCACACTGCACTCTAGAGTCCTTCAAAGTTCTATAACTAACTACTCACCATTTAAACCACGGCATATTTCAGTAGCAGGTGCTGCTGGTGTAGAGATTAAAATGAAAATGCAATTAATGGTATTATTAGCCTATAATAATAATAATAATAATAATAATAATAATAATAATAATAATATATTAGTCCAAAAAGAACCATTATTAATAATGGAGCACTAATAAATAATTATGCACCAAATCAGCATATTAGAATGATTTATGAAGGATCATGTTACTGAAAACTGGAGTAATGATCCTGAAAATGCAGCTTTGATCACAGGAATAAATTGCATTAAATGTAAAAATATATAACAATAAAAAGCTGTTATGTTATAAAAACTGTTTTTATATATGCTTCAAAAAACATATAACACACACACACACACACACATATATACATATATATATATATATATATATATATATATATATATATATATATATATATATATATATATATACATATATATATATTGCTTCAAAAACATTAAATTAGTATAATTTATTAAATTTTAATTGTTCCCCTAAAGTTCACACATGCATCGCATCATATAGTGTAAATACTGTAGTTCACATTAACTAAACATCTTCCACAAAGACTCACAATAAAAAGTTTGTTTGTTTGTTTTTTCTTTAAAAACTATTTTTATGGAATGAATACATTTATTGCATTCTTCTTCATTAGTTCACTAAAATTGTTTTATCTCAAGTTTAACATCTCTCATCTTCAGGTCAATAACAGTTTAAAATCACCTCACCCAATAGCAAGGAAACCTTTTGTGATCTCCATCAGTACATTTATGACATAACAACCGTGTATGATGCAATACTATCAGCATATGTGTATACTGTCAATGCATGTCTTTCTTTCTTTCTTTCTTTCTTTCTTTCTTTCTTTCTTTCTTTCTTTCTTTCTTTCTTTCTTTCTTTCTTTCTTTCTTTCTTTCTTTCTTTCTTTCTTTCTTTCTTTCTTTCTCAGTAAAACAGAACCGGTCAGCATTCACGCGCCGCACACGCGCTTTGAAACCACTACCTGACCTGTTTCTCAGAAACCAGGACACACAGTGACGGTCTCCAGTGGGTTTCTGATTTCCTCTGTGAGGCCGCTCGCTCAGTTCTCGTCACCGACTCACATTGGCTGCATGTATCTCAAAACCTTCCTACGTACGACTGCGTACATTTCTGGTCATTATTCACTCATACAGCCTTTTTTTGGGCTGCATGCTTTTATTATGAGCATGCTGCTATGAATGACATTTAAATATTTAAGAAAGTTCAGTTTGTTATAAAGAAGCTACAAACACGAAATGTGCAGGTTTATTAATTTGGCACTCATGTGCCGTATGTGTAGTCAAAGGGGGTTCCAGTGCATATGATCTCACTGCTACTAAAATAATTTCTAGGGCAAAGGAAACAAACATAGACCCCCCTGTACACACACACACACACACACAAACACACTGCACACATATAATGAAACTAAAGCAGTGTTGTGCTGCACCTAATGCTCCTCCAACCGGGGGATCCCAACAGTCTTACCAGAAACCCTCATCTGTGTGTGCGCGCGTGTGTGTGTGTGTGTGTGTGTGTTATAATTACACAGTCCTTCAGTCTGAATCATATCCGGCAGAAGCTGAAAATAACAAGACCACGATCTGACAGTGAAGCAGCGCAGCAGGGGAACAGACGATACACATACAAACACACACACACACGCACTGGGTTTCCATGTTTTATGGGGATTTTCTATAGACATAATGATTTTTATGTACAAACTGTATATTCTATCCCCTAACCATAACCCTAAACCAGAGAAAACTTTCTGCATTTTTACATTTTCAAAAAACATCACTTAGTATTATTTATAAGCTGTTTTCCTCATTGGGACCAAACAAATGTCCCCAAGTCAAAATTACTGGTGTTACTATATTTGTGGGGACATTTGGTCCTCATAACGTAGGGTTTACCAGGACCACACGTCAAAGTAAACTCTCATACACTGCCAGCAACCCAATGACACAAACACTTGACTTTCAGCATGTTCAGTCTTTCAGCATCTACACTAAAAATAACGTTTCTTTATTGGCATTGATGGTTCCATGAAGGACCTGATAATCCACAGAAACTTTCCATTCCACAAAAGGTTCTTTAAAGTAGGAAAATGGTTCTTTAATTTAATGTTCTTCACACTAAATGGTTCTTTTAAGAACTGTTCACTGAATGATTCTTTGGGGAAGCAAAAATGTTTCTTTGCATTGCTGTGAAAAACCACTTTTGGAACCTTTATTTTTAAGAGTGTGTCATCGTAACATGTGGCTGTAGTAAAGCACATGATGACGAAGGAGATATCAACAAAAACAGTCCAAAAACAACACACAGGAGAACACTTGGAAAACGGAATAGCACAAGCACTTCAAAATAAACAAGACTGAACAAAAAAACAGGGAACTGAGGGCTTAAATACACAGAGCGAGTTAATTAACTGAACAGAAAAAGGTGCGTAACTAATCAGAATCCATGGAAACTAACAAGGAAAGGGAACACAGGCGAACAGGAACAGAACAGAGAACAAAACCAAAACACAATGAAACAAACATACTGCTCTAACAATCATATTCTATTGAATGCAAATATCAGAAAGCAGAAGGGGGGAATACTCTTAAAAATAAAGGTTCTTTATTGGCATTGATGGCTTCATGAAGAACCTTTAAAGGTGCAATATGTAGAATTTTCTGTCCGCTAGAGGTCGCAAGAGGCCTGTTCAAAACAAAGGCGTAACTTGATGACGGTAAGTTTGAGCGTGGAATCTTGGGACATGTGGTCTTCACCTCACAGCCGGTGGAAATAAATCAGGATAGGACTCTGCAAGAAATCATGTTCATGGATGCGTTTATTAACGTTACTGTAGTATGAAGCAGAGCAGGACTGAGTGTTGTTGGAGAATACGGCTGCTGGAGCGATTGTGCAACACACACCTCACGAGCAGCGGAACTTTTATTATGCTACAGTCGCCGGTGTGCTTCCGCTTTTCCAGTCATGAGTATGAGGTAACGCAGCTCTGTTTATCATATTAGATACATTTGAGTGTGTTCGCTTGGTGGCTGCTGTGAGACACTCTTGTTACACACTGCAGTAAGCTAGATATTTGAATATCATATTAAATGCTGGATGGCTTGTGTTGATAAATGGCATGCAATTAATTTTAAAACGTATTGTATGATGGAGAAAATTCTGTATTACTGTTACTAAAACTAAAGCTGCATCTGATTATGCTGTGTTAGCTACTTGACAAAATAGTGTTTTTCTCTGAGGCATGGTAAAGCATGGTACTCGCAAAAAAATCAAGAAAATTTGATTTAAACAATAAGACAATGTGTTGAGCTATATAACAATAATTAGTTTTCTGTCTATAAATATATAAAAACAGTTGTTCCCTTGTCTATTAAAACATGTAAATATTAAAGCGTCTTTGGTGTTTCCATGGTTTCTACAAAATAGAACCGGAAACTGAGGGTTTAACGCGGGTATGACTCAATTGACAGGCGACTCCTCACACGTCCCGGAGCCTTGGTTAAAATGGCAATTTTCTTACAATTTACAAATAGTTGGAAACATTTGGGATATTGTAAGTACTCAAGTGAACAAAATATATAACACTGGCGTAGTGGTTTTTGGATATTTTACTGCAAAAATATTACATATTGTACCTTTATTTGGCTTTTGTTATTATATTTTTCTTTTTGCCTTGTTTGATATGAGGTTGTTGTTTTGAATGTGTCTTTTTTTTGTAACACTGCTGGCTACTGACAACCGATTGGTTATTGTGGTGACTGGACGCGGCCCCTTGACCAGTTTGGGATTGACCTGGTGAACTTGTAAATATATGTAAAATATATAACACTGGCCTAGTGGTTTTTTGATATTTTACTGCAAAATTCTTACATATTGCACCTTTAACATCCACCTTTTCATTCTACAAAAGGTTCTTTAGAGTGGATTTTTTTTTTTTTTTTTTTTTTTTAGACTAAGATCAAATGGTTGTTTTAAGAATTGTTCACCATGTTCTTTGGGAAACCAAAAATGGTTCTTTAATGGCATTGCTGCAAAAAAACAAACAAAAAAACAAACAAAAAAAACCTTTTGGAACCTTTATTTCGAAGAGTTTACAATGTGAAATTTGTCTTTTTTTTATTTTTCTATCCAACATATTTCTCAAACCATTATTCTGATTTTGTTATAAATAATTGTAGTATTAAAATAGAAAAAGTCTTTTAGTAAGTGGTGTAGACTTTAATATATCTGTTGCAAGCAGTGGTGCTTGACAGAGGCTTCTGATTAACATTTATCTTTGCATCATGTACTATAAATGATTTAATCACACTCTTTTGTTTTTACATGTGTGATAAACATCAGGGGTTCTTTCATTAAACACCAGTGAGCAAAAGACAAAGAGAGAATGTGTTCAGCAGTGACAGGAAATGCACATCCTCAGTCACACATTTTTTCAGTACAGACACAGGTGTGTACTAGCACTCCTCTAGGCGAGAAATCAAAATGTGTGGATTCTGACTATGGGCATGTGACAGTATCAAATTTTCTTTAACAGATAAAAAAAAAAAAAAATTCTTATAACAAAAAGAACTGAACATTTAAATACAATAAAGCAATAAACAAAAAAATGTATAAAGTAAATAAAGTTTCAAAAAGACTGAAGTGCAAAAGAATTATAAAGAACAATAGGTAACACTTTACAATAAGGTCTCATTAGTTAACATTAGTTAATGCATTAACTAACATTAACAATGAGCAATTGGTTTGTTACAGAAGTTATTATTTGATAGCATTAGTTAAAAAGGTAGGGTCTATTAAATAATACAGTTCCCTTTCAGTCGGTCACGTTCGACGTATGTCAGTAGTGACCGACGAATTGGGATATCGCTTAGAGAGCCCTATCATCTTCGTGTAAACTAAAACAAGCCAATGGAATTGGCGTGCGATATTTGCATAATGCGCACCGCCCCCGACAGGTGTATATAAATATGAAGCAGATGCAATCGCACTCTGTCTTTCGCTTCGGAGCCATTCACTGGTGTCCTGTTTAGAAGACTCCTTTCTTCGTTTGTTTTTGTTCTAAAACACTGCCTCAGAAGAGGATCTGCAGCGAGCTTTCGGTGCTGGTGAAGAGGGCACGTTCAGCGAGGTCACGAGTGTCCGAGGAACTGAGCTATAAGCTCTAAACTGCTGTTTTCACAGTAACACAAAGAGTGTGTGTGTGTAGCGATTTGGGCCGGTTCCTCGGTGTGTCAGGGAGTGGTGTACCTGACACATCGCGTCGCTCCCTGGGTGCTTCAGCACGAGTGAGTTGACTTCCCCTTCTAAAAGAGCTTTACAGACGAACCCTGACAGTCTTTTCGTCTGTGCGTTACTGGGTGCGGTCGTTCCCTGGTCCCTGCTGATGGGCACAATCGCTGCATCTCGTGTTTGGGCGTTCAGCACGCTGAAGCAGCTTTTGTGGATGGTTCATGTTCCCATTGCGGGAACATGACCATCGCGGTGCTGAGGTCGAGGCTCTCCTTCCTGAAGTCTCAGGAAGCGGGGGTCCCCTCTCCTATGCCGCGTTCGACCGTTTTTTCCGGCCCCGGGAACCGGAATGACGGTACGGCGCTGTATAGGAAGGGCGACCTGAGGATAACGGTCAGCCGCCTCAACAGCACTGCAACCCATCTTGCCGCCGTTGGTTTCCGCTGGGCCCTCTTCGGACTGTCCAGCCGTTACCTTTGGTGCGCCGGCAGCGGATCGGATGTCGATCACAGCATCGGAAGGTGAGCCAGAGTCCTCGGGGGAAGACCCGGACGCGCTGCCGCCCTCCGGGACGGTAGCGTGGTCCGAGTCGGATCCTGAGTTGACGGCTGTGCTCTCCCGGGCCGCCTTGTGTGTCGGGCTCGAGTGGAACCCTCCACCCTGTCCCGGCCCATCTCGGTTGGATGATTGGTACTGGCCAAACCCAGCGTCCCCCCCCAATGCCTTTCTTCCCGGAAGTGCATGACGAGGTGACCAGGTCTTGGCAAACACCGTATAGTGTTCGTTCGAGGCCTGGCCCCGCGTCCGCCTTCACCTCCCTGGACGGCGGGGCAGCCAGGGGGTACGCGAGGATCCCGCCAGTCGAGCGGTCTGTTGCGATGCAACTGTGTCCAACGGCCGCTGGCTGGCGTGGTGAGCTACGTCTCCCGTCCCGGGCCTGTAAATTCTCAGCTGGTCTGACTGAGAAAGCTTACAGTTCCTGTGGGCAGGCTGCCTCTGCCCTGCATTCGATGGCGTTTTTGCAGGTCTACCAGGCAAAAGCGCTGTCAGAAATGCCCCAGGAAGGTCCTGACCAACAGCTGCTGGGGGAGCTGCGCTGTTGGTCATGCGATGTCTACCTTGGTAGTCCAGCAACGCCATCTCTGGCTGACCTTGGCGGACATGCGGGAGGCCGATAAGCAAAGGTTCCTAAATTCCCCCGTGTCCCCGGTCGGCCTATTCGGCGACACGGTGGAAAGCTTCGCCCATCAGTTCTCCGCTGCACAGAAGCAGGCTGAGGCTATCAGTCACGTCATGCCAGGTCAGGTCAGGTCCGCTGCTGCCTCCACCCAGCCGCCCGTGGCTCAGCCTCAGCCCGCTCATCGCCGAGGGCGCCCGCCTGCATCGTCCTCCGCCCCTGCTAAGACGGCAAAGCAGCAGCCTACACCAGCCAGACAGCAGGGTGCCGGTCGCGGGCGTGGTGCCCAGCCCGTCTCCGCTAAGCCCGGTGGTAAACGCAAGAGCAAAACACGGCACTGAG